>NC_136482.1:77861354-78226354 GCF_053919585.1 Euprymna scolopes | reverse complement strand
ACAACGACTAACGATAATGAAAACGACTGAAATAATAAGGAAAACCCTTGAATGCGGAGAATAATACAAGAAGACAATATAACGAATAAGCGTTACAGGTAATGAAGAACACCGAAGTTGCATATCTACAAGTTCTCCACCCCCATCATGCATTGTTTCATCACCGTTCACCCCAATAAAAAAGTGATACCAAAGGGCCGAGAAGGGTCAATAAGAATTGAAAGACCTAGGAGAGAGCGCCAAACAGACCTCGGCTGGACAAGCTCAAAGAGAACTGTGATCTTGGGGAGGCTGAGTGCAACTCAAATTCCAGTATAAACGAATGGCCACTACCAGCGAGTAATCAATGGTAAGCGGTTGTTGCGATGATGCAAATTCATTTGTAAATGCTATAGAAGAAGGTGGAGAGAGCTGGACGTCTGGGGAGACTTGTTGTTACTCAGCTTCCAGAGAACACCACAAGTTTCCAATCAGATCGTTTGTTGACTTGTGTGAAAGCTCCATGTGAGCCAATAATAATTAGATTAATAACAAAAACAAGAACAAGAACAACAATACTACTGCTACTACTACTCATACTAATACTATATTACTGCTACTGCTACTACTACTACTGCAACTAATAATAATAATAATAATAATAATAATAATAATAATAATAATAATAATAATAATAGCTTTTCCAAGCGAAAAGTAGGTGGCAAAAATTATCGAAAGAGATGGAGAGTAATGTATTTCTGGGGAGAGTTTTGTAAATCAGATTCGAGGGAACATCACCTGTTCTTTCAGTGGGTAATCTGATGATCTGTGTGGGTATAAGAAAGTGATAATCTAGGTATATACGTCCCAGATATATTAAACACGGATCTGCTTAGCAAACTATGTTTCATTTATTATATTATATGAAATGCAAAAAAGTAACGTTAGACATTTTCCACGTTATAAGATTACATTAAATATTTCTCATTATGTTTGAATGAATGTAACATTTATATTAATATATTATTTTTACGTTAAACGATATTTTATATTTTAGATGGACCATTCGTAAAAATAATTTTATAGTAAAATAATTAAATGCGGATATTCAATAAAAATAAGCGATCATATTTTTGATAGTAAGCAACTATATATACATTCTAAACTTAATAAAATACGTATTGCAATCACGGACAATAAAATGTTTATTTTTTAGGTTATACCAACGGAATTCCGGGAAACTAGGTTATTATTACTACTTATCCTACTGACAATGAGAATAATTGCATTTTACTATCAACATGTACAGAATAATAAGAAATATTGTCTAAGACATAGTTATGAAGGACAATCGAAATGTAAGATGGTATATGTTTAATTCTCGTTGTAGTTGCGGCAATAGTTTTAATGATGCAAGTGTCAAATAATCCAATTAAAAATATTCTTGTTAAACAATGCGATAAAAACGTACTGCATATGTTCTTATAAACAGGACTTAGATTTTACAAATGCCTTTTTCTATATGAAAGACATATATAAGTCAAAGAAATACTGCTATGAAATACAGAAAAGCAACAACAGAAAAAAACCAAGACTATGATAAACACAAGAGGAACATCGCCAACAACAATACTCGTGTTCTTACTAGAACTACTACTTACACGACCACTACTACTACTACTACTACTACTACTATTAATAATAATTCTGATTTCGTTTATCACCGTCTCTCTGGAAAGGGATGGGATTCATTTCCAGATGATTTCCCTTACTCCCAGTTTCAATTATTTAATAATAATAATAATAATAATAATAATAATAATAATAATAATAATAATAATAATAATAATTGCTGTTATTGTTGCGATAATGCAAATTCATTTGTAAATATTATCGAAAGGGGTAGAGAGTACTGGAAATCTGGGGAAACTTGTTGTCACTCAGCTTCTAGGGAACACCAATTCATATATATATATATATGTATATATACATATACATATATATATATATATTTTTTTTACATATGCATCACCACATTATCAAGGCCCAGAGGCCACTCAAGGATAAGGGTTAAAGAGTGTACAGTAGAAATTGGTCAATATAGTAATCATTAGTAATGAAAATTTGGTAAATTTAATAACTTATATGGAACGGCTCATCAAGAACTTATTTACTTTAGACTTGAACACAACCATATTGTAGTCAGCCGGAAAGCAGGAAAACGGAAGACAATTCCATAGGCGTGCAGTTTTAAGAAAGAAGCTTTGTTCATGGAATCTACGTTTAGGTTTAGGCACAGATAAAGAATGGGGGAAATTATTGATAGTGTTTACAGCTAGACGAGTGTTTCTTGTGAAAGTTTGGCGAGGGGGGGCCATAGATTGAAGCTCAGTTGAACACTTTCCATGAAAATAACGATACATCAGAGACAAACTCGCAACATCTCTTCTGTGAGATAGAGGTTGCAAGGAGGAGAAAATGACATCTCCTACGAGGCTACGAAGTCTATTTTGAACTCTATCAAGGCAGGACAAGTCCTTTCTAGCAGCTCCTGCCCAGATGTGGCAACAGTATTCCATCCTTGGACGTACCTGGCTCTTATATAGATAGAGAATAGCATCAGCAGTGAGATATCTACTGGATCGATAGAAAGATCCCACCATTTTTTCCAGCGGCCTTGGCAACAGATTTGATATATGTGTTCCATTTAAGATCAGGAGTAATGGTCAAGCCCAGAAGCTTGTCAAAACTTGAGGCCTCCTGAAGACGAGAGCCATTCATTTGAATTGATGACAAATGTGGATTAGAATGTTGATGATGTAAAGAGAGAAGCTTGGTTTTAGATGGATTAAAAGTAACCAGCCACTCCTTTCCCCATTGTACTACGTGCTCAAGATCAGAGGGGAGATAATTGGAGAGAACTTGGTCGTTTACTGTCTTAGATGTGGTACCATAAATGGTAGTGTCGTCAGCATAAATGTCTACAAATGATGTAAGGATATGATTTGGAAGATCATTAATGTAGATCAGGAAAAGAGTTGGGCCCAGGATGGATCCCTGAGGGACACCGGCATTAATACTGTGAGCTTCTGATGTTTGCCCCTCAACTACTACTCTTATGAACCTATCAGAAAGAAATGATTTAATAATTGAGAAGACTTTTCCAGCTATACCATAGCTAGCGATCTTATGAAGTAAACCTTTATGCCATACCCTATCAAAGGCTTTAGATATGTCAAGAGCAATTGCCCTAGAAAGATTGCCACCGTCGAGAGATTTGCTAATCCTATGCGATATAACTGTAAGGACATCTGCTGTAGATCTAGCAGAACGGAAACCATATTGAGTGTCACTAAGAAGGTTATTTTTGTTGAGATGTTTGATTACTTCTGTATTTAACACAGATTCTAGCAACTTACTCATGACGCACAGGATACTTATTGGCCTGTACTGAGAGGGGGATGAGCGATCACCTGAATTCTTAAATACAGGGCATACTGATGAGATTTTCCAGGGAGATGGGAAACTATTCTCCTTAAGACAACGTTTAAACAGTTTTGTAAGTATGGGCGCTAGTTCAGGTTGAAGTTTTTTGAGTACTATAATTGGAATACCATCAGGACCAGTTGCTTTACTCGAATCAAGGTTTTTGATTAGCTTGGCAACATCACGTACAGATATACGTATATCACATAGCGTGTTTTCTGATACAGGAGGAAATATTGGGGGTTGGCAGTCTTGGTCGCAAAGGGTAGAATTAGCTGCAAAGTTCTTGACAAAGAGTTTGGCTTTGTCTGATGCTGACGAGATTACCTCAGGTCCATTGATAATAGTTGGAATGGAGCACACGCTTCTGTTCAGGATTCTGTTTGCTATTTGCCAAAACTGGTGGGAACCAAGCCGCTGCTCAGCTACTTTGGACTTAACAGATTGAGCATACAACTCTCTTGCGTTCTTTATTACTTTCTTACAATGGTTGCTGGCAGTCCTGAAAACGGCTTTAGTTTCCATACATCTATTACGTTTGAAGCAGTGGAAAAAGTGATTTCTGTGCGCAATGGCAGCAGCACATTCTGGAGAGAACCATGGCTGGCTGTTAGGTTTTTGCTGAAACTTTTTAGAGGGTATGAAATGGTCAATACCTACAATTAACCATTCAGTTAGGTCTAATACTATAGAGGACACATCCTTTTTAAACATGGAATGCAGAGGTAGATCAGATATAAATGTACGGAAGCTATCCCAGTCAGCCTTAGTGTATCGATATACTGTACGATGAAGAGGTACGTCTGGGGACTTATTACATTTCATTTTTATCTTAATTGATACAACAGAGTGGTCGGAAGATCCAAGAGGCGACAGAACAGAAACTGAACATAGTTCAGGGCAAGTTGTGAGAAAAAGGTCTAGTAGGCTCGCATACTGGCCGTCATTATCGGGCACACGGGTAGGTTCCTGAACAATCTGAGTGAGGTCATAGGCAATGGAGAAATCATGACAGAACCTCCCCTCATCATCGGTCTTGTTTGAGTGGGTCAACCATTCGACGTTGTGAATATTGAAGTCTCCACATACGTGAATGTTAGCTGAAGGATAAGTAGAAAGGACTTGGTCAATTTTCTCAGATATGCTTTGAAAGATAGTAACTCCGCTGTTGTGGGGGCGATAGAGAGTAAATATAAATGCAGTAGTGTGAGCTAAAGCAACCCGGAAGCACATATAGGGTAAGTTAGGATCTTCCCTGGAGATGTCCCTCCCACATGGAAAGCTATCTTTAATATAGGCACATATTCCATGCCCATGGCGATCTTGGGGGTCAGATTTAGAAGTTAAGTTAGAGTATCCTGTAATTGCAAACTCATCTAGGGAAATAGCCTGTCCAATGCCAGTTTCACTTAAAAATAAAAGGTCTGGTTTAGTCTCCTGTAATTGGGTTTCAACCTCTGGAAGGTTAGAACGAAGACCCCTGATGTTGGAGAAGGAGACATGGTAGTAGGGGGTCTACGTTGGAAGTTGGAGAACCGGGTTTAATCGTGTATTTTTCTTGAAAATTGTCATGATGAAATTTTGGAATTGGTGGACTAGGTCGACAGATTTACTTAGAACAGGACAGAGAGTGGAAACTAAGAGAGAAAAAGAAACGAAGAATTTTTTTTTGTAGCACATGATAAGGTAAAGCCGTAACAATTACCCACTAGTATGGCATCGAGAGGCCCCACCAGAAGCTACTGCATGGTCCAGATTCCATTCACCAAATGGCAATACAGCAGCCCCAGTACTTTGCACCTGCTGATAGGACAGCCTCCTTAGTGGTTAATCCAAGGTTCGGGTCCCTGACTATCAGGCGGATAACGTCAGCCCAGACAAAACGTTTACCTCCAGCACCCTTACTAGTGACATGGCTACAAGGATAGACATAGACACAGAAAATTTCCACCAACTCTGCCAACTGTTCGCGCAATAATACTGCCAACCTAGAAAACAGCTTTTTCTTCTCCCTTTGTCAGAAAAATCACTCATTTAAAAAATGAGGACTGAGGGACAAATAAGAAGAAGCGAGAGTAACAGGATCTGCCGATAACGCATCCACAATGCGTTTACTACTCTCCATTAAAAAAAACAACAAAAAAACTATTAAGTATTGTACTTAATAAAAGTCCAACGGACATGTTTAAGGGAAAGTATGGTGATAGATTCCCCTCTCACAAACTAAAAATGAGTACAATTAGGTAATCTATTTTTGCAATAAACTCGGTAGATAAATAAACATTTATGGACGAGAAAAAAAAAGCTAGCATTTAATACAACAGAAATACATAAATTAAATACTGAAATAAAATGTAGTTATTAATATTTGAATCTAAAAATAAAAAGTGCGAATTAGTAGAGAAAATCACTTATCAAAACAACGCTTCTTCCGTCTCCAAACTGCAAACTAGTGAAGAATTTAACTTTTAATAGCGTTCAGAAGATTTTTTTTTTAAATTAACCGTTAAGAGAAAGCGTGATTTTATTCTGAACTTTAACTAATCACATTTTAAGCAACTTATGATATAAAGGAAAATCAGATGGGGGGGGTTCTTCCGAAGTTAGTTGGTGACGTTATAAGTAATTGCGAGATAAGATGGGAGCCAGAAATTAGGGGTGGGGGACTGAAAATGATAATATAATGGATTGATTATACAATATTTAAGATCAACTTGGTAGATAAACATTTATGGACGGAAAAAAAAAGCTAGCATTTAATACAACAGAAATACATAAATTAAATACTGAAATAAAATGTAGTTATTAATATTGGAATCTAAAAATAAAAAGTGCGAATTAGTAGAGAAAATCACTTATCACAACAACGCTTCTTCCGTCTCCAAACTGCAAACTAGTGAAGAATTTAACTTTTAATAGCGTTCAGAAGATTTTTTTTTTTAAATTAACCGTTAAGAGAAAGCGTGATTTTATTCTGAACTTTAACTAATCACGTTTTAAGCAACTTATGATATAAAGGAAAATCAGATGGGGGGGTTCTTCAGTTAGTTGGTGACGTTATAAGTAATTGCGAGATAAGATGGTATATATATATATATATATATATATATATATATATATATATATATATATATATACCGTTAAGGATGATTTTTGTTTGGCGAGAATTTGGAGAAAGTAAAGTACCTGCATTCTACAGTTACATATCTTCTGCTCATTGTTTATGTTTGTATTTTTTTAGAATTTGTGTCATTACACTTTCTGATAATTACTTTTTGGGTATTATTTTTGTTGTTCTTATGTTCTTTACATTTGAATATCTGTATCTATATCTATATCTATCTATCTATATCTATATCTATATATATATATATGTATATAATATAAAAAACTAGAACAAATTAGAACACATATTCACACACATATATGCATATATATACATATATATGTATATATATATATATTTATATTTATATATATTATTATTGAAGGAATTCAAAAGGTGTTTTTTTGTATACACAAATGCTTAAATCAGAACGATTAAAACATAGGATTTATAAAGTATCTATGTATAGTAATGTGCAAACGCAGAAAATAGCATAATATCTATAAATACAATGTAAATAAATAGCATAGTAACTATAAATATAAATAGCATAGTAACTATAAATACGATGCTTTTTTAGTTTACAATCTTTAATGGAGGAAAATAAAATTTATTTTACAGATTATGGTATTATATTTTAATACAGTTGTCCTGTGTAGTATAGACTATAATTTCATAAGTCCGTCTTCCCAAGAATCACATAATAGATTGTAAACTTTCGGAGCAGGTGAGTATTACATATTTGTTTGGAGAAGGGCTTATTATATCATCTGTTATGATATGGTTAGTCGATCTTCCGATAATTATCGGCTTCTCTTGAAGTGCGCGTGAGAAGAGATGGCGTAGTATTTGTTCTATCGCATAACACTTGTACTTATATGAATAAAGATATATTATTATTATTATTGATATATTACCTTCTCTTGTAGAGGCATATAGTAGAGTTTTGTTCCCTATTGTACTATTCAATCTATGGTAAAATTTCTGTTTTATGGTTCTGATATCATTCACCCAAGCATTTACTCCTCCTTTATTCTGGAGTTTAGTAGTTTTCGTGTGTCATGATTATTCACCTCAGCGATAATCACCTCTTTTAATTATTTATGTAACATTTCGATAAGCGACAATACGTGTCAGATGATACCTTGTCCTCTGTAATTTTTTTTAAGATTAATTTTTAAAACTTATATTTTTCAAGATGTAAAAATAGAGTATATTTCTGAAACTAATGCAAACAAACGTGGGAAAATTATTTTCACACATATTACACAGGGTCTGCTTCTAGAATAAAACATTTTTAGATAAGTACATCTGGAATTGGATCGTCAGGAGAGATCTTAAAAGATCTACTGAGAGCATTTTAATGGCAACCCAGGAATAAATCACTCGCATTACGTTCGTCAAACACTACATCGGAAAAAACACTGATATGCAGATTGTGTAATGAAAGCGTAAGAAAAATAATCCTATATTATTATAAGAACATAATGTGCTTGCTCACCATCAGTATAAAAGATGGAGACACGACAAAGTCGCTTAAGTCCAACACTAGACCATATGAAAACTCTATTAATTAGATCCCAAAAGACGTGGTATGAATATACATAGAGATTCTATAGGAAAACGATAATGTTAGATTTCTATGGAACATCCGCATACAAATTGATAAAATCCTTGGGCATTCTAAACCTGCCATATTTTTTCTAAACAGAAACAGGACAACTTAATCAATCATTGACATAAACTGTCATTTCGATATCAGCGTGTTAGAAATAGAACACGAAAAATACCAAGATCTTAAATAGGAATAAGACTACGGAAATACAAAGAAGTCAAAAGTGATTCCATTGTAATTGGAACGCTTGGGACCATGACCAAAAGCCACCTGAAATATTTTCATCAGATGGACAAATAATATTATTTATCAAATAGTGCAGCTTGCGTGTATTAATTCGACGGAATTATCCTGATGTTATAAAAAATATCAATTAAATACATCCAAAAGTCGAGACATTATTATTATTATTATTATTATTATTATTCTTGTTGTTGTTTTTGTTGTTGTTTTTGTTATTATTATTATTATTATTAATAATAATAATAATAAAAATAAAAGTAATAATAATAATAATAATAAAAACAACAACAATAATAATAATAATAATAATAATAATAATAATAATAATAATAATAATAATAATAATAATAATAATAATACATATAAACTGTGAACAATACCCAGTCTTGAATGCTGAAATAAGAATAACACAAAATTCGAAAGCAGACGGGCACAGGGAATCAAGAAAATCGAAACGGCACCATACTAATTACTTAAAAGTAAATAAATAGTTGCGTCTACATCGGAGGACGCAATACAAAAGAGTATTAAACAAATCCGGGAGGGGGGAGCCGAGAAAGGCAGGAGTGAAGAAGACCTCCGCTTAAAATGTGCGAAGATGATTGGGGCTTAATTGGAGGAATCTTGCCAGCCGTACCCCAATGCCAGCAGGAAACAAATGTTAAGCTTTAGTTATCGAGAGAAGTGAAGAGAACTCAAAATCTGAAGAGATTTGTTGTCACTTGGACTCCAGAAAACACCACATACATCGTCAGTGAGCTGGTGATGGTCTATATGCGATCTCGTAGCGAGTCAATAATAATAATATTTATGACGAGGAGAGATAAAGACGTGATAATATACCATCCAAATACTAGCTGAGAATGAATGGAATGTGCTATGATTATAATAGTGTTTGACATCAATCAGATAACAAGATCACGGCTGTACGGTATCAGTTAAAAATCAAACGAATAAAAGTTACATCGCAAATAAAAAGTGCAAACTAATACTGATGTGACATAATGAAATGTATTGTGAATCTAAAGAAAATTAATGTCACTTAAACTCTAGAGGAAAACGTACTCTCGCTATTGCTGAGAAACAGCTTTTAAAGTCTGGCGTAAGAATTTTAAGTGAGTCAAGATAATGCAATAAAAATGTAAACATATATATATGGAATTTCGTGCGAATAAAACTGGCACAAATGTAACGTAGAAGAAGAAGACACCTACCTTGCACGTCCGCTCAAATCAAAAATCGTCAAAATATGACACAAGGACGTTCAAAATTCATGCACGTCAAACAGGAAATTCAAGACCATTTCCATTAATGTTCTTCGCGCTTAAACACCGAGTGAGAAAAATCTTGAAACAAACACAGTGGGAAGTTTCACTAATCAACACCGAGGAAAACTGCAAGCGGAAAAAATTAAAAGTGAAAATACATCCTGCTTTGGTTCAATTATTTTTTTTTATGCGATGTTTCTGAATACCACTTCGTAGCATAGCAACAGTAAAACGGAATATGCGATACTACAACTACAAATACGACCACTATTACAAATAATAATAATAAAAGTAATAATTATTATGAAAAAGAAAACGAAGAAAAAGAAGAAGAACAACAACAACAAGAGGAAAACGAGAAGAAAAACAAGAAGGAGACATGGTATTTGTAAAGGGAGATAAAGTTTTATTTTATTTTTGTATGTCTATAACTACCAAAAGAATCAAATGAAAAATAAGATACAAGGTCAAACAGAAAGAATGACTGGTGCGAATAATGCTGCTAATAATAATACTAAAAATAACAAACTATTCCAGTTACAGAAAAGGACGAAATCGCTTTTGGAAGTATGGATATAAGTGGGCAGATGTTATTGACCAAATATCAAAGGCCATGCTATCATTAGAAAGGAAAACCAATCCATGCATAAGTCGATCAATATTTCATATATACACACACACATATATATATATATATATATATATATATATATATATATATACATATAAAACTCAATGTGTTTATATTATTCAGCCATTATGCATATTTATCAGTGTACATATCTGTGCATCTTCGATATGCTCATACATATCAATGTGCACGTATCTATATATCAGTCATTATATCGATCGATCTGACAACATGATTCTCTGCTTATTTATGTCATAGAGGTTGTATGCATATGCGTGTACTAATACTTTAAACACGCATATACGTACATTAAATATAAATCAGATGATAAACAGTAGCTGTAATTTTGGAAAATACAATGTTATTTATTATATATTTTCTGTAATGTATTTTAATCGATGAAATTACTCAAGATATCTATAAGATGAGCGTGTGACATCCACAAAAAGTAAAATTAAATTAAGCAAAGGAAATGCCAGTCAAATAATTGTTTGAGAGAATATCAGCGATTGGCTAAGAAAAATTCAGCTGGGGAAGGATATAAAAAGATCTGATTGGTTACCTAGCTCAACTAAACACGGGTATATATATATATATATATATATATATATATATGTGTGTGTGTGTGTGTGTGTGTGTGTGTGTGTGTGTGTGTGTGTAAAACACGGGTATATATAAAACACTCTGTAATGAGAAGCCCATGTCAAAGCGATGAATTACCTGCATAAAAGTCGGACATTGTTGTGTAGCATGCTTGCCATAAATCTTTTTCTTAATTTAAATTTCTTCTCTAAACCCATATCAAAGTACTGTAAAATAAATACTAAAAATATAAGCACGATTTATTATATCTTTGATAATATTATATGCGTATACATGGAATAATATATCTATAAGTATATATATATATATATATATATATATATATATATATATGCAAGCACTTAATAAATAAATATCGTGATGGTTTTAATCAAGAAATAATCAAATATATTTACTGAAAGCATAAAAAATAATTTATAAATAACCTCATTATTTTATCAAAACAAGGACACTTTAAGGAGAGAATTGAGAAAAACTCCTTATGTCACGCTGCAGTATATATATATTGAAAGTGAAGAAGGGCTTTTTTTAAACCTTATGAAAAAAGATCGACTATAATGTAAAAAGAAACAGCATCTACTAAACGTAAGAAAAATAAATTGTAAAGGAAGAAGATCGACTAAAAGGGGGAGAAAGAGAAAAGAAAAGGGGGAACGGTGAAGAAACTGGAAGTATTTTTCGCCGACTGTCTTCAGAAGTAAATGTCGGAATGAAGTAATGTTGGCATGAAGTAATTTCTATGAGGGGGAAAAACACCGCGTAGAAATTAACGTGGTGGCACCTGTTTAAAAACGTTCAACGAACGTACGTGGTCCATCTGTTTGCAAAGAACAGGTCTGCAACAGTTTATTGTAAGGGCCTCCAATAATCCGAAATGTTGAACAGACCTAGCCCTGTGCAAAATAGAGAACCACTCCGGTGTGTACTCACTCGCACATTTATTTTAACTGGTCAGGTGATCACCGATCGCGGTAGCAGAAACACGTGATCGTGCAGAGGAGTCTAACCTACCCTGTCGTATATATAAAGGGACATGTTCGGAAATTCTGACCTCCAATCTGTGACTCGTTCTGCCCACGTAGTCAGCTCCACACTGACACTTAATTTTATAGACGTTCGTTGAACGTTTTTAAACAGGCACCACCAGGTTTTCTACGCGGTGTTTACCCCCCTCATAGAAATTACTTCATGCAACCTTTGTTTCAATAAAAAAAGCAGCGAGTACTGAAGCGACCGAAAAAATAGTCGTGTAGGCAGGCTCCAACCTGAAAAGCGATATAATTTGCCCACTTAAGAAATAATAACGGACGCGTTTGCAAAATTTAAGAACAAAATGAAATTCCTTTTATTTGCTTGTTTTTTTTTTTACTGGCTGCTTTCGTAAATAAAATAAAATTTTGTACTTGTTTCTTTTTTCTTTAGTGGGAGGGGGGTGAATTCCCGGAACGCTCAAAGTTTCTGTGTAGTCGTTTCAAGAATAATAAAAACAAACAAATAAGATCTTTTCGTTTATTCTTAAGTGTTTTATTTATTTATTACTATTTAAAAATAAACAAAACATCTTTCTGTCTATACGAAATTTATTAATATTTAAAAAATAAACAAAACATCTTTCTGTCTATACGAAATTATTTTTTCACTCTAGACTTATTGCGATTAGCAAATTATTTTATGTGGGGAAGAGTTTCTTTTTTATCTTTCGAACTTCGGAGCGTATAAAAATCTTGTCAGAGGAAATAACTTTACCCGTTTCTAAAAATCCATGCAGGAAATAATAATTCCAAATAAATTAAATTAAATATATTATCAATATAATTATTAATTAAAGTTGATGTAACAACAACCTAAAACAGAACCCTTAAATTACTCTGTCGCTAGAAACTTAAACTAACATGCAGCTATTTAATAAATCAATTTTACTAAATGTATATGCAAATGAGGTAACCTCTTAATCGTAAATTTTGAAAGAACCATATTATGTATAAATATAAATAAAATATTAAAGTAAGAACCTTTTGTATATATTAATCAAATTGTGAAAAAATAACAAACAAATAGTCAGGAATAATAATTTATATATATATGTATATATATATATATATATATATATATATATATATATATATATATATATATTAAAAGTTATACTCATATGCAGGAAACCTATATCTTAAATTCCAAGTGCTTGGACACAAAATTGGCGGAAATGTTTGGTAGATTCAGCAAGTGTACACTCTTTCAACTTTGACTACCAAATTTTCGCCCCTAAAACTGATTAAAAAGCTTGTTGCCTGTCTGAATACGCTTTATGTAAAATTTCACATTTTTAGACGCAAAATTGGATGAATAGTTTGCAAGAAACCGCAAAGGTAAAATCTTTTGAACTTTGGCCACTTGGTAGCTAAATTTTCGGCTTAAAACCGATCTAAAACCTTGCCCTATGTCTGAATACACGTTATGAAAAATTTCAGATGTTTTCGCACAAAAATTAACTGAGAGGTCCAATTTTTTAAAAATTTCACCCCTTAACATTTATTTATTTTTTTTGAGCTCAAATCAAGGTAAAAAGTTTGATCCATGTTTGGTGAAGGAACCTACATCTAAAATTTCAAGTGTTTAGACCCATATTTTCTAGAGTTCTCAAAGGTCAATTTGTTGAACTTTAACTCGTTTATAGCCAAATTTCTGGCCGAAAACCGATTAAAAAGATTTTCTAAAATCTCAGTACACTTTATGTCAAATCTCGAATCTGTTGAGTGAAAATTGATCGAGTAGTTTGGTAGGGAAATGTACACACGCAGACACACAGACAGACAATTTCACTTTTATAGATATATAGATACAGGTTATAACGATAAAATTGTCACCCTAGAAAAATACATAATTTCATTTGAGTCTGATGAAACCGGTTTTCGATTACTGTTACAGACCATCTACTAGTTGGCCAGTTGTGAACAAGTCATAAGAGCCACAGAAGCAGTATATAATGTCTGTAAATAACACAATTTTGAAAGAGCGAAATCGATGATGCGCTTCTGTACAATTCATGCTCTCTACCAATCCAAGTTATGATGACAGGACTATTATCAACACCTTAGAAATGCAAAGTCTTTGTTTTATCGTTATTTCCATGACAGGTGCTCGTCCAAGCTCCAATCTCTCCCTCTCTTTGCATATCTTTTACGAAAAATACCTGTCCAGCTAATTTTCTCCAACCTTTATCTGTGCCTAAATCAAAATGTATATTCCATGAAAAACGCATCTTTCTTAGAAGTGCACGCCTGTGGAATTCTTCCGTTTGCCTGTTTCCCACCTGACTACAACTTGGATGTCTTCAAGTCCAACATAAACAAATTCCTGAGGAATCGCCCCCTTAAGTCAGACACTTTATCAAATCTCCAATACTAACTATTACTACAATACTACCCCATTGATTACTGTACACGCAATGACCCTTATCTCCGAGTTGCTTCCGGGCCTTGATAAGTGGTGACCTCCATGTAAAAACAAAAAGAAAAAAAAGAAAGTCGGCCGGTTCAACGCTTAAAGACAAAGCTCAACGAAATTTCCGGACACCGGCTATGGTATTTGGTTTGGCTTCAAGTGAGGGCCCCATCATGCCATCTCACATCTTCGAAGTCGGCTTAAAAGTCAACAACAAACTGTACCTGGATGTGCTGAAAAGTTTTGTGATTCCTTGGTGCAATCGGGTGGTCGCTAGCAGACTCTGGGCTTGTAGCAGGGCTTTCCGCCGGCCCACAAATCCATAGAAACCAGGCTTGGCTTCAGAAAGAGTGCTAATACATTGTACCATTCCGTCACTGCCCCCCCCGGATCCCGCAAGACTACTTCGTTTGATCATAATTCGAGAGCATTACGAATATGCCCTTCCACAACACAAAAGTCAGCATGATCTTCGCCATCTGCCGAGAATTCGCCGGGTATTCGCCGAGCTACCGCCGGCGCTGGTGGAAAAAAGAGTTCTGCCAGTTAAGGACCTGTATCGATGCGGTGATTGAGGCTGACGGTAGCCAAATTAAATAGATGTCATCTCTACTACATAATGAAGTTACTTTAATTGATTTTTTTCAATAAAAGTTTTAAAATAAAGTTAATTTTCTTTTCCCGAAGGCGACAAATTTATCGTTGAAACTTTTACTTAATAGATAATTTTGTGCATAATAAAGTACCTACATTCTAGTTACATATCTTCAGCTTATTATTTATGTTTTTTTTTAGTTTCCTTAGAATTTGTGCCATTACAATATTTGATAATAATTTTTTTTTTTTTGGTAATATTTTCGTGTTATTATGTTTGCCATCTTTTAATACTTGTATATATATATATATATATATATATATATATATATATATATATATATATATATATATATATATATATATATATATGTGTGTGTGTGTGTGTGTGTGTGTGTGTGTGTGTGTGTGTGTGTGTGTGTGTGTGTGTATGTATGTATGTATATATATATATATAATGAGACTAGTATAAATAGGACACACACTCACACACATATATATTATATATAAATATATATTTGGATATATAATTATTGAAGAATTCGAAAGCATTTTGTTCCGTTTATACAAATACTGTAACCAGAACGAAGTATGCATTTTAATTTTATGATACAACATAGGATTTATAAAATATGTATATATATAATTATCGGTGAACGCAGAAAATAGCATAGTACCTATAAATATGCTGGTTTTATAGTTGACAATATTTAATGGAGAAAAATAAAATTGATTTAATCGATTATGATATTATATTTCAATATAGTTATGTTGTCTTATATAGGTTATATTTTCACCTAATCTATTTTAAACGTGCGGAACAGGTCAGCAATACATATATGGTAGGGGTTTAGTATATTTTGTATTATATATTATATAGGTTATTATATTATATAAGTTATATTATATATATCCCTCTCTGGTTCCCCAGTCGTCCCATAAATCACCTTATATATTTTAAACGTGTGGAGCAGGTCAGCATTACATATATGTTTGGTAAGGGGTTTATTATATTATCTGTTATGATATTGTTAGTCGATCTTCCAATTAACTTTTTTTCTTTTATTTAAGTGCGCGTGAGAAAAGATTGCGTAGTATTTCTTGTATTTCACAAAATGAAATTAAGGAATTAAGGTATATTATTAGTATATTATCTTCTATTTTGGGGCCAGATAATAGAGTTTTTCCCATTTTTTTTCTTTATTACATTTTCACCCCAAACAAGGAAAATTGCCACTTTGGTGTAGGGGGCTACTGTCAGGGGCAACAACTACTGGGGTACTATGTAGGGATTTGGGCAGCAAGGTGTCGGTTCACGTTACACTTGAACTTCTGCACGTCAGTACTGTTGGGGAAGCAGGGACCTGGAATGGAATTCCAGAGTCTAGCGGTTCTGGGGAAGAAACTATTGGAGTAAAAAGCTCTTTTACATCTAGGGATCTCTACAGTGTGGGGGTGGGATTTAGCAGCCTGTCGGGTTTGTCGAGGGTGCTCCCGTCGTGGGGGCACAAGTGATTGCAGTTCGTCAGAGCATTCACCACTAAAATACTTGTAGAAAAGGCAGAGGGATGCAACATTTCGTCGATGGGACAGAGGCTGAAGCTTAGATGCCAGTTCAGGGCCTATCAGGTTTGCGACTCTCTTTTGAACCTTGTCAAGGAGCGAGAGACTAGTAGCAGATGCACCAGCCCAGATGTGGCAGCAATACTCCATACATGGGCGAATGGTGGCCTTATAGAGGTGCAGAATACTTTCGGGTGTTAGTAGTTTTCTAGCACGGTAGAGAGAGCCCACCTTTCTTGCAGCGGCCCTGGCAATGCCTTCAACGTAATTTTTCCAATTCATGTTTCCTGTGAACGTTAGGCCAAGGAGTTTGAAAGATGGACTCTCAGATAAAGAGTCGTTGGCCATTGCTATGGGTGGTAGAGAGGGTTTCTTGTAATTATTATGCTTTTCAATCTAAAGTAAAATTTTGGATTTATGGCTATGATATCATCCACCCAATCAGTTACTCCATTTTTATTGTAGGCGTGAATAGTTTCCGTCTATCATATTAAAATCACCATCAGCGATAATTATAATTTAATTATAAATTATATAATTATAATTTAGTTATAAATTCTATAATTATAGTTTAGTTATAAATTATATAATTATAATTTAGTCTTAAATAATATAATTATAATTTAGTTATAAATTATATAATTATAGTTCAGTTATAAATTATATAATTATAGTTTAGTTATAAATTATATAATTATAATTTAGTCATAAATTATATAATTATAATTTAGTTATAAATTATATAATTATAGTTCAGTTATAAATTATATAATTATAGTTTAATTATAAATTATATAATTTATAATTTAGTTATAAATTATATAATTATAATTTAGTCATAAATTATAAAATTATAATTTAGTTATAAATTATATAATTATAATTTAGTCATAAATTATATAATTATAATTTAGTTATAAATTATATAATTATAATTTAGTCATAAATTATATAATCATAATTTAGTTATAAATTATATAATTATAGTTCAGTTATAAATATAACATATGGATGAACGACAATAGATGTTTCATTGTGCCTTAAACTGGTTTCTTGTGTTAATTTAAAAAAAAAATATTGATTTTTTTTTCTGAATTACAAACTTAATGAAGGATTAATTCTTTTAAAAGCATGAATGCTAATGAATATTTCATTATTTTGTTAAAAATCATTGTTCTAACGTTGATGAAATTATTATCTCTCTTTCCTTGCACTTGCTAATCAATTATCGTCTTAGATTCTGAATTTATCATTCAGCAGAAGTTGCTTTGTTATTCTGAATGAAAATAATACATTAATATGCTTTCATCTTTTATAATCAGTAAATAGACTTCTACAAATTGATTAATCATACATGAGGAACAACATCAATGATTCTTTAAAAATGGTCTAATGCTAACTTCATTTCATCTTTATAATAATAATAATAATAATAATAATAATAATAACAACAACAACAACAATGATAGAGTAATGCCTTTAGAAAAGAGAACCGAATGTGATAATAGTAAAGAAAATGGGAAATTCTTGTAAAATAAAAAATGTCTGCTTCAGATGATTACAGTAAAAATTATTGAATTATTGTCCCAGAAAATCAAATAAATTACATGGCAATAGTCCGTGTACTGATATATATATATATTTATATATATATATATATATATATATATATATATATATATATATATATATAGTAAGTTATAAAATGTATATGACGATTAAGCTACACTGAATATTCCGCGTTTCATCCACTCAAGGATTCTTCAGGCTTATGCGCGAATTCTGTGTTTTTTTGTCGTTTTTATATTCGCATCTTCTATTGAGATTTTAGTTAGCCAATCAGCTATCTAGTATCCACCGCGCCCTTCTTATCAGCCAATAAGCATGCATTCGTCGGACCTCTGGTTGACGTGTTCCTTTGTGTGTGCTATGTTTAGCCTGGATATTTAGTTTTTTGATCTGTTTTTAATCTAGGTTAGTGTTTGTTTTTTTTGTTTTTTTATTAATGTTAGTTTATATATAAATATATATATATGTGTACACACATATATACACATATATATATACATATATGTGTGATCGTTTATGTATATTCATATTTATTTAATTTGTTTATTTGCTTATTTTCTATTGATTTTGTTAGTTTTAAAGCTATTTTGTATCGCTATCCTAGAGTAAATTTTATCTTGTGAACACAGTTGTTTGCTATTTCTCTTCTACAGTTTAATAGATGTTGGGGTCCTTTAAAGTACAGGATAGCAAATTTTTCATGAAGGCATAATCTACATGGGTCGTCTAGGTCCCTACACGTGGTGGGTTGTCTTATTATTTTCCATTCGACTACCGGCGAATGTCCGCTTTTCGTTGAGTTCCCAGCATTTATTCGCTAGTGTTGTTTTTATACGGTGTTTTTTATTGTTGAATGCACTTTTGTGGTCATAGTATCGAGATTTGAAATCTAAGGAAGTCATACCTACGTAATATTTCTTGTTATTCGGGGTTTCTTTCGCAAATATTGTGGCCTGGTAAACTACGCTTTTGGTTAGACATTTATTTTGAAGTGGGCAAAGTGTGCGGTGTCTACAGTTGCATTTATCTTGTTCGTTATTAGTATTTTATTTTTAGTAAGGTTGTTCTTGTCCGGGGATTTGTTTATTATTATTATTATTATTATTATTATTATTATTATTATTATTATTATTATTATTATTATTATTATTATTATTATTATTATTATTATTATTTCTGCTTGTGTTAGTTTTATTTTTGTCATGGTGTCTACTTTTTTATTGTTTATTTTGTTGTTTACATTGTTTTTATTTAATATTTTGTTATTATGTGCTTTAATTATCATCTCTTAATTTTTGCAACACCTGTAGGATAACTTTAAGGTATTTTTATTGAAAATTTTGTATAAGGCGTTGGTTGCGGGAAAGTGTTTTTCAATAAGATCTAGAAATTTCTTACCAAGTTTTTTTTTTAACATTTGATTGTATGGGGCCGTATACCAAATTATGTTTCTTTTTCTTCTATTTTTAATTTTATTATATTTTATTATATATATTATAGTTAGTATATTAATTATATGTGAGTAAATTAAGTAGTTACATATATATATATATATATATATTGATATATATATCCTCCATATATATAGATAGATAGATATATCCTCTCCCCCTCTGTCTCTCTTTCTGTCTCTCTCTGTCTCTCTCTCTATATATAGATATGTATATAGATATATGTATCCTCCATATGTATATACATGTATATATAATACATGTATATATAACTATGTATACATATATATATATATATAAAAATATGGTAAGTTATGAAAATATATATGGCAATTACGTTACACAAGCTATTCCGCCTCTCATACTCGTTAGAATTCGTCTGGCTTATGCAAAATCTTGGCGAATTCTCATGAGAATTAAACACGGAATATTCTGTTTAGCTTAATTGCCATAAATATTTTTATAACTTACTACCTAGCACTAACTATGTATTAATCACTTTTGAAGGTAATACGAAAATGTACGCCTCAGATTATATCTTCGTATATTGATACATGGGATTAAATGAAGTAATCACACACACACACACACACACACGCAAACACACACACACTCACAAACACACAGGCACACAAACGTACACACCCATATACATATATATATATATATATATATATATATATATATATATATATATATACTGAATAATCATAGCATAATCACGTTTACATACCGGTTCTTGTTAGATCACTGGAGGCAAGTAACGTTCAGCCTGGTCAGTACCAAATGGATGACCATTTTGAAAATTCTAGGAAGGGCGCCGACAGCTACTTGCAAGAGTTGCAAAAGCCTAAAGTCGTCATCTCCCCTAACGCGAATATACATGTAACTGGGGATCGTTTGTGGATTGCATACTCCTTTGTAACTTTATATATATATATATATATATATATATATATATATATATATATATATATATATATATATATATATATATATATATATATATATAACGACGAATACCCATCAGCAGACTGGTAAAATTAATTCTGGTAAAATTAATAACTCCAATCAAATAAAAAAAAAAACTCTGTATGAATTGTGCACTCGTTAGGAAAATAAAACTGAATATATAATAGTAATTTTATTTCAAATCATTTGCATGATTTTACACCCTGAAACATGTCAAAATGAACATAAACGTTTTAATAATCTTCAAAATCATTTAGCCTTTAATGTAAATTTATTGTATGTAATGATAATTATCAGATCCAATGCAGATATCTTATATTTGAAATTTTCCAAAGTGATGATTATGCCGAAATTATGCAATCTAAAGCAATGCTTAAATACTTCAGAGAAAAGAGAAACTCAGATTGTATTTATTAACTAATGTATGAAAAATATTGCAAACGTGTTTAACAATTATCTCATTTTCCCCTTTGACCCAAACTTAATTAAGCTAAATATAAGTACTGTATTTGGATCCCATACTACAAGCGGCTGTCTGTCAAAATTCATAGTAATCGTTTAATTAGTTTATTACTAAATAATGTGCATACAAACTTATAAACTTACACGTGCCTAACTTTACATGAGTCGGTTATTTAATTAAACTAATACAGGAAATAATTATAAAATGATAAAGAAGAGAAATGTTGGGAGAAAGTGTATAATAGTAACAGCATCAAAATGGTTGCATTTCAAAAGCTGAACATGGTGCAGAATATTTGCAAAAATACAAATAAAGAAACAACGAAAAACATGACACGAACATATATTAATCAATTGGCAACTTCAGAAACAGCTGCATTTGAAAAACAGAAATAACTTGATAGACAGAAAGAAAAGCAAAAGCATTACAATTTAACGAAAATTAAATTAACGATAGAATAACGATCAAATAAAGGTAATGTAAAAATAAACGTACAGAAAATTGAAACATTGTTTCCTCACGCTAATTCTTTGAGGAACAAAATAACAGAAGAAAAATTCATTGGCAAGAAATATATAAAATGAATAATAATACGGAAACACATTTGCCTACGAAAACTTTAGAAAAGAATGTATAACACAATTAAAGTTAAAACGCGAAGAGAGAAAAGTATTACACATTATTTTGATTTATGCTGTCGATGATCTAATCGTATTGATTTGAATAATGTGGCTGTAATTATAATCGATAAACAAGTTTCTAATTTACTGCTGATGTATACTTGTACATGTTCTGACCTAAAAACGGTTAAATTAATTCCATTTCTTAAATTAATATGAACGCGTACAACTGGTTGAATATTATAATTCATAGGAATATTTTAATTCATATATATATATATATATATATATATATATATATATATATATATATAATATATATATATATCTTTACATGTCTGTGTGTGTGTACTGCACATTTGAGAAATTGATAAGATACGATTTTTTAAAAATAATCTCATACGTTTTTTTTTCAAAAATGAATTATTAGAATACATAGATTTCAATTTATCATTATTCTATGAATTATAATTCATATTTCACTCGACAAATAGTCATTATATCATATATCTAATCTTTCAGTAGAATGTGATTAAAGATGTGTCACATGACATAAAAATGAAGTAAATCAATGACATTTAAATAAGTTAAAAGGAAAAGAAGGAAAACAGAAAAAGGTAAGTATATGAAAAGAAAAGTAAAATAATAATAATAATAATAATAATAATAATAATAATAATAATAAAGATGACGAAATGAAACGAGAGGATGGAACAGAAGAAATAGACAAATATTACAGTTCATGAACGAGGAAAAACAAGCTCCCATCATTAAAGATTCGAAAGAAAAGACATTAAGAACAGAAACAGAAGGTTAACAAGCTCCTGTTACACCTAACAATCTCGGACTAAAACAATCTAATTTACACAGGAGCAAATATGGTAAGCATGAAGTTCAAACAAAGCCAACCAGGGAAAGAGGGATTGAAAAATCCTTGATGGGAAATCAACAAACATATAAAAGAAGCCAAAATGATAAACAGAAAGAAAACGTCGTGGAGAAGATGGAAAATCATAAATGTTACTTACATGAGGAGTTAAACAAGAAACATGAAGATCTAAACCAAAAAGTAAGAGCAAAAGAGGGGAGATTGAGATGATATATATAGAAATCTCAACAGTGCAAGCAAAACAGGATATTTGAAAACAATGAAAGCCAATTCTATCAAAATGTGATTGGAAGAAAAACAAAAACAGAACGACGAAACCCGACAGAAACAAAATTCTACTGGAGTAATACGAGGGGCGTGTAATAAGCAATGCCCCTGACCCACTTTCATTTCTCTGATCTATCTGAAATTTTGCACGTGTAATGATTTATATCTCTACGGGTTATGTGGCAAATTACAGCTCTGAAATTATTGTGGTTTCTGTTTTACAGTTGTTTGAACAGAGTCAGGTGTGAAATGGAGCCTGTTGAATGTCGAGCAATGCTCCAGTTTTTGTATTTGAAAGGACGCACAACACAGGATACTTTTGATGAAATGAAAGGAACTTATGGTGACAATTCCCCATCATATTATCTTGTAAAACGCTGGCATCGTGAATTTAAACATGACCGGAAGTCTGTGGAAACAGCTCCCAGACCTGGTCATCCCCCTTCTGCCATTGATGAGGCATCTGTCCGTCAAGTTGAGGCTGCCATTTTGGAAGATCGGCGCATTACTATTCGCCAAATAGACCAAGATGTAAAGATTAGTACAGGGTCTGTGGAAACTATTCATGATCATTATTCCCAGGTTGCTCACACCATTCCAGAAGCGAGAACGCGTTGAGTGCTCGAGGATGAATTTCGAGATGTGCCAAGAAGATGAATGAAAGTTTTTTCAAAAGACTGATTACACAAAATGAAACCTGGGTCCATCATAATGCTCCAAAGACCAAAGCCCAGTCAATGCAGGGGAAGCACTTGGACTCACCAACCCCCAAAAAAGGCAATAGTGCAGCCCTCCACTGGCAAGGTCATGCTCACAGTCTTCTGGGAGCAGGACGGAGTAGTGATGACAGATTTCCTGGCAAAGGTTACCACGATTACAGGAGCCTATTATGCTTCACTTTTGAGGAAATTAACGGAAGCTATCAAAATCAAGAGGCGGGGCAAGATCAGCAAAGATACCCTCCTTCTTCAGGGCAACATTTCTCTCCACAACTCACATGTTGCCAGATTAGAAGCACGGGCGTGTGGTTATGAAATACTCCCCCATCCTCCCTACTCTCCTGACCTTGCATCCTCTACCTTTCACTTCTTCCCGGCCATGAAGTTGATTTTGAAAGGAAAGCGTTTCCCAGATGATGCAGCTTTGATTTCTGAAGTCTCGTCGTGGTTGGAGGACCAACCTGGAGTTTTCTACAAAAACGGTCTCCAGCTGCATTGTTGGATCCTTCTATCGATCTAGAGGATTGCATCTGCTCCAGAGCTGCATCAAACGATGTGAGAAATGCATAATTCTGGGTGGTTTCTGTGTAGAGAAAGACAAATAACCGTGCCAAATTTCATTACTTTACTGCTATGGGTAGTGAGTCAGGGGCATTTCTTATTGCACGCCCCTCGTATAGGGGAAGAACAACGGGATCACAATAGAAATGCCGAATGGCTGAAAAACATGAAAGAAGAGTTACAACAAATCGAAGAGGGAACAGTGAATTAAATCAGTAATTAAACCCTTACAAAAACCATAGGACAAATGGCAAACTAGAGAACACCAGAGCTCGAAAGGAATCATACATACAGATTCACAACATTACACGAAAGAGTAGCTCAAAACATGAGAATATTTATACAGGAAACATCCGTGATGACAAAAGGCAGAAGAACACTCATACAGAAGGACACAGGGACAGAAATCGTCCCAACAACTAAAAGCCTATGATGTGCTTACTCACTATGTGGAAAATGCCAACAGCACAAGCGAGGAAACAAATCTACCACTCCCTGAATAATCGTGGATTTCTCCCGGAGGAACAGAAAATATGCCGGATAGGAAAAAGAGGAACACATGAACTGCTATACACAGATCAAAAGATCCTAAAGTAGGTAAAAACATGAGAAAGAATTTAGCCATGGCATGGATCATAGATAATAGAATGCCTAAAAATGTATAAAATACCAGGCAGGATCCTCAACGTGATTGAAAATGCAATGAGAATATGACGTTTGGAACTGACAGCTGATGGACAACACATAACAGAAACTAACATGCATCTTCCAAGATGATTCACTATCACCATTACTGCTCACTATAGCCATGATTCCCATGAATAATATACCGATAAAGTTATAAACTGGATACAAGTTTTCTAATATAGAGAAAAACATGAATTACCTGATATACATAGACGATCTGAAACTTTTTGCAAAGAGTGAAAAGGAACTAGAGACGCTAATAAACACTATCAGGATCTTCAGCCAGGATATTCAGATGAATTTGTTATGGGAACATGCGCACAACTAGTTATGAGAAAGGGAAAACTGGAGACGACAGAAGGGATGGAACTACCCAACCACACGGAGATGGGGGCACTAGGTAAAGAAGACGCCTATAAATACTTGGGAGTTCTAGTAGGAGACACTAACAAAGCAACAGACATGAAAGAGAGAATTAGACATAAAGACCTCAGGAGAAAAAGAAAACTCCTAGAAAGTAAATTATCCAGCAGAAACCAAATAAAAGGTATAAATACGTATCACTAGTATGATTCTCTGGACCGTTCATAGGGTGAACTAAAACAGAACTGAGACAGCACGATCAGGAGACCAGGAATCTCATGATCATGCGCAACGGATTACACTCCAAGGTCGATGTTGACAGAATCTCTACGTAAAAAGGAAAAAAGGCGGGAGAGGACTAGTTTGTATAGAAGACTGTGTGAATAACACAAAAAGAATTAGAAAAATACATATTGCAAAACACTGAAAGGATAACTATACCAACGAGAGACCCTGAAAAATAGAGAAAACAGAAAACAGAGTGACAAAGGATAAAACAAGTAAAGAAAAATGTGAAGAGAAACAACTACACGGAAGATACACAAGGATGACAAAAGATGAAAATACCGAAAACATCTAGACATAGATGCGAAAAGAACACATGACCGAGAAAGTGAATTTCTAATCACTGCAGCACAAGATAACTCGATAAGAACAAACCACATGAAAGCAAAGATTGACAAAACTCAAGAAAACAGCAAATGCTGTGGACAAAGAGCCGAAACGATAAATCATATAGTAAGCAAATGCAGCAAACTGTCCCTAAAGGAATACTAGAACAGGCACGACCAAGTAGGGAGGGCAGTGCACCTTGAAAAAAAACTGCATTTAGTAATAGTACAATCATAAACCGGCAACAGTACTTGAAAACGAGAATCATATACTCCTATGGGGCATGGACATACGAACAAATAAACCCATCCAAGTAAGAAGACCGGATATCGTAATAATTAACCAGAAAGGAAAGTCCTGTTAGATTTTGCTGTTCCAGCTGACCACAAGAGGAATATTAAAGAAAAGGAGAAACAGAGCAAATGCAAAAAGCTAAGCAGCGAGCCGAAAGGGATATGGATGGTGAAGAAAATCAAGATAATACCTATAATTATAGGAGCACTAGGAGCAATCCCGAAAAGCTTTGAAAAAAGAATGGGTGGAATTTTAATGGGAGCAATAACTAAGCCCAACTAATTACAATAATCGAAACAGCTTAAAAATTAAGGAAAACCCTTGAATGCAGAGACTAAAAACTATGATCTACAGGAGCGGGCCAGACAAACTGCTACAGAGACAAAATATGAAGAAGCCTTACATAGAAAAAAGAAAAGTTCTCTATCCCCTCCCCATTCCCTCCTATTATCTCATCTCCCCCCCCCCGCAAAAAAAAAAGAATGATACCGAATAGCAAGAAGGGTAAAAAAGGATGAAAAGATCGAGGAGAGAGTACTGACCAGACCTCCGCTGGTCAAGCGCGAAGAGAACTGGGAGTCTTATTTACGCTCAAATTCCAATGGATACCAATGGCTGCTGCCAGTGAGAAATCAATGATAAGCGGTTGTTGCGATAACGCTAATTTATTTGCAAATAGTACCGAACGAGATCGAAAATACTAGAAAGTTATGAAAACTTGTTGTCACTCAGCTTTTAGGGAACACCACATGCTATCCTTAAGGAGAGATCTTCGAGGACCTGTTTGAAAGCTTCTTGTGGGCCAATAATAATAACAATAAACTTATACAACAATAACGCAGTACATATAAATGCTGATGTTAAACAAATAAAACATATATATATATATATATATATATATATATATATATATATATATATATATATATATATATATATATATAACATGATCCTTGATCCTTGGGCCTAAATGAATAAAGCTAGTGAAATGCCATGCCCAGATGATTGGTAATAATCTTGGAGGAAGGTTACATATATAAACCCCTTCTCTTCGATGAGTTAGCACTTGCATACATTAATATAATATAATGCAATAGACATCAAACCACCAACGCTAATCCTGTCTGTTATAGTTTGATTGATCAAATCAACGGAATATGCAATTAAGTAAACAAGAAAAATAATGTAACAAAAACTCACATAAATTTGATCGAAAATATTTGATCGATATTACGAAATGAAATCTTTTGCAAAATTGAAAAACTGATAAAAATAAACTTTCTTATATTTATTAACATTCACTTGATTGCATGCATGTCGTCTAATTCCACACATATTTGTACATATAAACGTATGATGTTTTGTAACTTGATTGATGATTGGATTGAAACGACAGGATATCGTAGGTAAACATTTTTTATAAATGATAATATTGAACCTCCAAGAAATTATACGAAGGTCGTTGCAAAAGGAAAGCGTCATAATATTGAAATAATAATAATAAACAAAACAGAAAAAGCTACAATAACAGAAGTGTTACTGTTAAAACGAGCTCCATAATTTACTTTCCTACATAATCATCACTATTTTAAATGTACTTTCGCAAGTAATGAACGATGACTGTGCATGGGCATCTGGAGCGTGCTTTGTCATATGAGGGTCATCTCAAAAGTAATCTCATATAGTTTAACCCAAAGTTGAAGAGTGACAAAAACGGGAGTGATTTCATTGAAACTAGGGATCTTTAGTGCTCTATAATTTCCTTTTTTTACTTAAAATAATTATCATTCTCAGGATACGTCTTAACATCATTACTATTCTCAATGACGCGTCTTTGCTCCTGATGCACAAGACAGGAGTATTATCTACTAGTTTTACACGGTTACAATATAAAATGGAGAGATGATACTCTCAGGTAATAAATGCATGAGTTCAACAATACTTACACTGCAATTTGCAATCCCCTGTGATCCATTTGTACGGATGAAAAATAGGAGGCTTTACTTTGGGAATCCACCTCATATTAGCAAAATTCTCGATAGGTATCTCAATGCAACAATTAGTATGTTCGAGTTAAATATAGGATTGCAGACACATGTTAGAAAGTCATGGGATTTTCACCATAAAGCTTATATAAAGAGATTATCCCTTCCTGGGGCAATATGGAATAAAGCCAACGACATGCCAAGTTCCAATAACTGGAAGAAAGTTTTACGTAAAATACCTATTATCCTTGACGTGTTAGCACTAACATACATTAAGAGCGCCATCTACCTCTTTATCTCTACTCATATATAAAAAGCGTTTCGTGTGTGTTAGAGGGTTCGTTCCTTATTGGAACGGCTGATCTGATTTTTGTGAAATTTCACACAGATATACTTTATAGGTCTGGGAGTGTATATAATATATATATATATATACATATATATATATATTTGAAAAGTAATTTCCTTGAAGCATTAATGGTAAACAAATAAATATGAGTGTGTATGAGAGGCTATAAAAATGCAGGGGATCAGGCAGTGTAATAATGTGACTTACTTACAAACCTTCTATCAATAACAGACTTAAGTTCCATTTTTACCCTATTTTTCATATTTTCTTTTTAAATGACACACTTTGATCTTTTTTCGTTTGAAAAGATATGATATTCTAGACATATTAAAAACTTCTAGTTCTGTTTATCCCAAACTGTAAATATGTTTACTGATAGGCGTGTGTGATTGTTTTATTAGAAAAAAAAAACGGAATAAATAATAAAATAAAAAATAGAATAAAATGAAAAATAAAATCATCCTATCGTTTGTCCACTTTGTTCATAATTTACCCTACGTCCACACTCGGTTTTATATACATTGCCATAGCGTCTAAACTCCCTATATATATATATATATATATATATATATATATATATATATATATATATATATATATATATATATATATATATATATACATATATATATATATATATATATATAATTATTTACTAATTTACTATAATAAATAAATACCAACAAAAACTAGTGGTTCATCCTTTCGGGAATCTTCAGGGCGGAGTGTCACGATTAACACCAGTCGATAGATTCGAACCCGGCAACGCAACATGACTTGAATAGCAAATACCATATCCATTCTGCTACCGTGTGAAATGACGTTAATTTTAAGCCTGACGAATCCTAGCGTGGATGAAACGCGGAATATTCTGTGTAGCTTAATTGCAATATATATTTTGATAGCTTACTGTTGTACATATACACATATATATATATATATATATATATATATATATATACATATATATATATATTATTGAAATTAAAAACAATATATACAAATACGAAGAGAAATCACAGCAGAAAGTGAATGTAGTTCTGAATTGAAATGTGTTTCAGGAAAAAATGCTATATTTATCGAGAAAATTCAATTAGTATGGCTTAATGGTAAGTTAACTGGCGTGGAGTTGGAAGGAAGAGAGTAAAATATGAACACTTCTTAGGGACGTGAAGTAAAAGTGAAGATACGGAAGAGAACGCGGGAATGTCATCTAGTGAAGCAAGTTTGTGTGAATGAAAATACAATACTAATAAGGGTGTGTAAATAAAGAGAATGCAGCAGAGGAAGAAATGAAAACAACATACAGTAGCCGCGTGGAAAAAAAAGCAAATGTGGTGAAATAGAAGATATAATGAGAATGAGTTAGAAAGAAGACAGCTAAATACAATGTACAATTTTATTTAATGAAACCAAAACGAAAGAAAAACTACATATAATGATATCTTTTCTTTATATTAATCGTATTTTCTCCTACCAAATACTAACTGATTTTTTTCTTCCTTTTTGATTTTCTAGATTTTTTTCTGTTAAGCTTATACTTTCATAGGTGTTGTTAAGGTTAGTCGCTTACTGAGCATCCGCAATAAAAAAAAAGCAAAAGTTGGAACGCGTAAAATCTCCATGGATATGCTTCTTCACACACTTACAGTTACTAATCGAAATCGACTAGCACACGCAATAACATTCATGCATAAACGTACACTGAAAACACACAAAGAACAAACGCATACACAAGTAATATTGTGAGAAGAACAAACATTTTTAAATCACGAGTATCTGCCGGAAGAACATACTTAATGATGGGTCTTCCTTATGTGAAAAAACTTCTTGTTTAGCACAGATATTGATATAACGGACCGCTTTCAAATGCATACTTAATATAATATATAATTTATGTGTATATTCATACATGGAAAACCAAACTTATTTTATATTCATCAACGCCTCGACTTTATTATATGGCTTCCTCTAGATAATTTATTTTACATCAGTTATCCCAAAGAATTATTTTAATAAATACGAAACATTGTTGAAATATATAAATATTTTCTAGTTTTTCTTATTCCTTTATCATCACGAGGAAATATATTTTCCTTAATGTTCACACATAAACACAGAAGACTCTCCCCATATATATATATATATATATATATATATATATATATATATATATGTGTGTGTGTGTGTGTGTGTGTGTGTGTGTGTGTTTTTGTGTGTGTCTTTATATTCATATTCAAAACCTTTTTTTCTGTTTATTTAAAAAGAAGTATACTACTTTGTGATATATGGATCGTGGAATTGCATTCCTCTGCAAAAATCTAGCTAATTTTCATATTCTAAAACATTCATCTATATATTAATTTGCTTGTACGTACGGTGTCACGTCATCATCATCGCAAACATAAATTAATGTGAATTATCTCCCTTTATTGTTCAATCTTTATCAGTTTAAATATAGTATAGTATTTTACTTACATTTTTAACGATGTCTTCTGGAACGCTTATGTTGTTTTATTCAATAATAAATATATTTTTTACGTTTAACGCTACGAGTTCGTTTTTTTTATTGTGCCATTTATCTTTTTTATTATTTTTATTTACTTTTGAGTGAGCCTTACATAAAAAAAATATGTTTAGAAATAAATGTTACAAAAATCAAGAATAAATGACCAGTTACCATTGGCAAATACACTGAGTAACACAGAGTCAAAACATTTTACGTCTTGTTCTGTTTTGTTTTTGTTTTACGGCATATCAATCCTTTTTCGTGTTATTTTATGCTGAATCGAGTAATTTTGTAACATTTATACAGCTTCACGTTGTTTACATAGTTATTACCTATGTTTTGTTCGTTTTATCTTGCTTCTTTTACAGGCAGTCATCTTCTAATGCCCACCGACGGGCATACATATTTAAATACTATAAAAAAATGAACACAACATTTTTTTTTAATAATTTGTTTCATTACTTACGATTAAATTTATTTAAATAGATATTTGGGTTTATATTACTGTACACATAGATTCGAAAAAGTTGTCAAAAAACAAATATATAACAAATAAATGTTATCAAAGGCAAGATAAGTTACTTTTCTACCAAACTGGATATATTTTTCGTGTTTTTATTCAATGTAACATGTTTACTCAGCTCGAAAACCATACAGTGTTTACCGATGTATTGGAACATTCAAGATGGAGTCTGATTCTCTCTTTAACACGGTAAGTTTGGGAAAAGATGTTATAAATAAAAACCGGAAAAATACTGTTAAAAACTCGCTCAATACATGTTACTGTGACATAGGTTGACATATATTCGGCGGGTTTTTAATAGTATTTTGCATAGTTTTTTTTATTTATAACACCTTTTTCCAAACTTACGGTGTTAAAGAGGGTGTGAGACGCCATCTTGAATTTTCAAATACATCGGTAAACACTGTATGTTTTTCGAGCTGACTAAACATGTTACATTGAATAAAAACACAACAAATATATCCAGTTTGGTAGAAAACTAACTTATCTTGCCTTTGATAACATTTATTTTTTATATATGTGTTTTTTGACAACTTTTTCGAATCTATGTGTACAATAATGCAAACCCAAATATTTATTTCCTATTTAAAGATTTTCAGTATATTTTATTTAACTAAATCATTTTTCCATTATTTTTATTACATTGTTAGGTGAAGTTTCAGAATAGTTAAAACCATATTAAACCATATTAAGAATGGCTTTCAGCATGATTCTTACAATAGCGGTATCAAAGATTTTTTTCCTTATTTTAAAACAAATTATTAAAAAAAGATACAAGACCATTAAATTTTTTTTTTCATTAAATCGCTATTTAAGTGAAGGTCCAAAATAGGAATTTAGGAAAACTGGTCCCTTATTGAATAAATATCGATTGAAAACACATTTTATGATCGTTCTTGAAGGAGATATTGTTTTTTAAAATAGACTATAGCCCCCCCCCATAATACTTTTTACAAATATTTTTACTTGTTTAAGGGTTTTTTTTTGTTTTTTTTTAAATAAAATCGCTTTTCTAAGTGCCTGTTTTCTATCTAACTGGCTAAGTTCTTAGTGGTTTCACTTATTTTAAAGCGTTTATTATGTTCATAAACGAGACCGCATATTTTTTTTATATTAATATAAAAAGAATTTACTTATTTACTGTTGTTTATAAAAGGGTAAAATCGATTTTTCTACCTCGCCGACTGTTGTTTGTTGTTTAATTTATTTGGAATCGTTTATTCGGTAAAGAAAAAACACCCACAGAAAACAAACAAAAAACATGTCGAGTGTTACGTGAGATCGAGAAATAATGTCCGGTATATCACATCTTCTTGGTAATCGCTAAACAATAGAAAATTAAAGAAATTACTGAGGGAAATTTGGCTTTAAAAAGAAAATAATAAATTTTAATATTTTTTAAAATATAATTGGGGGGGGTAAAAACTATATCTCCCTTCGAAAAACAACCAACAAAAAATGAAATTAAAAAGATTCTTGATAAACGATAGCGGGGTTTTCAATAAAATTGATTAATACATTTATTTAGTGATTACTTTTTCTCTTAATGATTGATTTTAGAATTTTGAAGTAAAAATTAAAAAAATTAAAAATGAGTTAACGAGAGATTGTTAGCACATGGCATCTCTCGCGCCAAAAAATATTTCGCTTTTAATTTATTAGTTAATTTTTGCAAATTTTGACAGGACGACAGTAAATGTTGATACTTGATAAAATTATAATTTTAAATAACGTAGGAGTGTATTTGGTATGAGAGAAAACAAAAACATAACAAAAAAACAACTGTCATAATTAAAATCCAAAACAAAAAGTAACGAAGAATCGAATCGCTCCGTTTTTTTAATTTTTTGGTTTTGCTTTTTATTATTGTTTTTATGACTCCAAAAAACTTCGTTAAAATAAGAACAAAAAAAATTTGTAATTAACTTTGTATGAACATAAACGCTTTAAAATAAGTGAAACAACTAAGAACAGCCAGTTAGGTAGAAAACGGACACTTAGAAAATCGATTTTATTTAAAAAAAAAAACATTAAACAAGTAAAAATATGTTTTTTTAATATTATGGGGGTGCTATTGTCTATTTTAAAAAAACAATATCTCCTTCAAGAATGATCATAAAATGTGTTTTCAATTGATATTTATTCAATAAGGGACCAGTTTTCCTACCTAGCGAAAGGGGGCGAGTTTTCCGGGGTCGAGTTTTCCCGAGAGGAGTTTTCCGGGCACCCCAAAATAGTTAACCCTTCTCCCCATAACCGTTTTTTTATGCAGTAAAATACTTTGTTTCAATAATTATGGTTTAAATAAATATTTATTCCTTATTAAAAGATTTACAGAATATTTTATTTAACTGAAGAAATATTTACTGTTCATACATATATTTTCCCTTATTTTTTTACATTGTTAAGTGTAGTTTTAGAATAGTTAACCCTCTCCCCATATTAAGAATGGCTTTCAGTATGATTCTTACAATAGTGCTATCTAAGTTTATTGAGAGCTGCTCAATTTTCTGACTTAATGGATCATTTAGCAAGGAATGAAGATGGTTATTCTGGTGTACCAGTTATTCTACCATCTACATTTACAGGAAGTCCTAGGAATCTACAACAGCTGTATCAAGCTGCAATGGCAGTTTTCTGTGACCTATTCATTACTCACACGTGTAATCCAAAATGTACTGAAATATTAAACAACTTGGGGTCATCAGAACTTTCACAAAATCGATGTCAACAATGTCACACAGTTTTTTTTAAAATTCACAGTCTAACTCCCCAGAACCTGCTGACCGACCACTATTCTCACTCCAAGCAGCTGATCTACGTTTCTATCACCGCCTCAATCATCACCAGCACTTCCTGACAATATCAACAGCATCAGTTAGGATCGCATTGGCCTTCAATAAAAGTTTAAACCAAAGTTCTTTGTTTGTTCTACTTGTTTCCATACATTAATTTTTGTAATATAACAATAAGGAATTTCTTACTGACGTGTTTTAAAAGATTTTAACTACCGTGGAATTTCCACGGGTCCTGCTAGTTTTAATTATTTCCTTATTATTTTTTCGGTTTTCTTATGGGATAGTCATCTGTAATTTACTAATCCGTGTAATTATATCAATGCGTATGTATATATATATATATATATATATATATATATATATATATATATATATATATATATAATGTTAAGTTTTTTTTAATGGTTATATGTTTACACGTAGAGTATTGACTCTAAATTTAAGTAATCGATCAGAATAATTTGGAACCACATCTACTAGACGTAAGCGTTTCTAATGTGAGCTATATAAGTTTTCATTTTGTTTTATAAGATGTAAAATGATGGTAAGATCACTTCGTGAAAGTTTTGATACGGATTTCATTAAATTGTATGAATATTTTTAAATTCAACCCCACAACGTTTTATTCCATAAAAAGTAAACGTTTAATTCCATAAATGGTAAAGGTAGCACATGAGAAGAAGCTCCAGTTTTATCGCGATTGTGTTTGTCTTGAGACAAATCTTTTTAGACGTCATTATTTTTGTTCGAAAAACGGGAATTTTCTAATGCATACATTAGACACACACATACATACACGCATACATACACACATGCATACGTATATATATATATACCCGGTGAACCAAGTGCAAGTGAAATACAAACGATTGCACTGAAAGGGACGGCTAGAATCCTGAAAAGATCTCTTGTTTGGACTCACTAAAATAGGGGTAAATGTCAGACATCTGGTTGGATGTCCCATCCCCTAGAAGAAAAAGTTTAAGAAAAATGAAAAAAAAAGAGAAATATATATATATATATATATATATATATATATATATATAAAGAAATAGAGAGGGAGAGAGAGTAAAAGAGATAGATAGTCAGAGAAACTGCGAGACATAGAGATAGATATATAGAAGAAAGAAGAGGAGTGAATGCCGAAACAAGTGAGGTATGTTTTCTATAATTATTGTAACTGTGCTATCAATTTTCGAGAAAAACGTATATCGTTGATATTAACAATTTTACAATAGTGTGGAGACACGGATTTTAAGAGCTGGAGAATGACACGAAGTTACATGGTAGAAAAAATGAAGTGAAATATGTGGCAGTATCTTTTTCCTAATTAATAACTGAATGTTGGTTCTCGTATTAAGATTTTAGCTAAAATAAGCTGATTTTGAACAACGAACATATCTATAGTTAGATGAAATGTTAAAATTATGAAATGTTAACTTATTCGATATGTTGACAACTATTTTTCTTTTGTATTAGTGTTAGCCTTATGACTTGCATGTAACTGAATATAAACTTTAATATAAAAACGTTTTCATGGTCGTTTATTTCAAGTAACCACAAAACCCTAAAAAGAAATCTGCTTACATCAAATTAGAAAGAACAGAACTTTCAATCATAAATTCATATCACAAACCAATCAAATTATCACAAACAAGAAGGTTTCTAACTTTTAATAACAGGGATTTATAACCTATATTTGCCAAGTTTGAATCAAGTTATTGTCACAGAAGCAGCTTGACTCAGAGTTATTGACAATCTACAAGTGTTCCTACTCTAAGCACCCGATGATTTTTAGAAAGAATTCTAATAAAATATGTCGTAATAACGAATGACAACAACCGACATCTTATGTGAAATTGAAAGAATGCTGCTCAACAAAATCAACATCAAGGGCAACTCCAAATGTGCAAATACCGCAAGCATGAATAACGTCGGTGTTTATCAATTTCCACGCAAAAGATTCGTAAAACATACAAAAAAAAAAACGAAGATAAATAGCCTATTATTCAAAATCCATGGTTTATCTAATAAAGCTACATGAATTAAAACAAATATATTATGAACATTGCCAAGGTGGCAGCGAATAAGATAGGATACATATAGAGTGCTTAAAATTATTCATCTTCCAGAATATCTTATACTTTAATAAAGCTCGCATTCGGCCATGCCTTTAAGTATGGTTTCCACATCAGGACAAGTGCATCTACTACTAGTCTCACTGGTTAAGATACCCTCCGAAGAAAAGTTTCAAATCTCATAGCCCCACAATACTGGTCAAGCTCCAACCTCTGTCGAATCGCCTCAATATACCTGTTTTACAAGTAATTTAATGGAACGTACTGTAGTGAACTCGCAGGGCATGTAATATCTCTTTGACGCACATTGTATTGATTAATCCGACAACAGAATAATCCAACCTCCTTGTTCGTGCTCCTAGATTCCGGAAATATACTTTATAGTTTCTTCCTTCGGACAGATAATATTTGAAATCTCCTCTCTTTCTCGTGCTTCGGTGCCTGTACAAACGGGCAGAAGTTTAAATATAATGTGAGCAGAAATCTTGCAGCTCAACACCTTACCGTTTTGGGTAAGGCATAAATATAAAGCTGAACCTAATTTCGAAGTACACTAATCTTTGGTCGGAATGAAAACAGATTAAAAATAAATAAATAAGCCAAGAATTTACAATCTTTAAAATATTAGTACAATTAATGATCAACAAAACTGTTTTCTCGGATCAAATAATATTGCTACGCTGTAACATGTGTAACAATACACCATCATCCAATTCATCTCACATCGGTTAAAATACGTAAAACATTGATACTTGAAAAATACATAGAGACTCAGAAGATGATTCTTTTGAAAATGCATGTACATAATCTGCCTGAAGATATCCAAAAGTTAAATAATAAAAACTCTACAGATAATTAAGACGTAACATAAACATTGCACAAATTCTAAAAATCTGGGCGTGCCATATGCATTTTCTGTTCAAAGGAACTACTTTTTAACCAGAGATCAGAAAAATCAATATTTACATGAATAGAACTAATTTCTGTAAATTTAAAGTTTGAAAGTTGTTTTTACGTTTTTTTAAATTTCGTCCAACATAGGAACGTTGCCTTGTTAAGTTGAATCTTACTGTCCCCCTCCATTGTGATCTTCTAATATTTTTCGTATATATATATATATATATATATATATATATACATATATATATATATATATATATATATATATGAAGATGAACGTATGTATGTGTATGTGCGTCTGGTCACGAATAGATTCCTATATGGTTGATTACTTTAAAAAAACTGATAATATATAATGATAGAAGATGTATCCAGACACATGAATGGGTCTGTTAAATCTGGCAGAACCGTGGCTCATAAAAATTTTGGGGTCTGCGTTCGCGCCTGGTCCACAACGTATGAAAATAAAAAATGGAAAAAAAAGTTTACAAGTGTTTTTGATATAGATGTACATAATAAAACTTTGATAAGTAGGTTTCAACTTAAATAGGGATGGTATATTAAAATTGTGGGGTCCTGTACTCCAGGGAAATATGGCACAAACTTTAACAAAGACTTTTCATATCTATTTGCGTTAGTATACTTTGATAATTATGTTTCAGTTTGAAGAAATATGATAAAATAAAATTATTGGGTGTTCGTTTGCACCTGACCTCCATAGAATGTAAATATGTCACAAAGTTTAACAAGGTTTTTAAAAGGAGTGAGGGTCCACAATAACACCTTAACTTTAATCTTAATTCACGTTAACTTTAATTTATTTTTTTAGTGAATTATATTGTGTCGAATAACTCCACCTCATAAATTCACGTTCTTATTAAAGTGAAAGCCCCCCAAAAGTCAGAACTTTAGACAATTCTCGACACTATTTTGCATAACTCTGTTTTTTTTCCTTCTCCACTTGCATGTGGAACCCTTTCGAAAATAGATAAATAACAAAAAATAAGAACCTTACTTGTTATCGTGTCAAAAGAAGGAAAAAAACCTGCTCACGTGATTACGTGTCTTTCTGAAAACATTTATATTTTTATTTATATATTTGTTTAAACTTTTTTTGTAAGTGTACTAGAAGGAATTCAGTTGATTACAATTCATTCTGCGTGTTCTTTACATTACAATAGTACAACCCTCAATACGACGGCGCAATATTACACCGTTCAATACTGTAAAACTGAAACGAAGCTGTTCTGCTTGAAAAGGGCGCCATTTACTTCTTATTAATATTTATATCGATTCTTTGCTTTAAAAAACTAAAGTAATTACGTGTTTACTTTTTAATATCCCATTTTGCTGTTTCGGATTATTTTACTAAAGTCAGTAAAGCTTCATTATTTTTCAAAACTGTTTGTGTTACTTTGTTTTTCGATATTTCGTCGATATTATTTAGTAAGAGTGTTTAGCAGAAAAGCCAAAAAAACGACTACCCGAAAAAATAAATATACAATAAATAAATGTTACCATAGTCAATAAAAGTTCAGTTTATGTTTTCTTTTGTTTTGAAATAGTTTTTAATGTTCTTTACTTGAAATAATTTCAGCGAACCGAAATTAAAAGGGAAATTTGAGGCGATAACTACTTAAATGAATTTTTATATAAACTACACATGCCATAATCGAATATTTCTCAAGCACAAATTAACGGAACACATTAAAATATGGTTATACATATTCCTTACGTTGACGGAACTCTCTTAAATTGTTAACACAGAATGCTCAGGTGCCCTTTTTCAAATTGAAAACGGGGCTCTCCATTTCAAAGTCGCTACCATTTTCATTTTTTAAACAGGTTTGTGAATTAAAAAAAAAAGAATTTTTTTAGAAACTACTTAAAAATACAAACCAATTAAATTTTCTACCATAAAAGTAACTTTTATTGACTATGGTAACATTTATTTCTTGTATATTTATATTATTATATACATAACATTTTCTCTTTGTAAGGAACCATCATTTTGTTGGTCATTCTTGGCTACGAATGGAAACAAAGTTGATATAAAATATATATTTTCGCGAAAATTATCTTTACTTTATCATATTTTGCTTATGGTAAAGTTTTTGAGTATCAAAACCTATCTCTTTACAACCCCCTCCTTTTCATAACCTACCATACTTTCCGCATTCACAGTCCATTTTCTGTAGGCTGTTTTTGAACCCAGTCATCGACGGTTATTTCTGCTAGTATACATATATAAATATATATATATATATGTGTGTGTGTACATATATATATCATCATATATATATATATATATATATATCTTAACTAACAATACTAAAATTCGATACCTTAACAATAGCACACAACGACTAAAATAATTATTACCATACTTATCAAAAAACTACGGTCCTTTTTTAACCGGTCTCACTTACACGGGGACAAATATATTTACAGTATTTAATAACTAACAAAAAAATAATAAATTAGTAAAATTGAAATTAAAAAGTAAAATAAACATAATTTGTCCCTAGACCTCCTGCTCCCACCTTTATAACTAATTAAAAAATATATAAACACACTGAGCCTAAAAGAAAAAGAAAATGAAAACGATTACAACAACAATCGCTCCTGATGATGATCGGATGCACCGATAGAAAGTGCTTGAGAAGAATATGGCCGGACACCAACTTTTGGACGCCGTTTTTTATTACACACCCTCTGAAATGAAAATACCGCTCAGCGAATGGAAAAGCTATATTGAAAAATCGGAAAATAAAATAAGTCTGTCCTGTTCAATCAGAAGTACTTTAATAATAACTTGCTGCTAATATATATATATATATATATATATATATATATATATATATATATATATATATATATATATATATATATATATATATATATATATAAGATTATACTACCACGAAGAGTTACTGAAATATTATGACTAGCATTACTATCATATAAATTGTAGTTTAAGTCTTGTTTTCGCAACGAATAAACGGCATGTGTACTCGGATGAAAGAATAGCAGGTACATGGAGGCAGAAAACCATTCTCAAGGAAACCACGTCTACGGATAAACGTTGTTTTATATCCCTTCCTTAATTTTCTCTCTGCTACTTTCGTCATTCTGTAACTCTCCTTTCAAAATATATTGATCGCCATTGTATCATGCGCCTACTATGAAAATATTTAATAGGTAGACGAAGCGCGCAAACAGAAAAACTTGTTACCACGTTCTGATATTCTAGATATGTATTTGCATTATATATATATATATATATATATATATATATATATATATATATATATTAAAATAAGGGAGTAGTCACCAACAATGTGTATTTTTTAACATTATTTTATTATTCCGTGTCTTGGTTTTTCATTGAGAATCATTGTAATAATGTTTTTAAGTCATTGAAATCGTTTACGTACGTTTCAGACGGTCTGATGCGTCCTCGTCAGAAATTATTTTCAAATGTGTAAAAATGGCGATTTTCGTTAGTTTGAAGTTTTTCCAAGGGGTGGAGGCTTGTAAATGTTTATTATACATTGGTATGCTTCTTTTTTTTTTTTTTTTTTCAAGGGAGATTTTGACCTGGCTGTAGACGGTCAGTCGCAATTTCTTTCTGCTAATGTGTTTTTTCTTTTCCTTTAGGGTGGGGTAGGGTGTGTGTGTGTGTGTGCGCGTGTGTGTGTTTGCTTTTATTGGTTTGGGAATGTGTATATTTTGGGGTCATTTGCTTTCTTAGGAAGGCGGCTGTGGTCCGAGGACGTTACTAATGTGTATGCGTAGGGAGGGGGGACTGGCTCTTCTGAAGTAAGGGTGGGGGTGCTTTCATTCTATTTTGATATTTATTTTTTGGATTCTTGGATTTTAATATTGTGATTTTTTTCCTTTTAGTCTTATATTATGTTTGTTTAGAAAGAGGGGTGTATTTAAAATAGAGGATTTTTTAATGTTTCTATTCTAGTTTTGTAAGAGATAACACACACTTCCTTAGCTCTCTACCACAAACAGTAGACGATGGAACTATATTAGCCACATTCGACGTTAGCAGCCTATATAGCAATATCCCACACAATCTAGGAAAAGAAGCTATCGCATATTGGATTGACAAACATGCACAGACTTTACACCCCAGATTCAATAAACAATTCGTGATTGATAGCATCGACATAATCCTCAATAACAACTCCTTCCAATTCAATAAAGACAACTACATCCAAATACTAGGCACAGCGATGGGTACCAAAATGGCACCGACATATGCCACCCTTACACTCGCTTTCCTAGAAGAGACCCTTTATGAAAGGATAGAGCAAAAGTACGGGCACAATATAAAAACACTCTTCATAAAATCTTGGAAAAGATACCTAGACGACTGCTTTATCATGTGGAGAACCTCATGGGGGGATATCAAAGAACTCCAGACTTTACTACAAAATCTACACCCAAAAATAAACTTCACACTAGAACAAAGCCCCACAGAACTACCTTTCCTAGACATCCTAGTAACAATAAAAAACAACAACATAATCACAGACATCTACCACAAACCCACAGACACTCAGCAATACCTCTACTTCAAAAGCCACCATCCTAAAAACTGTCTAAAATCAATACCCTACTCCCTAGCACGTAGAGTCTGCACCATAGTAACAGACAGACACCTCCGTTCAACTAGACTGAACGAACTACAAATAACACTGCGGAAAAGAGGATACCCACTACCACTAATACAGAAAGGTATTGAATTGGCTGAAAAAATTCCAATAGACCAACTAAGAACCCCAAAAGAACACAACAAAGAACAAATTCTAGCATACGTCTCTACACACAACACAAACAACCCAGAACTATTCACACAGATGACAAAAGACCTTATCCTCCTCAATCACTCAATCAGAACGACAAACTAAACAACATACTTAAAACAACAAAAATAATAAAAAGCAAAGGCCAACCCAAAAACTTAAAACACATCCTAACTTCCTCAAAACTCGTCCCACATACTACAAAAGGAGTTACAAAATGCAACAAACCGCGATGTGGAGTATGTGACATAATAATAGAAGGTAACACATACACATTCAAAAACCCAGCACAAACATTCAAAATAAAAAAGGATCTAAATTGCACCTCCAGAAATGTAGTATATGCACTAGATGCACAACATGCAATAAATCCTACATAGGCGCCACCAAAAATTTCAGCAACAGAGTAGCCTTACATGAGAGCAACATCAAAATTGCAGATAACAGACACCTTTATGTTTCAAAACACGTACACACATGCAGGGGAAACAACTTCAAAATAATGCCAATCTTCCAAACAGACAATTATTTTTATTTACTTACACAAGAAAAAAAACTTCATCACCAAATTCACTCCTGAACTGAACAGAACATAATACCATCACACAAAAACATGAAATGCAAGGTACACTCGCATGCACACCCATACACATACACATACACACACCCACACTTAAATCAGAACCGACACATTAAAACACACACACGTGCGCGCATACAACCACAAACTTGTGTATCTTTAATACAACACACTGAACAATACCAACCCTACTTAACCTCGAAACCAACAACACTAGGAGACACCTAGAACCGTAGTATAATATCTGTTCCAACACCTCGCTCCTTCCTCAGTCAGGGGAGGAGAACCCCCTCATGACTGAAACGACTATCTTCCCTTCTATCATCCCCCCATACCTACACCCCCCAATGCCCCCCCTCTGGGGAACAAAATCTTCCCTACACTAGGAACCTATCCTGGGTCTAGCCATACCCACATGGGGAGACAAATAAATATAAACATTAAAAAATCCCCTATTTTAAATACACCCCTCTTTCTAAACAAACAATATAAGACTAAAAGGAAAAAAATCACAATATTAAAACCCAAGAATCCAAAAAATAAATATCAAAATAGAATGAAAGCACCCCCACCCTTACTTCAGAAGAGCCAGTCCCCCCTCCCTACGCATACACATTAGTAACGTCCTCGGACCACAGCTGCCTTCCTAAGAAAGCAAATGACCCCAAAATATACACATTCCCAAACCAATAAAAGCAAACACACACACGCGCACACACACACACACATAAACACACACACACACACCCTACCCCACACTAAAGGAAAAGAAAAAACACATTAGCAGAAAGAAATTGCGACTGACCGTCTACAGCCAGGTCAAAATCTCCCTTGAAAAAAAAAAAAAAAAGAAGAAGCATACCAATGTATAATAAACATTTACAAGCCTCCACCCCTTGGAAAAACTTCAAACTAACGATAATCGCCATTTTTACACATTTGAAAATAATTTCTGACGAGGACGCATCAGACCGTCTGACACGTACGTAAACGATTTCAATGACTTAAAAACATTATTACAATGATTCTCAATGAAAAACCAAGACACGGAATAATAAAATAATGTTAAAAAATACACATTGTTGGTGACTATTCCCTTATTTAAATATACATCTTTCTTTCGTTGGAATTTATTAACCCATTTTATATATATATATATATATATATATATATATATATATATATATATATATATATATATGAGGTTTCTATTTTTCAAAGGTAGGGTTACCAGTGAAATATAATGGGTTTATACAAAAGTGCTCAATACAGAAGTAGAGGAAGTTACATTTTAAATTTGTCTTTACATAAGTAGTAGCTGGTTGCTACACAGTCATGAGCATGTTTCGGTCTACTAGTATTTACTTACTAGAGACCTCTTCAGGCAACAACCCTTATTTTTGAAAGCGAAATTCTAAATGAAGATCACAAATTAACTTTCAGCAAAAGAAGGCTTTTTAATTCTTCTTTTTTAAACGTATCATGACGGTGAAGATTCAGCTTCGCGGAGAACAGGGTTGAATTGGGTGCGAATTTGTTAGTGTATTTATTTTCGCATTTGTTTATTAACTTATTTATCGATGTCTTCATTCCTAGCTAAATAGTCATTATCGATGCAAAATAAAATGACTAAATTTAACAATCATAAGTTTAATAATGAGATATATTCTGAGTTTTGCAATTACTATCATTATGAACAGTTTTAATGAATTTACAAATACACCAATTAATTAATGAATATTAAATGAACACATGAAATAGTAATTACTATTGAGGTGGTCTAATAAACACCGAGTTTGTTTAAGTAAGATAAAACAAAGCTATTAAATGATACTACCTTCTATTTCCCATTCCTTCTTATCTCTTCCTTCGTCTTTCCCTTTTTCCTTCTTCCCCATTCCATCCCCCTACCACCTCCCTCCTTTAACCTCCTTCCCTCCCTTCCACCGTTCAATGGAAGCCCAAGCAACATTCAACAGACCCGGATAAACTCCTAACCTTTTCTAAGATATAAGTATATTAAATTAAAATAAACATAAAAAAATGGAATTTTATTACACACTGACCCTTGGAAGTCTCAGACAGGTGGCGAACAACAGACAAACGAGCCTCCTGCTTGTTGAAAATAACATCTGTATAGCTCTTGATTTAGAACCCAATCCTCTCAACCCACTCACCCTACAAACTCTAATCCCTAATACCAACAGAAAAATGAATGAAGACACCAATAACTAAGTTAATAAACAAAGACGAAAATAAATACACTAACAAATTCGCACCCAATTCAACCCTGTTCTCCGCGAAGCTGAATCAACACAGTCATGAGCCGTTTAAAAGAAAAAAAAGAGGCTTTCTTTTGCTGAAAGTAAATTTTCGCTTTTCATTTAGAATTCCGCTTTCGAAAATAAGGGTTGTTGCCTGAAGGGGTCTGAAGTTAGTAAATACTAGTAGACCGAAACATGCTCATGACTGTGTAGCAACAAACTACTTATGTAAAGACAAATTTAATGTATATAATATGTATATATATATATATATATATGTATATATATATATATATATATATATATATATATATATATATATATATATATATATATATATATATACGCACACGTAAACAGGCTTCTTCAGCATTTGACAGATTATGAATACTCACGAAAGCGTGTCTACGCATGACATTTTTGTGGCGGGAGGTGCGCAATCTCAAACCACACCCCTCTTGAGTCAACATGGTAAAATACTAGTGGCAAGTGCATTGTATACATAGGACGACTGGAAAAAATGCCGAGATAAGTTGAGAGCACATACAGCGCCTGGAATTCTCAAATGGTCAGCCACCTGGTATTAACCAGGCTCAACCTTGCTTAACTTCAGTCATCTTGCGAGAACCGGTGCGTCAACGCGATTTTGTCGTATACACACACAGACACACACAGACACACATATATATATATATATATATATATATATATATATGTGTATATATGTATATATATATATATATATAGCTAGATAGATATGTGCGTATATATATATATATATATATATATATATATATATATATATATATATATATATATATGGAAAGAGAGAAATAAAATGTAACAAACCGAGTTATATGTTCATTAATGTTTCGTCTTTATTTGTAGACTTCCTCTGGATGAATGACCTTCACCGAGAGGAAGTTTCGAAATAAAGACGAAACGTTGATGAACACGTAACTCGGATTGTTACTTTTTATTTCACTATTTTATCAGAATACTATTTCCCTTATTCATATATATATATATATATATATATATATATATATATATATGTATATATATATTTTAGTTATGAAATATATATGTCGATTAAGCTACACTGAATATTCCGCGTTTCATCCACTCTAGGACTCTTCAGGCTTTTGCGCGAAATTTGTTATATCAAAACGACAAACAACCTAAAAATTCGCGCATAAGCCTGAAGACTCCTAGAGTGGATGAAACGCGGAATATTCAGTGTAGCATAATCGACATATATATTTTATAACTTACTTACTAGCTCTACCTACGTATTGAGCACTTTTGAAGTAAATACTTAAAGTTTACGCATAAATTTATACTTTCGTATATTAATTTTATGTGAGTAAATTAAATAGTTATATATATATATATTATATATATATATATATATATATATTTGCTTACATTGTAAATTTAGAATTTATATAATAAACCATCGCAAAGCATATATTTTCTTTTCTCAAACCCAACTTCTTAATTCGTTTTTCTTCATCAATTTTTTTTATATCATAGACATAATGGTGTCACTACATTGTTTTCTCAAATGTTGATGTGAGTAAAATATGATTATAGACAACTTTTACAAAGTATGTCATGCGGCGTTGTCTTTAAAGTTCTTACAATAACAAAAGCATTATTAGCCAAATAACTCATTCTTATATGCTCAAGTTGTCTAGACAAAAAAAGATTAAAGTGTGTTTCTGGTACATTGTAATCCCCCGTCTTTTTTAGAGGATTATGTGTATAAGAATGTATGTTTATACTAGAAATATGAATACGGTATTTTTATATAGAGGTAAATGTAATCATTTCACATGATGTTTGTTCCATGAGATACATATATTTTTCATGAGATATGCGGAAACTACAATACAGATATATATGTAATCGAGATAGGCAAATACACAGTTATAATTTACAGAGGAATATTCATGACGATAAATGAAACAAATATTAAGCAATACACCTACTTATTTCTCTGCAAATTAAAAAAAAATGAAATGTACGTTTTACACAAAGTTGCATGCGCACCCACTCACAGACACGCACACATCTACATATACATACATATACATTTAGATTTATAGGCATATCTACCCATCTATCTTTCTATCGATATTTAAATATATACACATTTATATATATATATATATATATATATATATATATATATATATATATATATATATATATAAAACGTGTTTCAGAGTAGATTCATAATTTGATAAACGTCTCCTTTTTATCGAAAACACATTTTACACAAATGTGCATACACACATTGAAACAAACACAATCACAGGCACACACATATATATACACACATATATAAATATATATGCATATCTATTTCTCTATACATATACATATTTAAGTATATATATATATATATATATATATATATATATATATATATATATATATATATATATACAACGTGTTTCAGAGTAGATTCATACATCTGCACAAAGATCCCATTTTTACTAAAATCAAATTTTAGGATAAATGAATATATATTTCCGTAATTGTATTCATTAAATTATCGTTTTTACTGGATAACGTTTTAGATGCGAGACATAATTCGCTTACATTTAATGCTTAGGTGTACATCATTTTATCTGTAGAGGCTAAGACATATATCTTGCCTTCCCAAAGTTTCAAACCGGCTAGGAAACCTAGTTGGTGATGCACTTTTCTCGTCCATGCAATCTCTTTCACAAAGAAGAGACTTTGCGAGATGGTCTCTGCTCTCCCGTTATTTTCATGGCAAGAGTTCTCATGAGCGTTATTCAGTGATCCTCGCCCGTCAAACTTTGACAAAATGTATCTCTTAAGCTACAACCACTACCAGCAATTTCCTTCTTTATAATTGCTTTAATCTAAACGCAGATTCTAGGACAGAACTTCCTTATTAGAACTGTTCGCCCGCACCAGGTTGTTACATGTTTGTCTTCAAGTTTAATGTGAACAAGTCCATTTCCGCTTAATCTGCATAAAAACGATCACTGAGCTGTTATGACACTGACCACAAAATAGTCAATAACCTGGAGTAGCCTCTGAGCATTAAATTGTAACTCTCTTTTAAAAATATATATTAAATATTCTTTTATGATAAACCAAGGCTCATTAATAAAGTGTGAAGATGACTGTATAGAGGGTTACAAAATATTTATATATGTATATGTGTGTGTATAGAAATGAATACGTTTTGCTTTGTTATAATATATTTCCCATTTTTACTGAGTAATAAATATTGTACTTCATTCTTCATTTTTATTTCTATTATGAATTTCTCCGTTTTACTTTTTATTGAATATATTGGACTTTCTATTATCTATATAGTTTTAAATTGATATTTTTGTTAATGTTTATACCCCTCCCCATATATATATATATATATATATATATATATATATATATATATATATATATATATATATATATATAGCCAGTAGAGTTTAGTTTTCTGGAAATACATCCAATGAAACAACATGTGTCAAAGAGTGCTGAATGAGTTAACAGAGCAGGTATATTAAACATATGTAACCATCAATGTTTGTACAAATAAATTATATATATATATATATATATATATATATATATATATATATATATATATATATTAGTGACCAGGGGAGACGATCAAGCAAAAGAAAAATTCATCCTAAAGCTATAAAACTACAGCTGACTTGCCAAGTCATGAGGTCAGTATATACACAAATGTCGGTAAATTTGGGCATATTTTATTGGTTTAAAATTATAGGTTCTTTCTTACCAATTCTCATAAATTTTTTGTCATACATCAGTTGTTTCCGCCATGGGTATAGAGAATATCTTGTTCTTGTGAATTTCCTCTAATATTACTCTTCTAACTGAAATTTCCAAAGGCTTGATCAGATCTTTCTCATGCCTGTTTGAAATTAATTTGAAGTAATGACACTTGGTGTCTTTTTAGTGATTCTTGTTTTTCTTTAAGTACATAAAGGTGCAGTTGAAACACGCTATTATACTTGCTAAGTATTTTTACAAGTTCGAGGAAATTTCCTCGATTTTCACGTGTAGAGCTTTCGCTCGCAAACTTTGTCTTGTCAGTTATAGACTGGTGATAATCAACTCGCATAAAATTTAGCGGTTTCTTTCTTTCAACTTGTGTATAGCACATTGTAATTTCGGACCAACTGTTCTAAAGCAATACCAAATGCTTTGCTTTGGAAGCCTTTCCATCGAACTATACCAATCATGTGGAATTTTGAAATAACGTGTTCCTTTATTTTTTCTAAACCTGTTCTCTAACGGCTTATACCCTCTGGTTTCAAAATTGCTAGACCACTGCACTTTCCTTAATTAAAAAAGAGGCGACATCTGAATAAAAATATCTTTCTGAGGTGAAAACTCATACGATTTCTCGTAATAAAAGCGTCCATTCTCTATTCCTGGGTATGAATTATTGGTCATAATTATTGCTGTGTCTGATGGAAGAATCACTAATATTCTTATAAGTAACAACACATGCAGGATCATTTAGATACTGTAATTTAGGTAGTATGGAAAAATAGCTCTTCAACTCTCGCCAGTTCTGCTTTCAAATCAATCTGGAGTTCTTGTGGAGAAAGTTGTTGCTAAAAGCCAGCTACGTTGTCTACTTCAATTGGTTTATCGACTGCTTCAATATGTTCAGCTTCTGACTTTTCACTTTCTTGAGTCTCCTTCCAGTCTTCTGAGTCCTCCAATTGCTCTAATGCCGAAGCTAATTCATCCAGTCATAAAGAGTTCTGCTGACATTTGGTAGCACTTTGCCTGTGCTTCTCTTTCTTCTCTCCTTCCGTGACATACTGTAGATGATTAAATTCAATAGAAGCTGGAAAGAAATAATTATTATAAAAATGCACCTGACCGAAGTAGAAATTATTGATACTCTTCGCCGAATAAGTACAGGAGTATAATCGTAAATTTCTGGGCAGTTAACGTTAAACACCGGAGGGTGCCACACAAAGGTTGTATGATATACTTTCGTGCAAATATAGGCAAATTTAGTAAATAAAAAATGAACCTATAATTTTTGAATAACAGATAGCAATCAAAATAATTTTGTATTTTATTAATTAGTTTACTTGCTCCAACGAATTATTTAATCTTTTGTTTGGTTATTGTAAAATGATCAAGTAGTTTTTATTTAACATAAAACAATCAATTTTAGATATATCAGCGTCGATTGAACGCTATTCAGCATCTTGACAGCAGTATAAGCTGACGGAGCAAGGAGAAGAGGGGTAGATAACTCCAAAATGTTATGCTGACAAGTGTTACTTGTACAGTTTTAACGTTATTTTAATACAAAATATCGTCTTGTCATCATGATAAATTTTAATGAGAATTTTTTTCCGTCACGGCTACGTACAGCATTTAAATTTCTTTGATTTTTACTAATGTCTTTGTCAAACTTGACAAACATCTTTTGTTTTAATAATCCAATGCTAGCGCTAGTTTGGCAACATTCTGCCATTTTTGTAAACGCAAATTCCAACGATATGCTGACCTTAATCCGCTTAAATACAAATTCTTTAATAGTTATTTTGATAACAGCGATGACAGCGAAGAAGAATGGCAAATATATCTTAGTCGCCCACACAAAAAAGGGAATTCGAAAGAAAAATGAATTTTGTAGTGAAAGAAAAACAACTATAGAGACACGAGGAAAAAGCGTTGGTTTAAGAAACCACATTTCTTTTTAATGAAATAGAAATATTTTTCAAACTAAATATGCAAATACATTGGCTTTACAAGCTTCTATATATACACTTTTTCATGTGAGACTCGTTTTTTGCAAATATATCTTAGTCTCACTCGCAAAAAAGTGTAATATGAAACACACATGCATTTTATAAAGAAAGAAAAACGTTGATAGTACTCAACGTGTAGGCTATTATTATTATTATTATTATTATTATTATTATTATTATTATTATTATTAGCCGGATATATTGGGAGGTGTGTAAGAGGGATTGGGTGAAGTGTGCTGGAAAATGGTTTGAGTGAGAACAAGTGAGGATGGCAAAGTAGAGGTATGGTGGGACAAAAGTGTCATAACTACCAGGCAATTGGAAGAGAATCGTCAGGATTTAGTCGTCATTGACAAGGTCTAAAAAAACTGGCAGATTGTAGACTTTTCAGTACCCTGGGACAGGAATGTGAAAGAGAAGGAGGATGAGAAGTGGAGCAATTATGCCCCATTTGCCTGGGAGATAAGGCATATACACGGGGTTTAAACACAAATAATCCCGGTTGTATTTGGTACATTAGGAGTACTATGCAGTCGTCTGGAAGGACAATTGAAAAAAAAACTACAAATCTCCGATGTTTTAGGCGGCCTTCAGACCTCTGCAATTGTAGGTACCACCAACGTCCTTAGGAAAACCCTTAATCTTTTAAGCTCCTGGTTTGAAGCCGGGATTAAGGGAAATCCTCTGGAAATGAATCCCATCTCTTTCCAGAGAGACGTTCATAAACGAAATTATTATTATTATTATTATTATTATTATTATTATTATTATTATTATTATTATTGACACTAATAGATATGTACCACTGACCCTGACTTACTTAGGGCGTCACTGTTTTTATTTAGTTGCTCATAAGTAAGTTCCTTGTCACACGTGGTAATGTGTCTCCGTGGAGCACAGGTCTATAAATACTATATTAATCGTATTTTAAAACAGGAGTAAACGGGATAGGTGCTTGCGCACCCTCAGCTTCCCCTCCCTGCATGTCCTTGACCGTACCGATAAAATAAGAAATGATTTTTGACCTTCAACATAATTAATCTCTTTGGAAAATATAAGATATGTGTTATTAAAAAATATATAGATATCTTCTTTAACTCGAAATTAATTGGAAATATACGTTTAAAATAACCGATCAATAAAAATACGATAGTAAAATACGTCAAACATAGAAGGACAACCAAATTTATGGAGATAATGAATCGATGTAGAGAGATATCGAGGCATTATAAAATAATTCACGCACATGCAACATATTGATTCGCTGAAACCAAGTACATCATTATTCCAACTGGTGATTCAACGTATTAACCTATTTTAGCTTGTTATACGTTGAGCGAGTTTCGAGATGAACAAACAAGTATTTGTATTGATTTGTCATTAGTTATTTTTTTACTAAAAAGTAACAAGAGATTTCTTGAAGTGCTTTCCTTGGTGATTAATCGAATATTTAGTTCTCTTGTTAAGTTCAATTATTAAGAAACAGCAACTGTGAATGTTACGCAACTAATTATAGACAATGTATTTAAATAAATAATCGAACGTTGGCTAGGAATTGGTGTGGGCATTAAATAATTAAAATTTGTCTCTATGCTCACATGCATCTAGTTTCTGACCAGAATCCAAAGAGTCCTCACTTCTTTCTATAATCTTTGCAGGTAGCTTTTATGTATCGCAACAGCCGGTCACAATTTTGTCTAGTATCAATGAGATATCCATAATAAAATGCTGCTGTCAAGACAAAGATAAATTGCTATCACATATTTAGGCGGACTTTTTCTACCTCCGCCTCTCGGGAACAGCACCTGCATTTTTCCAATAGGTAATCATAAGATATAACTTTAATAAATGCCTAAAATAATATTAATAAATCCTTAAAATGGCATTAATCTATTTCTGACTAAATTCACATATGCCGAAACTAAATTAAAATAATGTGACACTTTGAACCTCACACGATGCATAACTGTAATAATGACACGCTTTAAAGTCCATAGAGTGACACCTTGATGTTCTTGCAGATTTCATTATACGAAAGATTGTATTCAGAAGCGCAATATAATTTCTTCTAAAAGGATGTGCGAATTTATTGTCGATGCGTTTATGTTGACGCCTTTACCCTTCGAACTTTAAGCTCTATCCTCATTATTAATAATACATTTGAATATAACTACATCCATTACTACTGACAGTACTACAACTATTACTAAATTAATATATGTATTGATACTACTACTACTACTACTACTACTACTACTACTACTACTAATAATAATAATAATAATAGTAATAATAAATAGAATAACTGCCGAAATTCCAAATCACATAAACTGAAAATAGAATGTAATTAAATATAATAATGAGTGCCCTATAAGTTCCGATCAGACAGTGAATTAAAATATAATTATTTTTGTGGAAAAATATGGGTAATTCCTTAAGGTATACAATTACATAATAATAATAATAATAATAATAATAATAATAATAATAATAATAATAATAATAATAATAATAACGATAATAATAATAATAACAGTAATAATAACAATAACAATAACAATAACAATAATAATAATAATAACGATTAAATAATAATAATAATAATAATAATAATAATAATAATAATAATACAGTATATTGAATTAAAATTTAACGCATATATATTCTCCCAGCATTCCAGTAGATGTAAAGTCGACATTATTTCAATTGCATTTTATCTGTCTTGAGATGCTATATGTCAACCTCAGGAATCGTCATAGAATTTCAAACGAATTTTTTTTTTCATCCAAGGAAGTGTCAGTAATAAAAACGAGAGCGCATTACTTTTTTGCGATAATAATAATACGGATAAACATATAGAAACGATAATAGGGTTAAAGATCCTGTAATCCATACAAAGTTTCACCGCAGAGGACAAAATTGCTAAGTAATAATCAGTTGTAAGTGACAATCGTCTTCAGCTCTTAATTCAGCCATAAATACGATTATATTACGGATACAATTACGCATTAGTTAAGATATCTGCGCGCTCAAATGTAATGAAAGAAAGGATGGTAGCTGCGTTGATTAAATAAAGGGATTAGCTCAACAGGAAGTACACAAGTCTGATTTAGACGATACATACCGGGAAAATTTCGGCGGTAATATCGGCAGAAATGCAGTAGCTTGATCAAACTCCTAACATTTCAAGAATCAAAGTTGAATCTAACGTTAATATAAAATGTATAAAGAGAAATAAAAATATCATATAGAGCTCTGAAAATGGTTTAAACTTCCGAATAAAGTCTTGAGTTAAGTAAGATGTAGAAAACGTTTGAATAAATGTGTATAAGGGATATTTTAGCGCCAATTTTAACATATATGTATTGTAAGGATTTGATTATGTAGCAAAGGGAGGAGAGCAGCAGTAATAATATATAAAATATTAAGCAAAATCAACAAATTTCTAATAGGAGTCGAATACGTGAACCGCAACGCCATAAAACGGAAGCTTTACACGTGTCCGTTAGATAAGGCTTACTTTTGTAGTTTAAGACTGAATGATAGTTGGATTGCAGGCAATATTTTTTAATTAAAGTCGCGCTTTAAGGAAGGCATATAGCCACATAATGTGAGAAGCTAAAGGTAAGTGTGAGATAGATATTGTCTGAAACATCGTTCATAGAATGTGAGCACCAAACACTAAAATAAGTGATGCGATAATTACAAGGCTACCGAAAACAAACCCACGTTCCTCATCATCTTTGCTAGAACTATACAATGTAAAAGCGCAATTTATTTCACGAATGCCATTATTCTGTATTTTTTGTATTGTAAGTGGAAATACGTAACTAACATAAGACGATCTCAATAAAAATATTATATATTTAGTTGACACTAAATTATTCGTAATGTAGGTATTAAATAAATCTACTATTAAATATCTGAAAATAATATAAATTTAATATATATATATATATATATATATATATATATATATATTGCTATTATATGTCGCAGTAGGTGCTGTTACATAGGAGTCACCACTTATCAAGGCCCTGCCCCCACTCGAGGATAAGACTTATTTAGTGCACAGTAATATCGTAGTAGTCGTTAATGGATGTTTGGTAGATTTGATTACATAAGGGGGCGGTCAATCAAGAATTTGTTTATGTTGGACTTGAAGACAATCAAGTAGTAGTCAGCTGGTACACAGGCAAACGCAAGAGAGTTCCACATGCGTGCAGTTCTAAAAAAAGAAGCATTGTTTGTAGATTCCACGTTTTTATTTAGGCACAGTTAAAGAGTGGGTAAGTTATTGGCAGTGGTTTCAGCTAGACGGATGTTTTTCGAAAAAGATTAGCGAGGGGGGACACGAAATAGAACCAAGAAAAGTGAAAAAATCGGGAACAGTCAAGGGGGATTAAAATAGCGAGGATGGGAAAGCACTAGTCAGACATCCACTGGATGAGTTCAAATGGAAGCGGGGCCTTAGGGGGACGTTGTTCCCCAAATTCCAGTCAATAACAATGGTTATTGTATACGAGGCTGAATACCTTCATTAGCAAATGTTCTCGAAAGAAGTAAAAAATACGGAAAATCTAGAGAGCTTGTTGTCACGCAGACTCCAGAGAAAACAGCCGGTTTTTGTCGGTGAGAAATATTTGATGTTCGTCTATGTGAGAACTAATAATAATAACCATATTATTACTATCATTCAACACAAGAAGAAGAAGACCATCAGGCGGTAACAGGGACGTCGATCAGCTGCTTGGAGTGAGAATAGTGGTCAGTCAGCAGGTTCTGGGGAGTCAGACTGTGAATTTTAAAAAAAACAAACTGTGTGACATTGTTGACATCGATTTTTGAAAGTTCTGATGACCCCAAGTTGTTTAATATTGCAGGACATTTTGGATTACATGTATAGGTAAGGAATAGGTCTGGCTTTCCATATTTACAGAAAACTGCCATTGCATCTTGATACAGTTGTTGAAGATTCCTAGGACGTCCTGTAAATGAAGATGGTAGAATAACTGGTACACCAGAATCGCCATCTTCATTCCTTGCTAAATGATCCATTAAGCCAGAATATTGAGCAGCTCTTGGTTGACTTTGATAGCTTTTAATGAAGTTAAATAAGCAACCGTCAACTTTTACATATGCAATATACTTTTCTATTTATTTTGAATTTTATTCAATGAAGATTTGGATATTCACAAATATTTTTTAAGTCGAATTATTGATATAGATTTCAATTAATGCATCACAACTTCCTGATAATATAAATAGAACACTTTGAATTTTCTGTACAGCAGTTTTTCCATAAAAACATTGTAATCTGTTATAATATTCAGATTCTTGTGTATTACATGCATATACAATGAAGTGTTTCTGTAAATCTTACGAAGTACAGTTAAATTTTGATTTTTCGATAATCAAAATGATGTGAGGTAGGTTGTACCTATCAAATTTATGTCAATGTTATATAATTAAGTAAAGTTAAACAAACTGTACACTATTTTTTCATCAAATTATGAATTTTAAATATAAGGAAAGCAATTTAAAATTTTTTTTTTCCAAAATCATATTTACATCCAAGTTCATTTTTAGATTCCATAGCTGTTCCTGATTGTTTTCATAACACTTCACGGTAAACAATATTCTTAGTATATGTTACACCACGCTTTCTTCCCTGATTATCATTTCTATGCAGTTGCATTACCTTAACTTTCACACTGTGCTTAGATCGAGCTCTTGAACATGCCACATACAGTTGACCATGAGAAAATACAGGTTGTTGAAGATATATACCAACCTTATCCAAAGTTTGGCCTTGTGCTTTATTGATGGTCAGTGAATATGCTAATCGTATTGCAAACTGTATCCGATGAAATGCAAACGGAACATTTGTATCACTTGGCTTTAAGTTAATTCTTGGAATGATAACTGTGGAACCTCTATTAGATCCATTAATTGAAATAGCAATGATGCTGTTTTGATGACATTCTTTTATTGTAATCCTAGTTCCCTTACAAAGTCCTTGATTTATGGATAAATTTCGCAGTCGCATTACTATTGCCCCTATTTTCACATTAAGTCGGTGAGGTGAAATTCCAGATGGAGTTAATAAATTTATGAACTCGATAGGATAATTTTGAAGTTCAGCATCATCATCGGAGATGTAATCTGTACTTAAATGTGTATTTATGCCTCCGGGAAGATTATTTAGAATTTCTACATTTACTGTTAAACATTCTGTATTTTGGGGAGTCATGATGATTCTATTTTCCATTTCTTGAGGGCATCAATAAAATATTTCTGAGATTAGAGAACCATTACATACCGAATCATCAGGAACATCTATGGCATCTACAGGAACGTCATTAATACTGCTCGTTAGTGTACCATTACCAAGATGAAGGAGCCATCTAGAAAACTCTTGTTCATTTATGTTAGTTCTGACGTTTTGTGTTAGTTGTAATTGACTGAAATTATGCCACAATGGACATCTTTTAAGACAGATGTCTATAATAGATGTAGGTGATCCATGTGGCACTACTGGCAAAATTTGCCTGAAATCACCTCCAAGTATGAGAAATTTTACACCAAATATTTTATCGTTACCCATTATATCTTGTAAACATCTATCTATAACAAACAGTGCATGATTAGGTATCATCGAGGCTTCTGTCTATGATGAATACCTTTACCTTTCTCAAAAAAGAAGTATGCTCTGATACAGGAGACACGTTAGAGACACTGATTTCTGTCAGAGGTACAGGTAGTTTGAATATACTGTGGAGTGTTTTCTCTGAAGTTCGTAGCATTGCAGCAATAGCAGTATCAGAATTTTTGTAGGAATTTTTGACACCCCTAACACGAAACTGCGAATACAATATAAAAATCTCGTAATTTCTCTGTTAAAGGTGGGTTATTTATTTTCTTTATGGATTATACTTCCAAAATAAACCATTACAGTTGTTTTAAAAGTAATAGAAATATATATTTTTTTTAAAAACAGTAATGAATTTTCCGAACTCAATATTTTTCAATTTTTAAACTTTAAAAATCTATCAAAATTTTTCTATTGAGTCTATTTTTACGATATTTTCAGGGTCAATGTGAAATTTTATGTTCTTTCCAATAAACCGAATATAATATTTTAGACAAACGTTTTTTTTAAATTCACGCCCCCCCCCAAGTGTCACCCATTTTGAAATGTCTATTAAAAAGTAAATAATTAATTTATGTCGCACAAATTAAAGAGAAAGGGTCAATAAATAATATATTCAAATTTAAAACAAAAAAAAATCGCTTTTTTAGAAATTTACCTGTAAAGTCCGAAGTTTAAAACCTTATTTTATAAGAACACATTGCTTTTTTTGTCTTTTTTTTGTCTTTTTTTTAATGAAACCTTGGTCCTTGCTCCTTTAATTGAAAAAATAATTAGGGCTTGAAGTACATTTTTCGAGGAGTTATAAGCTTGAAAAGACAGGGGGTCGAATACTTCACGCCTCTCATTTTGAAATGTCTATTAAAAAGTAAATAATTAATTATATCGGGGAGTTTTATATATCACAAATTGAAGAGAAAAGGTCAATAAATAATATATTCAAATTAAAAACAAAAAAAAATCGCTTTTTTAGAAATTTACCTGTAAAGTCCGAAGTTTAAAACCTTTTTTTTTTTTTAAAAAACACATTGTTTTTTTTTTTGTTTTTTTTTTAAATAAAACCTTGGTCCTTGCTCCTTTAATTGAAAAAAAATAGGGATTGAATTACATTTTTCGAGGAGTTATAAGCTTGGAAAGATGGGGTGGAATTATTCACTATTTTCACGAAATTTCTGACACTGCTATTGCAGCAATGCCGCAGTGGCGGTTATAGTACTGCTGGAGGTGAAGTAATCATATAACATGTTGAATAAAAAGGTTTTTCCTGATCCGGCTGGGGCATTTAAATAGAAGTAATTGTTGTGTGGGGCTTCTTTTTCAGTTGCCATGACAGCCTTGATTATAGTATTAAATACCTTTAATTGTTCATTGTTTAACAATTCAACATTAGGCCCGTTTGTATGTCGAGTCATATTATCTATTGGAGGATCACCTGTTGGTTCAGGTAAACCCATTGCCTGACAAGAAGAACCATGCTCATTAAATATTGCTTTTATCAAATGAATAACTGGGGGATATGTATATACACTGGCCCCGCCCTTTGCGGCCCGGGCGACAAGATCAAAGTGTAGTATCTGTTCCGACAGATACTGCAATCAAAGACCATATGTGGGGGTAACCCCACATATCTACCTTGGTTAATGTAGGGGCAACCCTTCATACCAACAGTTCCTATCAAACTCCCATTTCCCACCCATCGGGAGCTGGTCCCCATTTCCCTCCCCCCTCTCTCCCCACATTAAAAAACGGCCTTGTGCATAATTTGTTCAGTGGGGAAGCAAATAAATACAAACGGGGGGATATGTATAATATATCCACCAGTCCACTACACTTTACCGTAAAATTCGGCTAAAACAATTGTTGACGAATTACCTCCTTTGTATCGATATCGTCTGCTTGTGACAATTGAAGCGAAAACCTTATTAGGTATTAAATGCTAAAACATTTTAATACAGTTGGCTAATTGGCTATAAAGTAAGTTATTCCGAACTTTGATCTAACATTTTAATTTAAAAAAAAAAGCTTAACATTTTCTTGTATCTTTTTTTATATTAAGAAAAATGTAAGCATCATGCTGAAATAATAAAAATGCCATTCTTAATAAGGGGAGAGGGTTTGACTATTCCTAACCTTCACCTACATAACCATTTAATGAAAAAAATGTTTAAAATGTTCTTGTATCTTTTTTATAATTTTTGTTAAATTAGAAACATCAATGAACTTTGATAACACTATTGTAAGAATCATGCTGAAAGCCATTCTTAATATGGGGAGGGGGGTTAACTATTCTGAAACTTTACCTAACAATGGAAAAAAATAAGGGAAAAGTATATGTATGAACAATAAATATTTCTTCAGTTAAATAAATTATACTGTAAATCTTTAAATAAGGAATAAATAATTATTTAAACTATAATTATTGAAACAGTATTTTACTGCATCAAAAAACGGTTATGTGGAGAAGGGTTAACAATTTTGAACCTTCACCTAAACAGCGATTTAATGAAAAAAAAATAATGGTCTTGTATCTTTCCTTTTATAATGTGTTTAAAAAAAAACAAAAAAAAACTTTGATACCGCTATTGTAAGAATCATGCCGAAAGCCATTCTTAATATGGGGAGGGGGTTAACTATCCTGAAACTTCACCTAACAATGTAATAAAAATAATGGAAAAATATAACAATAAATATTTCTTTAGTTAAATAAAATATACTGAAAATCTTTAAATAGGAAATAATTATTCTTTAAATAAATTAAATCGTAAGTAATGAAACAAAGTGTTGTATTTCATATTAAAAAAAATTGTTGTGTCCATTTTTTATAGTTTTGAATATGTATGCCCTTTCGGTGGGCATTAGAAGATGATGAATGCCTGTAAAAGAAGCAAAATAAAACAGACAACACATAAATAATAACTATGTAAACAACGTGAAGATGTATAAATGTTACAAAATTACTCGATTCGACATTAAATACAATAAAATAATAAAAAGGATTGATATGCCGTAAAACAAAAGCAAAACAGAACAAGACGTAAAATACGTTTTGAATCTGTGTTACTCAGTGTATTTGCGAATGGTGACTTTGGTGATTTATTTAATAAAGTCATTCTTGACTTTTGTAACATTTATTTCGAAACATACTTTTTGTTATGCAAGGCTTACTCAAAAGTAAATAAAAAAAGATAAAGTAGCACAGTAAAAAAAAAAAACGAACTCGTAACGTTAAATGTAAAAATTATATTTATTACTGAATAAAATAGAATAAGCGTTCCGTATTCACTACAATAATAAACAGAAGACATCGTTAAAAATGTAAGTAAAATACTATTTAAACTGTGGAACGAAAACTTCTATGCATAATTGTCTTTAAAATAATCCAGAACCATAAATAGACAGTTCATATATATATATATATATATATATATATATATATATATATATATATATATATATATATATATATATATATATTGTTGTTGTTCGGGAAGTTTTGGAAAATAAAAGGGGTTAATGATTTTTTAACTAATAAAGAGTGAACAATAAAGGGAGACAATTCACATTAATTAATGTTTGCGATGATGATGACGCGTTTCATTAATTAATGTAAGCGATGATGATGACGTGACACCGTACGGACAAGCATATTAATATATAGATAATAATAATAATGAGGTACAAAAGTAAATGTCTTATATAAGTTCACCCTTTGTACGTAGAATACGGTTGTTGCTGACGTCAGTGCAATGAAATATATTTTAAATATGGACATCTAAAAAAATTGAAAATCGAAGATAGCGAGTTGAATTGTATTTGTTTACTGATAACATAAAACAATAAATGAGGGGGGTTGGTAATCGAAAGATTCGTGCACGTGTTTCCCTAAGCAATTATGGAGAGAGAAAACTAACTATCTATCAATCTATCTATTTATTCATCTGTCAGTATACCTTACCTTCCTTTTTTCTTTCTTACCCTCTCTTTATCTTTCTTAACCTCAGTTTACTTGTCACTCTCTCTCTGTCTGTTTATATATATATATATATATATATATATATATATATATATATATATATATATATATATATATATATATTAGTTTTTGGACGAATCTTAATCGATCGGAATCAGGAATTGAAAAGTAATTCAAAGCTTGTAATGGTATATGAATCGGTCTTTGGATCGAAAACAATTGTGCCTATTTTCCGATGTCAAGGACAACTCCTGTACTTGTCTTTTTGTTTAAAACATAAATATCTACTGCTGTAATTACTAATAAATATTTATTTATTTTAAAACACCAATAAAACTATAATGAATAGATCTACCTGTAAAGTAGTATTTTCACTTTTGTGAAATATATGTACATAATAACATAGTTTTTTTTATATATTAATGCGAAAAAAGAAAACATTTAACAATATAACTCTATATATGAATATTTAGAAATTTGTAAAGAATCCGTTTTGGAATCGGTTATTTTTATGGAAACGATCATATCGAACACTATGTGTACTTGTATGAGAATGCAAAAATATATATTTCCCTCACTATTATATATATATATATATATATATATATATATATGTAAAGAGTTAGATGGATTTACAGGTATTTGTCATGAATTAATTTAATTTTACTCGAATTACAACTTCACTCCCTCTCCTTGAATAATGTCTGACTCTTTATTATTTATGGCTGCCACATGGCATCAACAATTACATAATTTCTCTCAATTCATTTAATTGATGGTTGCATGGAGGAAGAATGCTACCTACTATGTCAAAGTCGACTTCGTGACTTTCTTTAAATCTCCTGACTTACAATATTTCTGAATTTTTACACTGATGATAGCGAAAGCATGAGACCTAGTGGCTGAAAATATAATAATACTAATACTACTACTACTAATAATAATAATAACAATAATAATAATAATAATTAATATTTATTTATAATAAATTATTGAGTTGCATGTCTTTAATTAGTTTTAAATACACACGCATATATATATATATATATATATATATATATATATATATATATATACATACAGTAAGTTCTCAAATACATATGACGATTAAGCTACATAGAATATTCTACGTTTCATCCACGCTAGGATTCATCACAGAATATTCTGTGTAGCTTAATCGCCATATATATTTTATAACTTACTCCCTAGCTCTCCCTACGTATTGAGCACTGTTGAAGAAAATACTTAAAGTTTACGCATAAATTTAGTAGTTCGTATATTAAATTATGTGATCAAATGAAGTTGTATATATATATATATATATATATTTGTATATATATATTATATATTATATGGAAATATTCTTTATTCACATATATTTCCTTTTTACATACACCAATTCTTTTTGAAGAAGCTCAACGTAATTACAGAGCATATACTTAATAAATGACAAAAGTCTATATTCTCAATTTTATGATATTGGCCATCTAACAATTTATTCCTTTAATTTAGTTGACACTTACAATTCTGATGAGCTGAGGACAAAATAGATTACTGATCGATATAATAATTATGTGATTGATTTTATGTGTCAACTGAATTAAAGGAGTAAATTGTAAACTGGTCAACATCATGAAATTTGGAACAGTCTTTTGTCATTTATTCATTATACAAACATACTCTCACACATACACACACACACACATGTATATATATATATAATAATCAGTCGAACAAAACATGTTCATTATAAATTTCAACTTACAGTTTTAATTTTCTTTCTCTCTCATATATATATATATATATATATATATATATATATATATATATATATATATATATATATATATATATATGAGACTTGTTCAAAGTGTAAAGTCTTGTATTCTCTTTAACTCCAAGTGTTGTAGAGATACGAAAACGGATGTTGTACCTCCCAAACGAACTGCAATTTGCTCTTCCAGATTTATTTTTCTACATAATCACATAATCAACTTCATTCTAACCCTAACTCCCATTCATAATAAAATTTTGCCATAAATCCAACAATACACCCTGCTTCCCGCACCCGTCAATTAAATAATATTTTCCTAGAGTCAATATCTGCAAAAACATTAATGTATAAGGTCATTCATCAACGCAATTCCTAACAAGCTCTGATCCATTCAGGACATTTTTTGGACTGGTTATCGTACCCCCCCACGTACATACACACACATATATTTATTTATTTATTTATTTATTCATTTAATATAATCACAGATTATACATCGTATTTAGCTATATATTTCTCTTTACTCTAAATATATACGATCACCACAAGGTGTAACGGTTCGCTTTTTAACGTATGGCACGAACTAGAAATGTGAAGTATAGAATATTTATTCACGTTGCAATGTCGAATCTTTTACATTTCCTTGTTCATGTACTAATCAAAAAATGGAATTGGTTAAAAAATTATGCAACAGCAACATTATTTAACTGACGTTTTCATCTGTTATTCAAATAAATATTTATTTCATGCTGGCGTTTAGAAACTTCTTCTGAGTAGTTTTTAAAGTTTATGATTTGGTATGTTTCGTTTAAAAGAACATGATTTTTCCGGCGAATCTTTCGATTCCACATTTGTTATTCTCGTTAGGGGTTTTATTCGTTGCCTCATGAATATTCTGGCAATGTATTTTTAATATTAAAATTAACATTTTTCTATTGCATACTATAATACTTATATTTTCGTTTGAATCTATTATTTCTTTATTATTAATGTTCTTTGCTGTAGCTTTTTATTTTAGTTTGGTTGGTAATCAGTTATACATTAATTTAGAAGTATTATTTTACAACATGTCTCGTATCTATTGACAATATTGTTATGAATATTGGTAATACTATTACTGTTACTATCACTAATTAATATTTATTATCAGAATATATATTAGTAAAAAAGAACTCCGGGATACGGTGACCCTATACGGCTTTTTTCAGGTAACGATGTGGAATGCGACGTTTTTCCGGACACTTGTTACGATATTTGCCCCGCCTTAAGGTGTTATTTATAATTTTCTTTGTATTATATACATGTATATTATATACTGTACTGCATTTCGTTACTAATTTTAATGCCGTGTCCCAGGGTTCTACTGAATATATAACAACATGTAATAGTTAATGGATTAACCTTATTCCAATGGGGATATTTTTTCTTTTATCAGCGTCGCGTGGTGATTCTATAATAATTGCTATGAACATTTGTAGTATTTACTCTGAATATTATTAGTATTTTTTCTAAAATGATAAATGTATCTGCGGGTCACTATTATTAGGACGACAGTGCTTATATTCGTATTAATAATTTTAAATGTCAATTAAATATTGTTTGAATAAATAAAACCAACATTTTAATGATTATTTTACATAGTCTCTCCAGATCATTAATATTCTCTATCTGTTTCCAGTCGAAATAATTGTTAACTTAATATATTTCATATCAATAAAATGTCACACTTGAGTTCTGTTCACTACAATTCAGTTTTCGTCGAAAGGGTGACATATATTGATTTTGAAACAATTCATTTTGAAATAAATACACTAAGAAATGATAATATTAAGATAATATTAAGAACTAGGATTTTGATGATTGAACGAACAATTTCCTTTAAATATAAAGACAAGCATACGAAATGAAATAACTTAACGGTTTTTAAATATATGATCATAAACTACATATTTAAACTTTATTTCATTACTATATTTATGATAACATTTCATTTTTGTTGTTTTATTCTTGTTATTGACTTCATTACATGTTTATTTATTATTATACTACGGATAATATATATATATATATATATATATATATATATATGTATATATATATATATATATATATATATATAATACATCTCTCTATATTTAATACAACTACTTTGCCCTTCAATACAAAATCATCTTTAATATGTTAGACATATGTTCATTTGTGTATGAGTCATACTCTGCCGATGAAAATTGTTATACGAGGGTTATATTATCTCAGTTTTTAAACAGTCCTTCTAATGTTTTTTTTCTGCAAAACAATTTGGATTGCTTCCAAATAATTTCATCTCTAGAAAGATAAATCCGAGATAAATATGACAGGCTAAAAATATAGATAAAATAGATAAAATAAGATGAGCACCATAAAACATATGCAGATATTCAAACACGTTTGATTTTGCAACACAAATTACTTCTTTGTAGACAGATGAAACGAACATTATTTTGTTAATACACTTAGTATTTCTTGTTCAATATCGTTGCATAGCATCACTTATGGTTAAACTAACACATTTTTAAGTCCTTTGGTATTCATATCAGTTCGATTTATCATATACTAGTAGGAGAGTCTGATGTTGCCCGGAATTGATTGATGATCAATGAATGTTTCATATTCATATTTTTAGTCATCGATATCGATGAAATCGCCTATTTTTCAATCACATTGGATAATTGCCTGCTCTAGTATGGGACCCATCGCGGTACATCGTTAAGAAGCTTCACATGTTTACTCGCAATGACTTAGTCCACAGTCAATTGTAATCTATATTTCACTCCAGAGAGGCTACTGTTTATTTTATGACAAAATTCTTATATATATATATAATTGCATGAATTATAGTTTATAATGCAAAAGTCAAGTAATATGATTCATTTGTTCTCTAAACAGTAACATTCATTTCAAAAGCACCACTGTAATATCAAACCCACTGCTGATTATCGTGACACCTTGAACTGATGATACCCGAAAGGATGAAACACTAGTGTATGTATGTATTTAATTATTATAGTAAATAATTATATATATACATACATATATATATACATATATATATATATATACAAATAGAGAGAGAGAGAATGAGAGAGAGAAGGATGTAATTGTTAAACATTTTTTAACCTTGATATGTCTATTCAAACAATTACGCTTTTTAATAGATTAAGCATTGTTTTAACGAAATTATAATGTGTTCATTAAAGTATTGCAGATGATACTTTATTCATTTTTAAATGTCTAATAATCTGACAATATTTACAAATAGAAATAAAATTTATCCGGTTAGCTTATATATATATATATATATATATATATTTATATATATATATATAAATATATATATATGTGTGTGTGCATATATATACGCACATTTATATACATATATATATATATATATATCATAAATATATATATATCATAAACAAGGATCTTAAAATAATCGTTCGGTTTACTATAAATAAAATAGTTTTCTGTTTTTCTGCTGTAAAAGAATTATGATTACAAAACAATAAACAATCAAACTGCTTTCTTTAAGTGCTTGTTTGATCATGTTTGGAGTAAACGTACTTTCAGGCTACAAATAAAGTCTGTGTAGATCAAGTTGGAATTCTATGGGCATGGTAGATTATTGGTAAAAAAGGGTGGATAATTTTTCACCCAAGGGCGGATGCTAGTATGGGCAAGTATACATTTGAGAAAATGCATTTTACCGTCTCAGAAATTATCCATGAATAGACCATATACGAGTGTATATCTAGTGATTAATTCTGCTGCCAAGCAACTTTACTTTAGTGAACATTTACTGCCTTGTTGACATCTCGTTTAGTGTATGTACGACCTTTTCTTTTGTTTATAGAATCTCTCCATACAAGGTATGGCGCTACTTTATTTAAGCAGCTAAAAATATAACTTCAAGGTTAAGAAATAGTCACAATTAAATAGGAGATGTATAGAATCCACTCAACAAACAACAGTTTAGGCCCTTTTGGCAGAAATATTTTCCATAGAATAGATGCGAAGACTATAGGGCTGCCGAAAATAAACCTTAGATTTATAGAAGGATTTTTGCATGAATTATGAAATAGCCTTTATTTATTTGTTGTAAAAGTTGGGTTTGCATGTGCTTATTCTCACCGAACCAGATTATAAAAGATGTTGAACGCCTTTTATAAGAAAATACAGTAAACATATATTCATAAAAATATAGTATGAATAGAAATAATAACAATAGTATTACTACTACTATTTAGAATAATAATAATAATAATAATAATAATAATAATAATAATAATGATAATAATAATAATAATAATAATAATAATATGGCAAATCATAATAATAGGAAAACTAACCTGAATGTGTTTAAGGGTTCTTTGAATCATATTCCTTCGCTGTTGGTATCTGTGTACGTTTCGGTTGGATTGATGTGAATTCTAACGTTAAGAAACAGCAAAAGCTTGTGGAGTCTTTTTCGAAGATTGATTTCGGCTTAGAGCTCAGATTTAATTGGTCGGTAGCCGAAGCCAACGTACCGAAGCGCTTCAATAGATTCAAAAGTATTCGGCACTTGAAAGAGATAACGAAAGGAAGTACAATTAAGAAATGACTTGAGGTAGGGGGAAAATGAACAAAAACAAGGAAAGCTAAGTGAAGGGTGGAGAAGGTAAATGTGCCGATTTCTCTTGTAACAGGAACCTGGAATTCTGAAGGCGGATTTAAATTTAAGGAAATGGCATTTGCTTGACGCATCAAGTCACAAATCGATACATTATTCACCAGCTATTAACAAGAGCAAAAAAACAACAACAAAAACCACTAACAGGAGAAAGGATGATGTGAAAGAATAATAATAAAGAATATAAAAATAATGTTATGAAATGTGCAGACGCAACAATAATATATTTATAAAGTTTTCGTCTGTTTGTGTATACGTCCAAATTGAAATCGCTTCAGAACTATTTTCGCCATAAAACGTTAACATTTCAGACTCTGTTTTTTCGCTGTCACTCACTCTATTTCTGTATGTCAGTTCGTTTCTATTTCTTTCATAATCAGCCATTCTTTTCCTCCCTCTTTCTTTCTATCGATCTTACTTCCTGTCTCGATCTTTATGCAAATGTGTGTGTGTGTGTGTGTGAATGAAAGTCCAGGAACAAGTTAAAGGGTTTTCTATGCTAATTCCTCATATTAGATGCTTAGGTCTTCTGTTATTTTTCTATTCTATCTACGTATTTTCCTTCAAATAAATAATAGTTGCGAATGTATTAGTATTAGGCATTTTGTAATCAGTTATGAACAGTAGCATTTTTTATGTTTTTTTTTTTTTTTTTTTTTTTTTACAAAGGCATCACCGCATTATCAAGGCCCAGATGCCACTCAAGGATAAGGGTTAAAGAGTGTACAGTAGAAATTGGTCAATATAGTAATCATTAGTAATGAAAATTTGGTAAATTTAATAACTTATATGGAACGGCTCATCAAGAACTTATTTACTTTAGACTTGAACACAACCATATTGTAGTCAGCCGGAAAGCAGGAAAACGGAAGACAATTCCACAGGCGTGCGGTTCTAAGAAAGAAGCTTTGTTCATGGAATCTACGTTTAGGTTTAGGCACAGATAAAGAGTGGGGGAAATTATTGATAGTGTTTACAGCTAGACGAGTGTTTCTTGTGAAAGTTTGGCGAGGGGGGACCATAGATTGAAGCTCAGTTGAACACTTTCCATGAAAATAACGATACATCAGAGACAAACTCGCAACATCTCTTCTGTGAGATAGAGGTTGCAAGGAGGAGAAAAGGACATCTCCTACGAGGCTACGAAGTCTATTTTGAACTCTATCAAGGCAGGACAAGTCCTTTCTAGCAGCTCCTGCCCAGATGTGGCAACAGTATTCCATCCTTGGACGTACCTGGCTCTTATATAGATAGAGAATAGCATCAGCAGTGAGATATCTACTGGATCGATAGAAAGATCCCACCATTTTTCCAGCGGCCTTGGCAACAGATTTGATATACGTGTTCCATTTAAGATCAGGAGTAATGGTCAAGCCCAGAAGCTTGTCAAAACTTGAGGCCTCCTGAAGACGAGAGCCATTCATTTCAATTGATGACAAATGTGGATTAGAATGTTGATGATGTAAAGAGAGAAGCTTGGTTTTAGATGGATTAAAAGTAACCAGCCACTCCTTTCCCCATTGTACTACGTGCTCAAGATCAGAGGAGAGAGAATTCGAGAGAACTTGGTCGTTTACTGTCTTAGATGTGGTACCATAAATGTGAATGATATGTTTATTCTCTAAGTGTACGACTTGGACATTTTGTTTTATAACCTTCTTTAGACCTTTACTTTTTATTCCCCGATATATATATATATATATATATATATATATATATATATATATATATACATACATATACATATATACATATATATACATAATATATATATATATATATATATATATATATATATATATATATATATATATATATACGTAATAACCTTTAACAAAACAAACTTATCAAGATAGTATAAGCGCTACACATTTAAGGGATAAATTCGTGTATTAAAGATATATTTATTAGTCAGTTTCGTGCGTAAACTAATAAAAATGTAATTTTTAAACGAATCATATAAAACAATAAACGTTTTTTAGACCTCAGTATTGATATTTTAACAAACTACCACTATCGAGTTAAATAAAAGTGAAACCCTGTTAACAACCCTAATTAGCATTCACTGCTGTAATAGAGATGTATATAAAGATTGTAATTATAGAAATTGATTGACCATGAGTTTACAAAACCGATAAAGGACGATAGGAAAACAAGTGAACCATCAATCAAACTGTTAACCCCCTCGAAATAATAACAGAAAAACTCTAAGAGGTGAACACAAAAGTAAGATGAACATATTATTCCACTAGAAAATATTACCGACCTGAACAACATAATCCCAATCAGTGAACATACTTTCCACGATTAATTCACGAGTCATTACCCCTCCAAATGCTGAAACTGAAAGTTCTGAAGTTACTCTAAAGTCTTGTACTATGTACGGAAGAACATATTTTGATCACAACGAAAAGCAATATAAGGCGTTAAGAAATACCCATTATTTAAACCTTTTGTACTTACAAGTTTCTATATATATCTATAATATAAAGCTGAACGTATGTGTGTGTGTCTGGTCACGAATAGGCTCCTATATGGTAGACTATTTAAAAAAAAAACTGATTACATATAATGATAGATGTATTGAGACATAGGAATGGATATGTTTTATCTGGCAGAACGGTGGTTCATTAAAATTGTGGGGTCTGCGTTCGCGCCTAGTCCACAATGTATGGAAAATAAAAAATTAAAAATAAAAACGTTTACAAGTGTTTTTTTTTATAGATGTACATAAGAATACTTTGATAAATATGTTTTAACTTAAATAGGGATGATATAATAAAACTGTGGGGTCTGCGTTCGCGCCTGGCCTCCATAGAATGAAAATAGGCACAAACTATAATAAAAGACTTTTCATATCTATGTGTGTAAGTATATTTTGATAATACTGTTTCGGTTTGAAGAAATATGGTATAATAAAATTATGGGGTGTTCGTTCGCGCCTGACCCCCATAGAATGTAAATATATCACAAAGTTTAACAAGGTTTTTAAAAGGGGCGAGAGTCAACTATAACAACTTAACTTTAATCTTAATTCACGTTAGCATTTATTTAATTTTTGGAGTTGAATCATGTGTCGAATAAATTCACCTCATAAATTCACGTTCTTATTAAAGTGAAAGCCCAAAAAAAAAAAAAAAAGTCGGAACTGTAGACAATTCTCGATACGAATTTTGCATAACTCTGTTTTTTTTCGTCTCCACTTGCACGTTGCACTGTTCCGAAAATAGATAAATAATAAAAAATAAGAACGTTACTTGTTATCGTGTCAAAAGAAGGAAACAATCCTGCTCATGTGATTACGTGTCTTTATAAAAACATTTACATAACCTTTTTATTTTTATTCATATATTTGTTTAAGCTTTTTTGTCAATGTACTAGAAGGAATTCAGTTGATTACAATCCATTCTGCGTGTTATTTACATTACAATAGTACAACCATGAATCCGACGGCGCAATACTATACCGTTTAATACTGTAAAACTGAAACAAAGCTGTTCTGCTTGAAAAGGGTGCCATTTACTTCTTATTCATATTCATATCGATTCCTTGCTTAATAAAACTAAAGTAATTACGTGTTTACTTTTAAAATATCCCATTTCGCTTTTTCGGATTATTTTATTAAAGTAAGTACAGCTTCATTAAACTTTTTTTGTTTCTTTGTTTTTTGATATTTCGTCGATATTATTTAGTAAGAGTGTGTAGCAAAAAAATCCAGCAAACGACTACCCTAAAATAAATATACAGTAAATAAATGTTACCATGGTCAATAAAAGTTCATTTCATGTTTTGTTTTGTTTTGAAATAGTTTTAATACTTGAAATAATTTCAGCGAACCGAAATTAAAACGAAATTTGAGGCGATAACTATTTAAATTAATTTTTATATAAACTACACATGCCGTAATCGAAGATTCCTCAAGCACAAAATAACGGAAAACATTAAAATATGTTTATAAATATTCCTTACGTTGACGGAACTCTCTTAAAGTGTTAACACAGAATGCTCAGGTGCCCCTCCTTCAAATTGAAAAGGGGGCTCTTCATTTCAAAGTCGCTGGCATTTTGATTTTTTTTAAACCGTTGAATTAAAAAATATTTTTTTTTTACAAACTACATAAAAATACAAACCAATGAACATTTCTACCATAAAAGTAACTTTTATTGACTATGGTAACATTTATTTCTTGTATATTTATATTATTAATATATATATAATAATTTTCTCTTTGTAAGGAAACATAATTTTGTTGGTCACTCTTGGCTACGAATGGAAACAAAGTTGATATAAAAAATATATTTTCGCGAAAATTTTATTTACTTTCATCATATTTGCTTAGGGTAAAATTTTTGAGTATCAAAACCCATCTCTTTACAACCCCCACCTTTTCATAACCTATCATACTTTCATCAATCACAGTCCATTTTCTGTAGGTTCTTTTTGAACCCAGTCAACGACGGGTACTTCTGCTAGCATATATATATATATATATATATATATATATATGTTATGGTTTCTTCATGTTTATGTTACCAAAGATGTTATAACACTTATGATATTCATATTTTTATTTGACCGTCAATGTGTAGTACTTGTCCGGTCATCTTACATATACTGTCCTTCTTTTGAACAAGGGTATGTTTTATTACCCGTGCGATACCGTCATAGATGAGAGAGTCGTTACGAGACACTACCGATAATTTAGTCTGTGAGAAAGTGTTTGTTGTGTAGAAAGCTGCACACATTGAATGCGAATAATGTAAATAAAGATTTGATTGCAGAAGAGTAAATACCTAATTACAAAGAACACACAACATTATCATGTGACATATTTAGAATCGCTAAAAATTAGCAAGCTAGTTTCCATTTTATGATAACACGTAAAACTGTGCAAGCGAAACACTGAATACATCTCTTCATTTTTAATTGTGTTCATGGTTTAATTTAAAAAAAAATAAGCCTAACACCAAGGAATATACTCAATTAATATCGTGACGATACGTCTCGATTGGAAAACCCCGAAACGTATCGTAAAATAAAATAAATATTATATGTAATGGATGTGCGTGTCGGACGTAAAATTGTTAAAACTGAGTAGCATTTACCCAGGTTCTGGACAGCGTTTTCTACGTGGAATGTTTTTATATAAAAGTCACGGTTGACGAAATACCAGGCAATGAATAACGGAACAACATGGATGTATATATATTATACGCATGTCACTCATTGTGCGTTAAAACTTCAAAAATCAATACAAAATAGTAAAAGAAAAATAATAATGAGAAAAAATGCAATGTCCAACGGTTCAAAAAGCAACACTTAAGAAAACTTCTCTTCTTTCCGTCCCTTTTCTTTTTATCTTTTCCTTTTTTTTGTATGGAAACTGGTTAGATTATTTGAGGCAGTAGAAATCTTTCAAAATAAAAATAAAAACAGTTCAGTCCAATAAGTCGACATTTGTGAGATGGGGGGGGTATTGAATAGTACTTAACTGCGAAGACGTGCTTTCAACCGATGATTAGGTATCCGATAAAATTGAATATTCTGATGTTATAAAGTGAGGCAGTTCCATTTCGCCAACGCGCGAGTCGTCATCCTTCGAAGTTCGCTTGTTCACTCGTCTTCCATCATATTTCTTTCTTGCTTGTTTCCTCAACAACCGACGTTCGGTTGTATCTTTCCCATGTTTTGAATCAAGATGATTTCGTAGTTCTGATTAATTCCCTTTTCGGTCCCAGGGATAAGGTTTAGTTGAGATAAACGCCATTTCGCCGCGCAGTTCGCGTTGCTGCTGCTCAACGCGTCCTTTGCACTCGAGGATATATCTCCTTCCGATGTTTTTGAGCCAAGGTATTTTATTGTTTTTCTGTATTCCTTTTTCGGCTCCGGCAATAAGGATTAAATCGAGTGAATTTCCAAGTTATCAAGCAAATTATGTTGGCTGGTGTCTGTCGCATTCTTATTATCGACATTCGTTCGACGATGTGATCAGCTCCATTACTTTTTGAAAACTGCCTTTTTTGTCTCCAACGTCACTCCCGCCAAAAATATATTTCTTTTTCTCTTCTTCTTTTGCCTGCACGCTGCTTCGTTTTGGGGTCAAGGTGGGGTGTCTGGATGGATTCTCGTTGTGACCTTGGCACGTGTTTTTGACGAATGACTTGGCGAGAGGATGGGGATGGGGTGTCTATCTCGCTTTCTTCTACGATTAACGCGTATATATTTCTTTGCTGAATGTTTCGCTAGCAATAGGATGGGGTGGGGCTGTTTTGCCGACAGATATTCAAAATGAATTTAAAAAGAGAGGGGCGGGAAATGATCACTTCTGCATTATGCTCGATTTTCCCGTAACAATATGTAGAAAGGGAAATCATCCCTATCGTCTAATATTTTACCCGATTTGAACACCGAGAAACGTTCGTTTATTTGCATCATTTTATTTACCAGTATGATGCCACGTGATGCATATTAAGCACAGTGTTTCACTAGCAGTTTCAGAAATTTCGTGAAAATAGTGAATAATTCCACCCCATCTTTCCAAGCTTATAACTCCTCGAAAAATGTAATTCAATCCCTATTTTTTTCAATTAAAGGAGCTAGGACCTAGGTTTTATTAGAAAACAAAACAAAACAAAACAATGTGTTTTTTAAAAAAAAAAAAAGGTTTTAAACTTCGGACTTTACAGGTAAATTTCTAAAAAAGCGATTTTTTTTGTTTTAAATTTTAATATATTATTTATTGACCTTTTCTCTTCAATTTGTGATATATAAAACTCCCCGACATAATTAATTATTTACTTTTTAATAGACATTTCAAAATGGGAGGCGTGAATTATTCGACCCCCTGTCTTGCCAAGCTTATAACTCCTCGAAAAATGTAATTCAAGCCCTAATTATTTTTCAATTAAAGGAGCAAGGACCAAGGTTTCATTAAAAAAAAAGACAAAAAAAAGACAAAAAAAGCAATGTGTTCTTATAAAATAAGGTTTTAAACTTCGGACTTTACAGGTAAATTTCTAAAAAAGCGATTTTTTTTGTTTTAAATTTGAATATATTATTTATTGACCTTTTCTCTTCAATTTGTGATATATAAAACTCCCCGACATAAATTAATTATTTACTTTTTAATAGACATTTCAAAATGGGTGCCACTTGGGGGGCGTGAATTGAAAAAAAAAACGTTTGTCTAAAATATTATATTCTGTTTATTGGAAAGAACATAAAATTTCACATTGACTCTGAAAATATCGTAAAAATAGAATCAATAAAAAAATTTTGATAGATTTTTAAAGTTTAAAAAATGAAAAATATTGAGTTCGGAAAATTCATTACTGTTTTTAAAAAAAAAATATTTCTATTACTTTTAAAACAACTGTAATAGTTTATTTTGGAAGTATAACACATAAAGAAAATAAATAACCCACTTTTAACATAGAAATTACGAGATTTTTATATTGTATTCGCAGTTTCGTGTTAGGGGTGTCAAAAATTCCTACAAAAATTCTGATACTGCTAGTGTTCCACTCGATCTAAAATGTACGAAAAGTGCTTAATAGAAATGTATTATCTACCTATCCATGAAACAGATTTTTTTCTCGCTGTGACATTACATTAGTATTAAATTTCGATTTAAAATTTAGTAAAACGCATCTTCTTATTTAACTCAATCCTGAATATGTGAGCGACTAATTTGGATATTCCTTTGGAAAACGAGCGTCTAAATATTACGTATTTATTATTTATTAATTTTTATTAGATTAATAGTTTTAGCTCACTATTACGATGAATTCTATTAATGCATTGTTTCTACACACGTTCTAGCATAGTGAATATATATGTATATATATATATATATATATATATATAACTTATTGTAAAACTTAGTGTGTGTGGGTGTGCAAAACTACTCTACCAAACTCTTCTCTGAATATTTTGTATACAGATTTTAATTTGATATTTGGAATGTAGCAATCGTTCGAATTTGTTTTTACCCGGTAAAAGATATTATAAGGAGTCAAACTTGAATTAAAAACTCTGAAACTTGGCCTCATGTAAATCGAATATACCTGTGTCCCCTCTTTGTTCGCATGGTCTAATTAAAAGTTATAGGTCAACAACGTTATTTTTTGTCAGCTTTTTATATGTAAAGATTTAAATCATATGGTAACTGGTAAGGCTGGTTAAATACATTTGGTTTCTATTAAAGCTGATGGCACACTAGTCCCTTTTGACCTTTGGAATCACTAGGTACAATATAATAATCGATGGAGATTTAGTGCTATAATATTAAATACAAAATCTACATGAATTAAAATATAATATTTAAGCGTATTTTATGACCGGGCAATATTCTTCAGTCTTTCAACTTTTAATACAATGTATTTAGCGATACATAAGATCTATTGATTAAATGCAACAATATTCAGGTCTTATTCATTGTAACCATTAAGCTTTTCCTTCGCATTCTACATGTATTTAATTCATTTTCGGGCGAATTTATTATCCGACGCTGTAAGTCTCTTTCTGTCTGTCTGTCTGTCTGTCTGTCTGTCTGTCTTTCTGTCTGCCTGTCTCTCTCTCTCTTTCTCTCTCTCTCTCTCTCTCTCTCTCTCTCTCTCTCTCTATATATATATATATATATATATATATATATATATATATATATATATATATATATTAAATAGAAAATATTTCAGTATCGCTTGATTTTGGACTTTAAAAATATTAGCAGTTAGTTTTTTGCTTTCAACTTAAACAGAAAATATTTTCAACCTAAAGAAGCAACACTGATTTTTTTAGAAATTGAGTAAAGTATAATATATTATCTGATACTACAATTCATATTTTCTTTCCTCTGTTAGTAAATTTGAAATCCTTCCAAACTAAGACGATTGGTAATTTTTGTCTATATCAAATATGCTCTTTTTTCAGGAGCTGAAGCATCCCTTTAACTCTTTGTCTAATTCTGCTGGCGTTAGGAAACAATACATAGAGGGACGCAATTAATAGTATAGTATTATATTATTATCATTTAAATTAATCTCAGATCGGAATATAGTTGAACATTTTCTCTTTGACCAACACAAAATTATTATCGATTAGAATTCACTAATAATCCCTCCGCCCTGTCTGTTTTTATGAACTTTCTGTCTGTCTGTCTGTCTGTCTGTCTGTCTCTCTCTCTCTTTCTCTCTCTCTCTCTCTCTCCCTCTCTCTCTCTCTCTCTCTCTCACTCCCGTTATTTTTCTCTTTTCTTTGTCTCTCTGGATTGCTCATCCATTTTATCTCTTATCATCGGCTTATGACGTCAGTACTTTGACCTCTACTAAATCTCCGTCCATTTTACGATGTGCAGAAATCCGGTGGAAGTGCATGGATGGCTTAAATGGTTGTTCACGAATACCAGAAGACCATTAAAAGATTATCTACGCTGGCGATTAACACAGACCATCTTATCTGTCTGGCAGAAATATATATCAGTTGTTAAATCAGCCGGAAATAATTATATTCTAAATGTTTCAATAATCTATACTGAAAGGAGTATACGTACGTAGAGTCACTAGAACAATATCAGCCACTGCGCATGTGTAGATCTACTAAATAAGAACTCACGTAAACATTAAATTCTGAGCACGCATCATTAAATATGTGATTATATGCATAACCGGAGGTAATTATATATAAATACATTCCCAAATTCAAGAAATGCGTAATCAATATAGATTCGATGGAATTTAGTCATGGCATAGAATTTCGTTGTCACATACAAATTACACACGACTTTTCAAAATCTCACCCAAAGATTAATAGTCGTCGTAATTGCACATACTGGATAAAATAAATATTTCAATCAATCATACACTTTAAATCTTTGTTACTATTACAAATATCACATTATATTTTGTAAATTTTCAACGTAAGAGCAAAATACCATTGAACTGTAATATCCATACTTGACTGTACAAGGTGTTTTGTCTGTTTCTTTAACTATAATAAAAATTAATTCACCATTGTTATATAGAGATTATATATCTATAAAAGTGAAATTGTCTGTGTGTGTATGTCTATGTGTGTACATTTCCCTACAAAACTATTCAATCAATTTCAGTCTACTGACTCAAGATTTGACAAAAACATCGGATTGTGAAAAATCTTTTTAATCAGTTTTCAGCCAAACATTTGGCTGTCAAAAGGTCAAAGTTCTACGATTTGACCTTTGAAAACTCTACGAAACTCCCGCGCCAATTTTGAGTCTAAACACTTGAAATTTTAGATGTAGGTTATCTGGATATTGATAAAACTTGTTAACTCGATTTGAGCCTAAACGAATCAATGTTAAGGGGTCCAAATTGGGGCCAATTTAAAGAAAAGACATTGACCTCTCGAGTCTCTACGAAATTACTCAGCCAATTTTCGGTCTAAACATTTGAAATTTTACATGAAGTGTATTCAGACATAGCGAAAGCTTGTAAATCGATTTTTGGCTAAAAATTTGGCTGCCAAGGGCGCAAAGTTCAAAAGATTTCACTTTTGCGGTCTCTAGCAAACTATTCAGCCAATTTTGAGTCTTAACATTTGCTATTTTACATAAAAGGTATTCAGACATACAGCAACTTTTTATTTAGTTTGTGGGCGAAAATTTGGCTGCTAAAAAGTAAACCATTGCGGACTCGATCAAACTTCTCCGCCAATTTTTGGTGTAAACACTTGAAATTTTATATCTAAGTTATTTGGGCATAAGTCAAACGTTTTAATATATATACATATATATATATACATGTATATATATATATATATATATATATATATATATATACATACGTTTTATTTTTTATTACCGTATATTTCTGTGAAGTTACATTATTGTTTCGGCTACACGGCCGTTTTTGGCCGTCTGTAGCGTCTTCAGACTTTTACAGAAATGTTCGCTATTTTGGGATGAACGAGTGGAAGAGTTAATGAGGTCAGGGGGGTGCGAGAAGGGCGGAATAGGAAGAGAGGAAGGGAACGAGGAAGGAAGTTGGGGGGCGTTTGATATGTCGATAATGTTTTAGTTTTGGGGTTTAAGGTACTTGTGAGGAAGGGTCTGGGAAGTTCATTTCTGGGGTGGTTGAGAACATAAGGATACATGAGGAAGAGGGGATATGTGGGGGTGGAGGAGGGGGTTACTTTAAAATTCGAGTCTTAGTGTTAAAGTTTTTAGCGTCTCGTTGGTGAGGTGATTTCTTGGTAAGTATGTTTTGAGTTGTTGGGTGTTCGCTTATGTTTGGAGGCGGGGGGGCTATAATTCGTTTTATTTACTTTTAGTTTTTATTTTGTTGTTAATTGTTTGGAGAGGGTTAACTAGCGGTCGTAGCCACGGGTACACACATGCGCACGTACACACATATATACTTAAAAGAAACGGTCACGGGTACACATACATGCCAGCCCTGGCGTGCAAATATATATGCGTATGTGCGTCTGCATGCATAGAGACCTACGTTGGGTTTTTACATGACGTATAAGTTGATTTTCTCAAATAAAAGGCAACTGTATGTTTGTGAAATACATGGCCCTGCTAACAGCCGTTTTAACAACGCAACACTTTCCTCTATTTACACACAAAGAAATCATGTTACAAATTTTATAATTTCCTTCTTTTTCGGTTTTGCTCTTTTGATGAGAATATAATCAAATCGTTCTTTCTTTGGAAAATTTATATTTTATATATCTTCAATTTATTTCGTTATATATATATATATATATATATATATATATATATATATATATATGTATATATATATATAAATAGATTTATGCGCAACTCATCATATAATGATTAGATGATTGGATCACTCTGACAGACGTTTAAAAACGCTTAAAGTAAATGTTTAAATTTCAACAGTATTTCTCATGGTTACGGTGACCGAATGGATATAACCTTGCTAATGAAGCCAGGGATAGCTTCTGTTGCCGGATTCGTATCTATCGACCGGTGTTAATGGTGACACCCTGCACTGATAATTTCCGAAAGGATGAAACACTAGTGTCTGCAGGTATTTAATAATTATTATAGTAAATAATTATTTTAAGAAAAGAGTCACCAAAACTTTCCTTTTCTTTTGGTTTTTCTATTTTTTTTCTCTTCGTTTTCATTTTCAGGAAATGACCAGCCTCAAGTACAACCAAAGGTTTATTATCACCCCACAATATCTTTTAAGACTGAAATAATAAATGTATTTTAGCAATTTATGGTAATTTTGTTTACCTCAATTGAATAAAGTATATGTTCCATTATTATGACCCCTTGTATTGTTTCGATAGCTTTCAACATTTCCGTTTTTCTGGATATATTATTATTATTATTATTATTATTATTATTATTATTATTATTATTATTATTGTTATTATTGTTATTATTGTTATTATTTACTCAAAATATGTTTTAACTCGGATCATTATCAGCGATTGACATAGTGTTTAAGTAAAAATATGTTATAAATATTCCAACATTCTCCAGCTCGTCCAATCACTTTTTATTAACAGACCGGTCTTCTTCTTCTTCTTCTTCTTCTTCTTCTTCTTATTATTATTATTGTTATTATTATTATTATTATTATTATTAATATTATTATTTTTGTTATTATTGTTATTATTATTATTATTTACTCAAAATATGTTTTAACTCGGATCATTATCAGCGATTGACATAGTGTTTAAGTAAAAATATGTCATAAATATTCCAACATTCTCCAGCTCGTCCAATCACTTTTTATTAACAGACCGGTCTTCTTCTTCTTCTTCTTCTTCTTCTTCTTCTTCTTCTTCTTCTTATTATTATTATTATTATTATTGGCTCACATGGAGCTTTCACACAAGTCAACGACCGATTTGATTGGAAACCTGTGGTGTTCTCTGGAAGCTGAGTGACAAGTCTTCAGAGACGTCCAGCTCTCCCCACCTCCTATGATAGCATTTGAAAATAAAATTGCGTCATCGCAACATCCATTTACCATTGATTTCTCGCTGGCAGTATCCGTTGGTTTATACTGGAATTTGGGTGGCACTAAACCAGCCCAAGCTTCCAGTTCTCTTCGCGTTTGTCAAGCGGAGGTCTGGTCAGCGCTATCTCCACGGTCTTTCCATCCTCCTTGACCCTTCTCGGCTCTTTGGTATCACTTTTCTATTAGGGGAACGGTGATGAGACAATGGGGAAAAGCGTGATGGGTGTGTAGAAATTGTAGATATGCAGCTTTAGTGTTCTTCATTCTCTGTAACGCTTCTTCATTATATTGTATTCTTGTATTATTCTTCACATTCAATTGTTTTCCTTAATATTTCAACCCTTTTCATTATTGTTAGTCGTTGTATTTTCAGCTATTCCTCTGATTCCAAATTCTGACATTCTTTTTTCAAAGTTTTTCGGAATTGTTCCTAGTGCTCCTACTATTATCAGTATTATTTTGATTTTCTTCATCATCCAAATTCTTTTTAACTCTCTGGCTAGCTCTGTGTATTTGCTTCATTTCTCCTTTTCTTTCCTGCTCACCCTGTAGTCAGTAGGGACAGCAAAGTCTACGATTTGACAGGATTTTTCTTTCCTGTTAATTATTACATCTGGTGTTCTTGCTTGGATGGAGTTTTCTGTCTGTATGTCCATGTCCTATAGGATCTTGTGGTTCTCGTTTTCTAGTGCGGTTGCGGGTTTATGTTTGTACCATTTGTCTGTACGGTCAAAATGCAGCCATTGGCACAATTCCCAGTGCACCGCCGTCCCCACTTTGTCATGCCTGTTTTTGTATTCCTTTTGAGCCAGTTTGCTGCATTCACTTACTATATGGTTTATCATTTCGTCTCTTTGTCCGTTTGAGTTTGCATTTGCTGTTCTCTTGTGTCTTATCGATCTTTGCTTTGACATGGTTGGTTCTTATCGAGTTATCTTGTGCCGCAGTTATTAGAGATTCAGTTTCTCGGTGTATATGTCCTTTTCACATCTTTCCTCGTTTTGTCATTTGTCTCTCTGTTTTATATTTCGTTGTTTTTTTCAGTGTCTCTCGCTGCCATACTTATCCTTTCAGTGTTTTGTATTTTTCTAGTTCTTTTTTGTGTCCTTCATACAGTCTTCTATACAGATCAGTCCCCGCACGCCGTCTTTATTTTCATGTAGAGTCTGTCAATATCGCCCTTTGGGTGTAGTGCATTATGCATGATCATGAGTTTCATGGTCTTGTGGTCGAGCTGTATCAGTTCTTCTTTTTTCCACCCTATAAACGGTGCAGAGTATCTTACTAGTGATATTGTCCATGTATTTATACCTTTTATTAGGTTTCTGCTATATAATTTTGTTTCCATGAGTTTTCTTGTTCTCCTGAGGTATTCCTTTCCAATATTGTTTTTAATTTCTGTTGCTTTGATGGTGTCTGCTTCAAGAATTCCCAAGTATTTATAGCCATCTTGTTTCCCTAGTGCCCTCATTTCTGTTTGGTTCGGTAGTTCCATGCCTTCTGCCGTCTCCAGTTTTCCCTTTCTTATAACTAGTAGTGGCCACTTTTCTATTTAAATTCCATTTAGATATCTTGGCTGAAGATCCTGGTATTATTATTATTATTATTATTATTATTATTATTATTATTATTATTATTATTACAGCTAACAACAACAACAACAACAATAATAATAATAAAAATAATAATAATAATAATAATAATAATAATAATAATAATAATAATAATAATAATAATAATAATATCCATTTCGAAACAATTATATTCACCAAAATGCCATTATTTACAAAAAAAATAATACGCTAACGAAATTATATATTATTAAGCAGCATTATTTTGTAATATGAGACATCCGCTCGCAGAGAAATGTCTTCATATTAAAATACTGTAAGAGGACAGAAAAAGAAGAGTGTGTGTGTTTAGAAACAATTTAAATTGTCTCTGGGCGTCGTTACGTTGATTTGAATTAGTTAAATTTACATTTCAAACTAAATATCACTAACGACAAATTTAGCAGACAGATGAAGTAAAGAGCTTGAGATCATAATATATTATATATTAATTAAACCGGTATTTCCCCCCATATATAAGCTAAATATTTTGTAACATTACCTCTAATTCATAAAATCCAGAATTTATTTTTATTTCTAATCTCAAACAAACGGTTTATTCAGAAAATTATTTTACGATCTTGAAATCTGACATCGCTAAAGTTTCACGACCGGTGTAATATATTAAACATTTTTCATCGATTATTTAAAATTTTGTTCATTGTCTTCTAAAAGTTTACTTAAACTATTTTTCTTTCTAGTAAAGTAAGTAATCCTAACTTGTTCAATCGCTACTTACAGCATTTATGAGTTAATTAGTTATTTTGCGTAAATACAAGTGTAGAGCGTGTCGTAAATAGAGGGAACACATCTATATGTGAGCAATGTGTAAAGCGTCCTTGACGCTGAGTCAAAACGAGATAGAAAAGTGTATAGATGCTTTCTATTGTCTATGAACATGGGTTATGAAATCTGTCCTTTATTACCTTAAGCGTGTTGAGAAATTGGCTTTTGTTATTACCGGCAAAGTAATTATAGTAACATTGAATTACTTAGAACCTAACTGCAAGACGCATTTGCGTTAGACTGAATTCTAAACCAGAAGAAAGTGACCTGAGAAGAATCGTTCATAATAAGATAATATGGAAAAGAGTGTTCATTTCAATCAATTTTCGCTAGATTTTGATTTACTTTAAAGCTCCTTTTTATGCTCGGATATAAAATATGGCCACATAGATAAACATGCAGGTTTACATTTGCTGTGACATAAATATGCACGCTCACACAAACACGTACATATATATATATATATATATATATATATATATACACCCCATATATAGATATATATTCGATTATAAAGTAGAATTAGATCTACTAACCCCTGCATACACAGACACACACACACACACACACATATATATATATATGTATATATATATATATATATATATATATATATATATTTAACACGGAAATTACATAATTGTCGATGCAATAATTTATTTCAACCTTATTGTATTTTCAAGCATCTAAACTAGACAATTACATTTTTGATACTGAAATAAAGAAAGAAAAAGTATCGGGCCCCGACCGTCAAAAACCAGAGGGGGTGGTAGTAGCAATCCACTTAATACATTTTATAGGGATGGTGGGAATTAAGTTAGCATGGGAGGGAAAATAAGCAAAATTACAACGACCGCTATAATCACCCATAAAATTAATTACATAAAAATATATAAAATATTAACTCTATAAGACTCAATTTTTTGAATTCATAGTAATATATTACAAATACAATATAAAAAATTTAAATGTATTATGAGATAATATTTATTTCAAACTAATTTTAACTTGAAAACATACAGATAGTTTTAAAACTTTGTATATAACCTTTTTTTTATATCTTTTAATAGACTTATTTTCCATGACTCAATTAACTCTATGACGCGCGTATAATGTTCATTATCTTTCCCTTCTCTTTCTCAGAGATTCTAGACTAATTAAACCATATGACAGGCAGCGGATGGTCACTCTCTCCTTCTTTTTTCTTTCGTCTTCTCTTTCCCTTACGCGCAGTTTATTTCTTTCTCTCTATATCCGTATATTTCTCCCTCTTCTTCCTAGGTTGGTAAACGCGTGTCAAGTCATTTACGTGTAAGAACGTGCATATTATGGGGCACGTGTGTGTGTATGTGTGTGTGTGTTGTGGTGTGTGTGTGTGTGTCTGTTGTTACGTCGGACTACCGGACAGCCGTTTTAGGTGTCATAATGTTTTGTTGTTGTTTTTTTAAAAAAACCCTCCCATGCTAACTTAATTCCCACCCTCTCTATAAAATGTATTAAGTGGATTGCTACTACCACCCCCTCTGGTTTTTGACGGTCGGGGCCTGATTCTTTTACTTTCTTTATTTCAGTATCAAAAATGTAATTGTCTAGTTTAGATGCTTTAAAATACAATAAGGTTGAAATAAATTATTGCATCGACAATTATGTAATTTCCGTTTTATATTTTTATGCTATTGCTCTGTTTACCACATTGAGCTTTCATACCCGGATTTCCTCCTGGAATTATTCCATTATAACACTATATATATATATATATATACGTGTTTGTGTGAGCGTCTATATTTATGTTACAGCAAATGTAAACCTGCATGTTTATCTATGTGGCCATATATATATATATATATATATATATATATGTATATAAATTTAAACTACCTATATATTATATATGTATATAAATTTATCTATATATGTTATATATATATATATATATATATAAATTTTTACTATCTAGATATTTATATATATATATATATATGTATATAAATTTAAAGTGTATATATTCCAATTATATGAAAACCATCAAATAAACGATATATTTTAAAAATAACTTGCACAGTATTTATATTTATTCACACGCATGACTAACTGGTCTATTTTTTATTCTAAATTAATATTTTATTCCTGCCTCACTATTGTATGAAATAGTCTGCTTTCTTTTCTATTCAGCCGCACTACTAAATTGATATAAGAAATTATACTCGACAAGAGGCTGGTCATTACTCCGATGCTTGCACTTTGTGAATGTATATCAGATAAATCGAAATGATGGTTATTTAAACATGTTACATTTAAACAAAGAATATACTATAATTTTGACACACACACACACATATATATATACATATATATATATATATATATATATTCAATTATAATGATGCTATCATGGCATTGTGTAAACATTAATATATACACATATATACATATATATATATATGTATATATATATATATGTGCGTGTGTATATATATATATATGCAGGCACACAATCACAAACATATACACACACACTCAATCACACATACACACATATATATCACTAGCAAGGCCACCCGGCGTTGCTCGGGACCGTATAAGACAATGAGAAAATTTTGAAAATGCCTGTTATTCTAAGGATAGACGAATTTTTGATGTCTACATATAATTTGCTATGTGGAGCATTGAAAATTTTACCTCCTCTAGGACGGTTATTACACAACATATGTATAGATTAATTGTACCTTCATTGGACAGAAAATTTACAGCACGTATGTGGAAAAAAATTCCTTACCTAAGGCGAGTTATGTACAACACATATTTGAAATTATTTAAATAAGTTTATTTTGTGCTAAATTTTCGGCATGTCACAGGTATGAGTGTGTTTGTTTTTACATCAGAGTGCTATAGTGAAGAAGCACCGGATTTTTTTAATATAAATGTTATACTACTCAAATATATTACATGATTTTCAATTTTGATAATTTATGTACGTCACAGATAAGAATGTCTTTGTTTTTCATATGGTTACTTCACTGTATAAGTACCCTTATTTCCTGGGTAGGATACTGTAGAAGTACCATATTTTCTAATTTAAAAATGAAAGAACTCGATACTTTTAAGTAATTTTCTGTGGTGCTAAATTTTCTATGCGTCTAGAGTAAGAATTTGTTTGTTATTTCATCTATTGCTATAGTGAAGAAGCACCTTATTTCTCATTTAAAATTCATGCTATTTGATTATATAACTTGATATTCGGTTTTAATGACTTTTATGCACGTCACAGGTAGGATTTGATTTGTTTTTCATACGAATACTATACTAAGTACATTATTTCTTGAGTAGGATAATGTATTTATTTTTCATATATATACGAAACTACTCGATGATTTGACATTATTTTCTGTTGTGCGAACTTTTCCGTATGTCAGAGGTGAGAGATTGTTTGTTTTTATAAGAGAGTGCTATATTAAAAAAGCACCTTATTTCTTATATAAATGCCATACTACTCGAATATATTATATAAGTTTCGGTTTGGATTACTTTTATGTACGCCACGAGTAAAGTTGTTTTTGTTTTTCATATGGGTACTATACTGTACACGTACCTTATTTCGCGGGTAGGATACTGTACAAGTACCTTTTTTGTGATGTAAAAAATGAAAAGAAACTCTGTATGTTTACGTAATTTTCTGTTGTGTTACATTTTCTGTACGCCAAGGGTAAGAATTTGATTGTTTAGTTATCTAGGTGCTATAGTGAAGAAGCCCCTAATTTCTCATATATAAGACATACTACTAGAATATTACACAAGATTTTCGATTTTAATAACTTTCATGTATGTCACAGGTAAGATTTCGTTTGTTTTTTCTTTAGTACTATACTACACAAGTGCCTTATTGCTTTGATATAATTTCTTGTACACATAAATACATTAAAAACTGATCATTGTATGTGATTTTTTGAATATGACTATACAAATGTACAAACATATACAATACATAAAATCTATAAAAAAACTGCTAATTAGTATAGTGGTGAATCCAATACATACAAATATATGCATATATACTATACTAATCATTCATAATGATCAGTTAATAAATTTAGGAGTGAATCCATTACCGAGAAATATATAAACATATACACATAATTAAAATTCATAATGATCAGTTAATTAGTTTAGGAGTAAATCCAATACATACAAATATATAAACATATGTACATGATAAAAATTCATAATGATCGGTTAATTAATTTTGAAATGCTTCCAATACATAGAAATATATTAATATATACACATAATTAAAATTCATAATGATCGGTTAATTAGATTGGGAATGATTCCAATGCATAAAAATATATAAACTGTCTGGTATTCGTCCTCATTAAGCTATCGACTCCAAGCTAAGTCGAACTCTACGGTTCCAAAAGCTAAGAAACTTTTCTGTTCGTAACTTTTGCAGCCTACTAATTTAAAAGCACTAAAATGTTTAGTTTTTTTAATTTTTTCTGTTTTTCCTTATCACAGGTTTGAATTGAATCCTGAATATTTGTCTTGTTTTCTTAACTTTCTCCTAAATCTTTTTGTCAAAAGTACTATTATTAACCAATACTTCTTATTTAAAGCGAGAAAAAAGTCCCCCATGAAATTGAACATTTGCCAAATTATATTTGCATATTATCTGAACTCAAAAACACGCGGCTTTTTTTTCTTCTTTTCTTCTAAAGTATGCATTACTTCCAGCTAAAGTTAATACATACACCTAAAGGTATTACTTCTTAAACAGCTTTTAAACGAGTTAGAAATAACCAGATTTTTCAATTTGATACAAGTTCCATTAAAGCATATTTATTATGGGGTAGAGCTGGAACGGTTTAACATGCCAGCTACACCTAGATAAAGGCCAAAAATAATCCATGCATTTACATGGGAAGGAAGACTATCCTTAAGTACTATCCTAAGCCGGGAATGGGGCAACGGGCTTATACTAAGTAGATATTAATAAGTCCTTCTCCCCCCTTTTTTATTTTATTTTATTATTTTTTTTTCTCAATGGAGAATAGATAATGCATGTGGATGTGTTATCGGCAGCTCCAGAAACTCTCGCTTCTCCTTTTTTGTCCTTCAGTCCTCATTTCCAATGAATGATTTTTCTGACAAAGGGTGAAGAAAAAGCTGCTTTCCAGGTTGGTAGTACTTTGTAAAGAGTAGTCTGAGATGTCGGAAAAATTCTGTTTCTATGTCTAGCCTCGTGGTCATGTCAGTGCCATTAGTAAAGGTTCTGGAAGTAAACGTTTCATCTGGGCTGACGTTACGGCCTGATAGTCAGGCACCCGAACTTGGATTATCCACTAAAGAGGCTGTCTTATCAGCAGGTGCAAAGTACAGGGATGCTGTATTGCCATTTGGTGAATGGATTCTGGACCATACAGTTGTTTCTGGTAGGGCCTCTGGATGCCATACTAGTGGGTAATTGTTACGGCTTTACCTTATGTGCTACAGAAAATTATTGTCTTTTTCTCTCTTATTCTCCCTCTCTGTCCTGCTCCTACCAAGTCTACCGACCTGCTCCACAAACACCAAAACCTCAACAATCATGACAAATCTCGAAAAAAGAAACACAAATATATCTAGAACCCCATCCACCAACGTAGATCCTTACTACCAGGTCTACTTCTCCAACATCAGGGGTCTACGTTCCAACCTTGCAGAGGTTGAAACACAATTAGAGGAGACGAAACCGGACATAGTCTTTCTAAGTGAAACTGGCATAGGGCCAACCACTTCTCTAGACGAATTCATAATTAAAGGATACTCCAACTTAACATCTTAATCTGACCCCTAAGATCGCCATGTGCATGGAATATGTGCCTACATCCAAGATATCCTTCCATGTGGTAGGAGTATCTCCAGAGAAGACCATACTTTACCTTACATGTGCTTTCGGATTGCACTAGCTTACACAACTGCATTTATATTTGCCATCTATCACCCCCACAACAGTGGGGTTATTATCTTTAAGACCATATCTGAGAAAATTGACCGCATGCTGTCTGTTCATCCTTCGGCTAACATTCTCATTTGCGGTGACTTCAATGTTCATAATGTGGAATGGCTGACCCACTCAAATAAAACCGATGACGAGGGGAGGTTTTGTCATGATTTTGCCATTGCCTATGACCTCACTCAGATTGTTAACGAACCCACCCGTGTGCACGATACACCCAGTCAATATGCAAGTCTTCTAGACCTTTTCCTCACAACTTCCCCTGTTCATGTTCCGTTCTATCTACTCTGGGATCAGCTGACCACTCCGTTGTATCAGTTAAGATAAAAATGAAATGTGAAATGTAATAAGTCTTCAGACGTACCTCTCCACTGTACTGTATATCGATACTCTACGGCTGATTGGGATAGATTCTGTACATTCATATCTGACCTACCTCTGCATTCCATGTTTAAAAAGGATGTGTCCTCTATAGTATCAGACCTTACCGAATCGTTAATTGTAGGCATAGACTGATTCATACCATCCAAAAAATTCCAGCAAAAACCTAACAGCCAGTCATGGTTCTCCCCTGAACGCGCTGCTGCCATCGCGCACGGAAACCACTTTTTCCATAGCTACCAACGTAATAGATGTACTGAGACTAAAGCTGCTTTCAGGACTGCCAGTAACCACAGAAAAAGAGTAATAAAACATGCAAAAGTACTATATGCTTAGTCTGTTAAATCCAAAGTAGTTGAGAAGCGGCTTGGTTCCCACCAATTCTGGCAAAAAGCAAACATGATCTTAAACAGAAGCGTGTGTTCTATCCCAACTATCATCAATGGACCTGAGGTCATCTCGTCAGCATCAGACAAGTCCAGAGTATTTGCCAAGAACTTTGCAGCTAATTCTACCCTATGCGACGAAGATCATTAACTCCCTGTATTTCCTCCTACAACAGACAACACGCTATGCAACATACAAATATATGTGCGTGAGGTAACCAAGCTAATCAAGAACCTTGATTCCAGTTATAGTGCTGAAAAAGCTCCAAGCAGAGCTTGCCCTCATACTTACAAAACTGTTTAAGCGATGCCTTAAGGAGAAGTGCTTTCCAACACCCTGGAAAACCTCATCAGTATGCCCTGTATTTAAGAATTCACGTTATAAGTCATCTCCCTCTCAGTACAGACCAATAAGTCTCCTGTGTGTCATGAGTAAGTTGTTGGAATCCATATTAAATAGAGACGTAGTCAACCACCTCAACAGAAACAACCTTCTTAGTGACATGCAATATGGTTTCCGCTCTGCAAGATCTACATCAGATGTGCTTACGGTTATATCACATAAGATTAGTGAATCTCTTGACAAAGGTTTCCTTTCCAGGGCAATTGCTCTTGACATATCGAAGGCCTTCGATCAGGTATGGCGTAAGGGTCTACTTCACAAGATTTCCAGCTAGGGTAGTACTGGAAAGGTTTTCTCAATCATTAAATCATTTCTCTCTGATAGGTTCAAAAGAGTAGTGGTTGATGGGCAGAAATCAGAGGCCCACAGGGGTCCATCCTGAGCTCAACTCTCTTCCTGATCTACATCAATGATCTCCCAAAACACATACTTAAATCATTCGTTGACGTCTATGCTGATGACACGACCATCTATGGCAACACATCAAACACCGTAAATCACAAAGTTCTCTCAGATTCTCTCTCCTCGGATCTTGAGCAGGTGGTACAATGGCCACTTTTAATGCAGCCAAAACCAAGCTTCTATCTTTACATCATCAACGCTCTGATCCCCATCCGGCATCGATTGAAATGGATGGCTCTCGTCTTGGGGAGGCTCCATGTTTTGACCAGCTTCTTGGTTTGACCTTTACTCTTGATCTGAAATGGTACATATACATCAAATCTGTTGCCAGGGACGCTGGGAAAATGGTGGGATCCTTCTACCACTCCTAAAGGTATCTCACTACTGATGCAATTCTCTATCTATATAAAAGCCAGGTACGTCCAAGATTGGAGTACTGCTTTCACATCTGGGTAGGAGCTGCAAAAAACAGCCTATCCTGCCTTGACAGAGTACAAAATAGACTTTGTGGTTTAGTGGGGGATGCCCTTTTCTCTTCCCTGCAACCTCTGTCCCACAGAAGAGACGTTGCAAGCCTGTCTTTGTTTTATCGTTATTTCCATGGCAGGTGCTCGTCTGAGCTCCAATCCCTCGTCCCCCCTCGCCAATCTTTGACGAGAAACACCCGTCTGGCTGTAACTACTGTCAATAATTTTCCCCACTATTTATCTTTGCCTTTATCCAAACGTAGATTCCATGAGCAAAGCTTCTTTCTTAGAATTGCACGCAAGTGGAACTCTGTGCCGCTTGCCTGTTTCCCACCTGACTACAACTTGGACGTCTTCAAGTCCAACATAAACAAACCGCCCCCTTAAGTAAGACACTCTATCAAACCCCCTAATACTACTCATTACTACAATACTAACTCATTGATTACTTTACACGCAATAACCCTTATCCCTGAGTGGCTTTCGGGCCTTTATAAGTGGTGAACCCCAGGTAAAAAAACAAAAAAGTATATATACACATAATTAATATTCATAATGATCGGTTAATTTGTTTATGAGTGATTCCAATACATAGACATACATAAGCATATACACATAATTAAAATTCATAATGATCGGTTAATAAGTTTAAGAGTGAATCCAAGACAGAAATATATAAACATATACATATAATTAATAGGTTGATTAGTTAAGGAGTAGATCCAATACAAATGTAATTACTTTATCTATTTACGTAATTTTTGGAATGTAACAAATATGCTGATATATCTTATATATTTTGAATATGACATTTTCGTTACGTAAATCCAAAATATTCTTAGTCACGTGCAAGCGACTCTATAAGTCAACACGTCGGTCCGTCGGTCAGTCGGTCGATCTGTCGGTCGGTCGGTCTGTCCGTAAAACTTTTGTGGTAGGCCTTTTTGGTTAAGATCAAAACTTTGTTGTTAATTCATGCTGTTTCTTAATTTTTTAAGCCTTTTTTGGTCTTTTGGCCAAAATGAAAGTGTGGTATCTGTTCCGGCAGATACTGCAAGCAAATACCATATGTGGAGGAAACCCCACATATAATACCTTTGACAATGTAGGGCAACCCTTCATACCAATTGTCAGTATCAATCTCTCTTATTCCCCGGGGAGTTGATTCCCATTTTCCCTTCATTCCTCACATTAAAAATCGGCCTTGTGCCTAATTTGCTCGGTGGGGGAGCAAATAAAGACAAACCCCACATATAAGACCTTGGTCAATGTAGGACAGCCCTTCATGCCAATTGTCACTATCCAGCTCTCTTACACCTAGTGGAGTTGGTCCCCATTCCCCCTTCACATTAGAAATCGGCCTGGTGCCTGATTTGCTCGGTGGGGCAGCAACTAAATACCCTTTTCTTGGTCTTTTGCCAAGATCAAAATGTAGTATCTACTGCAAGCAAAGTCCATGTGTTAGGGGCAACCAAACATATAAGACCTTGGTCAATGTAGGGGCAACCCTTCATACCAATTGTCACAATCCAGCTCCCCTACTCCCTGGGGAGTTGGTCCCCATTTCACCTTCAATCTTCACATAAAAAAAAAAAATCGGACTTGTTTCTTATTTGCTCGGTGGGGGAGCAAATAAATACCCTTTACTTGACCTTTTGGCAAGATCAAAGTGTAGTATCTTTTCCGGCAGATACTGCAAGCAAAGACGATATGTGGGGGCAACCCGCACATATAAGACCCTTCATACCAATTGTCGCTATTCAGCTCTCCTACTCCCCGGGGAGCTGGTCCCCATTTCCCCTTCACTCCTTACATTAAATATCGGCCTTGTACCTAATTTGCTCGGTGGGGGAGCAAATAAATACCAACAACACATATAAGACCTTGGTCAATTTAGGGGCAATCCTTCATAACAATTGTCACTATCCAGCTCCTATTTCCTACCCATCGGGAGCTATTCCCCTTTTCCCTCCCCCTCCCTGTCTCTCCACATTAAAAAACGGCCCTGTGCCTAATTTGCTCAGAGGGAAGCAAATAAATACACTCCCTTCATACCATACTATCCTGCTCCCCTACTTACCCGGGAGTTGGTCCCCATTTCCCCTTCACTCCTCACATTAAAAATCGGCCTTGTTCCTTATTTGCTCAGTGGGGGAGGTAATAAATACTATATTCTTGGCCTTTTGCCATGATCAAAGTGTAGTATCAGTTCCGGCAGATACTGCAAGAAAGGACTATATGTGGGGGCAATACTACATATAAGTTCTTGGTCAATTTTGGGGCAACTCTTCATACCAATTGTCACTATCCAGGTCCTTACTCCTTGGGGAGTGGTCCCCATTTCCCCTTCACTCCTCTCATTAAAAATCGGCCTTGTTCCTAATTTGCTCGGTGGGGGAGTAAATAAATACCCTTTTCTTGGGCTTTTGGCAAGATCAAAGTGTAGTGTCTGTTCCGGTAGATACTGCAAGCAAAGACGATATGTGGTGGCAACACGAACATATAAGTTCTTGGTCAATTTAGGGGCAACCCTTCATACCAATTGTCACTATCCAGCTCCCCTACTCCCCGGGGAGCTGGTCCTCATTTCCCCTTCACTCCTCACATTAAAAATCGGCCTTGTGCCTTATTTGCTCAGTGGGGGAGCAAATAAATACCAACCCCACATGTAAAACCTTGGTCAATGAGGGGGCAACCCTTCATACCAAGTTGGTCCCCATTTCTTCTTCACTCCTCACATTAGAAATCAGTCTGGTGCCTTATTTGCTCTATGGGGGAGCAAGTAAATACCCTTTTCTTGGCCTTTTGCCCAGATGAAGGTGTAGTATCAGTTCTTACTACATGCTGTACTTATGTTTGTAACTGTGTCATATAAAGTGAGGGATCACTTTTCTGTATTAATGTAATGTAGATGATAACCCACTTTGCAACCAGTCAGTCTCAAAGCCATTCAAGTCATTCTCCAGATCATTCAAGTTGTTTTTGAAGGAGTTCAGTTGTTTTTTTTTTAGCATTCATGTTATTCTTAAGGTAATTCAATCTATTCTTAAGTTCATTCAAGTCATTCTATGTCATTTGCTATTTATTTATTTAAGTAATTTCAGCCCATTTTTCGCTCATTTTAGTTTATCTTTAAAAATTTCATGTCAATCCTTCATTCACGCATTCATTCATTACACGAGAGCATGCGACTAATGGCTAATAAAAGAGTTCTTGTGTATTTATTACATAATATTTAAAAGTCAAGAATATCTGAATGTTAAAAAAAAGAAAAGCAATTATGGAGATCGAAACCGCAACACTCACGATAGCCATTGCACCAGTGTGGCAAAGGCATCAAAAGCGTTGTGAAATATCTAAATGAATAGATTTCACTTTTCCTCGATGTACGCAAGGTGTCATTTCTTTCAAGTTTAAACCCCAGTTCTGAACACCTTAGCAATTGTTTTAGCCGATTATATACCTCTAATAAAATTCTGCACCAAAAATGAAATCTTTTGAGCTATTGCACATCGTTCAATGATCATCCGTTTAGGAGGAGATACAATTTGAAAAACGGAGACAGACACACACAGAGACATAGTGAGATTTATATATTAGATTTAACATGCACTTAAAAACTAAGATTTTCAGGTGTGCGCTATTTGATTGCATAGAAACATTTGGCATACATTCGCGAACTTTTAACCGCGTCTCTGAACGTGATCTGTGAAGAATGGAGAATGTCTCATCCTTTTATCTATTTATGGCCGATTAATGGTTTTGTGAAGGGCCGGATGTTGACCATTTTGTGTCATGTATCAGAGTGGAGGCATATCTGGAAATTCTTAATCGTAAGCATTAGATGGTACGTCTCAGGTTGTCAGCCTCACCTAGGCTTTAAAAGAATGAACGATCATAGTATATTGAGTGGATTGCATACTACCCATCCGAGAGAAAATTGGAGCATTTAGCTATTCTAAATGTTCGTGACAGGATATTTAATAGAAAAGACAAACAAACCTGTCGTTTTCTCAAACTTCATAAACGAGATAGCTTTCAAACGCAACCTGTGGTAGAATTCTTTTAGTGAATTCAAAACGTCTAAGGATGTTTGGATTAACCAATGTCTATAACGATAAGTAAACTCGTTATTCTATCGTAGGTTCCGGCCATCATAAATTAGAAAATTGGCTGAGTTCTTTTGGAAATATACTCTGGATTCATCAAATGCTAGCCATTTATATTTCTATGGCATATTTAGTTGGTGCAACAATGGTCCTGTTAATAATACTCTAAAAATGTGTGGCGATATTGTTTACGAGTGGCGTGTAATAAGTAATGCCCCTGACCCACTCCCAATTGTCTGATCTAGCTGAAATTTTGCATGTCCAATGATTTATATCTCTACGGGTTAATTCGCAAATTACAGATCTGGACATATTGTTGTTTCTGTTTTACTGGTGTTTGAACTTAGTCAGGTGTGAAATGAAGCATGTTGAATGTCGAGCAGTGATCAGGTTTTTGTATTTGAAAGGACGCACACCACAGGAGACTTTTGATGAAATGAAAGAAACTTATGGTGATAATGCCCCATCATATTATCCTGTAAAGCGCTGGTATCGTGAATTCAAACATGGCCGGAAGTCTGTGGAAGCAGCTTCCAGACCTGGTCGGTTTCCACTTCTGCCATTGATGAGGCATCTGTCCGTCATGTTGAGGCCGCCATTTTGGAAGATCGGCGCATTACTATTCGCCAAATAGCCTAAGATATCAAGATTTGTATAGGGTCTGACCATTCATGACCATTTGCATATGCATAAGGTGTCTTCCAGATGGATTCTCAAGTTGCTCACACCATCCCAGAAGCGAGACCTCGTCGAGTGCTGGAGAATGAATTTGGAAATGTGCCAAGAAGATGAGTCAAAGTTTTTCAAAAGACTAATTACACAGAATGAAACCTGGGCCATCACTATGATCCAGAGACCAAAGCCTAGTAATGCAGTTGGACTCACCACCTCCAAATAGGCAAGGGTGCATCCCTCCGCTGGCAAGGTCATGCTCACAGTCTTCTGGGACCAGGACAGAGTAGTGATTACAGATTTCCTAGCAAAGGGTACCACAATTAGAGGACTCTATTCTTCACTTTTGAGGAAATTAAGGGAAGCTATCAAAATCAAGAGGCAGGGCAAGATCAGCAAAGGTACCCTCCTCCTGCAGGACAACGCTTCAGTCCAAAAGTCACTTGTCACCAGATCAGAAGCACGGGCGTGTGGTTATGAAATCCTTCCCCATCCTCCCTACTGTCCTGACCTTGCACTCTCTGACTTTCACCTCTTCCCAGCCATGAAGTTGTTTTTGAAAGAAAGGCGTTTCCCAGATGATGCAGCCTTGATTTATGAAGTCATTTCGTGGTTGGAAGACCACCCTGGGGTGTTCTACAAAAACGGTGTCCAGAGCAGAAATGAATCAATCTGGATGATTCCTACGTAGAGAAAGACAAATAACTGTGTCAAGTTTCGTTGCTCTACTGCTATAGCAAGTGGGTCAGGGACATTACTTATTGCACGCCGTTCGTATCGTAGTTATCTAGATACTCCCTCATTTCCAGAGAATATACTTCCTCAGGTCATGGATGTAGTTTCTAAGTCTGTTGACTCCAAGCTTAAGCAAAATATGTATCGTGGAATTGATACCGTAGCAATGGATATTCTTACAAGCCCAATATTGGTCATTATTTTTGTTGGATTTCAAAGGGAAATGTTTGGTCAATGTCCAAAATCGATGTGTTATTTCCGTTATGAAGATGCTACCGTTTCTCATATGTACGTCTCGAACGGAGGCTGGGTTGTTACAACATTTAAATTAATTTCAACCTGCACTGAGTTTTCCTATGGATGATAAGGTTAATGGCTGATTACTGTTTTTAGAAGTGTGCATCGACAGATAAGACATGAGTTTTCTCATAAGCGTATACAGGAAATTTACATTTAAAGGTCGATATATTAACTGAATAATAAATATGATAACATCGTTAATACACCGGATTTTGTTTATTTGCCTTCGTACTATACGATAAAATCAACTTCAAAGCATAACTGGACGGCTGATGGTTATTCATTTTCATACCATTAAATATATAAAGGATAAAATTGATAAAGGATGAAATTGATGCTTTTAAAAGTAGAGTAATGTTAGATGTTACAAATATCCTATTAATATGTTCTTCTCGTGGATTGGTGATAAAATAAAAAGTTTTCAAACAACATTTTTCAGCAGATTCGCATTGTTTTTTTTTTGCTATTAAAGTTCGATTAGTGTTTAGTAGGAACAGCATTTTCCCCTCTCGTCGGAATTGTGGTATCTACTCCACTCAATACAATATGATCATTTGTTGTGTGAGACTAACTACTCGAAATGTAACATCCAACAGTTGGAAATAAGAGTTTCTCAACATATTATCGCTTCGAATATAAATTGCAGAAAATGGTCATAATCCTTGCGTTCACAAGCCCATGGTAAACATTTATTGCGACATTAGTATGCACCGAAGTTGCACAAATAATAAAGCATTCTCTATTCCGAACAGACCACGTTCGAAAAATGCTCAAAACAATTGCTTCCAATATATCACAACAATCCCAGTGCAATAAACCTCCTACACTGAGAACGTGGAGTTTATTTGTTTATACGATATATATATATATATATATATATATATATATATACAAATTGGATGAAAACACCCCTACCCTTACTTCAGAGGAGCTGCCCCCCTCCTACCACGCACCCATTAGTAACGACCTTGAATCACAGTTACCTTCCTAGGGAAGCAAATAACTTTATAATAATATAAAACAGAGCATTCATTCTTCAAACCAATAAAAGAAAACACACACACGCACACGCACGCGCGCATCCACGCACACACACGCACATCCTACCCTATGCATCCAGTTGACCAACGGCCTCTCACCCCCACTCAAGTAAGAGTAAAAAATAAACAGAAACACGATCACAGAGAGAGAGAGAGAGAGAGAGAGAGAGAGAGAGAGAACCATAAGACAACAGTCCAGCCGTATAAACCAGTAATAAAAATTGGACATACGAATGAAAAGTAGAACCGTGTACACATGTTTCCACCTCTCGGGACATCTCAAATGAACTACGAAAATGTTCTTTTCATTTTTAACACGTCTTGAATATATTATAATCATTTAAAACACCTTCTAAACAGGACGCTTCACAGAACGTTTGAAACGCGTTAAAAGCAATTTCAATGATTTAAAAACATTATTACAATGATCTGAACATAATTTTCAATGGGAAACCAAAACACTGAATAATAAAATAATGTTAAAAAATACACATTGTTGGTTACTACGCTCTTATATATATATATATATATATATATATATATATATATATATATATATATATATATATATATAAAATATATTTTAGTCATCGACATATATATATATATATATGTGTGTGTGTGTCTGTGTGTGTGTATTTATGTATATATATGTACTTGTGTATATAAAATTGGTCTTGTATATGTAATTATTTCTATCCATCTAGAAGTCTATCTATCCATCTATATCTAATTATATTTATGTCTATCCATCTTTCACTCTTCCTCTATATATATGTATGGGCCTGTATGTGTGTGGATAAGTGTATAAATATAAAATAAAGTGTAGTGTAGTTAGAACAAAAATGAATTTATATATATAGATGTGGGTATACGTCAATTTGATACAAAATATTTATTGTATAATACTTTAATTTGCTAAAAATGTGTATTTAAATATTCTATAAAACATATTTCTAGCACAATTATTTTCAGTCAGAGATTTATTGGTTTTGGACAATATTTTCATTTTGAAAATGTATTATTTTGGTAAAATAGAGTTTTCTGAGAGAATGCGAACATCTCTCATGTAAAGTATTTTTCTCTTTTAATCGTTATTATCATTATTACACATTTGAGTGTTTTGTATTTGTTAATTATTTGGTTAGTGTTTTGATATTCAATTAAATATGTATTTAAATACAATTTGTGATGGCTGTGTGTGTTGTGTAATAACGTGTTCGATGCTCGTGTGAATATTTAACCAAGATTTTTAAGATAAATAGCTTCACAAACAATATTCAATTTGAGACAACGGCATTATTTTGAATTTAACTCTGCTGCCAGCGTGAACATATTGTGAATCAAATTAGTTTCTATTCTCTGTGAAGTTTATGTTGATTTTATGTTGAACAACGCATAAGATTTCTCGCGTACTGCGCATTTTTATACATAAGCCTCTTTGTTAGAATGCACTTTATATTTAAAAAAAAATGTTTGCTTTACAGCTATCTATAAGAAACTTAGCATATACGAGAAGTTATTTTAAAGAAAACTTCACTTAATTGAAATAAGGCAATAATATGCTCTTCAAAAAAAAAAATCCCATTTTAAAGTAGGGCATTTTTTATTATATATATATATATATATATATATATATATATATATATATAACATTTTTTGTTCTTATGATGAAATGAGGTGGTGTTTGATCAACACTCCTGAGGAGCCATGATTTAATATACTGCTATGTTTTTAAAACCGCGAAAAAGTGTTTCATGTTAAACAACTGATGATCCCTTAAACTAACATTAAAACTACTGTGAATTCGAGAGAGGAAGTTTCTGCGGTGATACAGGTGATTAAATGACTTGCTGCCTAAATAGTTTTCTAACGAATGATAAGTAATGTAAAAATTAAATATTTTTTATAGTTTTAAAGGTTAAAAACTTCCAAGACTATATATATATATATATATATATATATATATATATATATATATATTATATTTATATATATATATATAGATAAATAGATAGATAAATAGATAGATAGATATATAGATAGATACATACATACATACATACACACATACATACATACATACATACATACATACATACATACAGACATCAGTGTTTCATCTTTCAGGAATCATCAGTGAAAGGTGTCATGATTACCGTTAGTCGATGAATCCGAACCCAGCAACAAAGCCATTTTTAACTCCATTAGCAAGGAACAAATCATCACGGCCAACGTTAAAACGAGAAATACAGTTGAAATTTAAGCGTTTAATTTTAAGTGTCAAGATATTGATAGTAATCTAATTATGATAACATTATGATCCGCGCTTATAAGCATTTGGAACAATATATATATATATATATATATATATATATATATATATATATATATATATATACTAAAAGATATGTATATGCATATATATATACATGTACAATATTTTAAGTATATACATATTCATATATATATATATATATATATATATATATATATATATATATAAGAAAAGATCCATATTTCAAATTGCATTATGTTAAATATTTTACAATTTATTCTTTTAATTATATTGAAATTCATAATTCATGACAGTAAATGTTTGTAGCGCAAAATTATTAATTTAATTATTATATCAATTAATGAATCTATTTTCACTTCACATATCGAAAAAAAATACAACGACTATCAATTCACCAAAAAATAGAATAAAAAATTCATTTTTGTATGATTACAAAATCCGGAAATTGGTAGTAAAGTTGCAATTACCTTTAATTAAAAAAATAAAAACAATTTGGAATTTACAATAAAGTTACTAAAATTTAAATATTCATATTAAAAAATTGTTTTTTATTTTGATATGCTCTATTTTAAAATAATTATTTAGTATTTTATCAATTTATTACTCATAATTAATCTATATATATTTACTTAAGTAATGTTAATATTTGTAATATGTATAATATATGTCTATATATTTATTTTATTTTATACAAAAGTAATTACAATATATATATCAATATATATATACATATATATATGCATATATATATATATATATATATATATATATATATATATATATATATATATATACTATTTCCAGTTATATCAATTGTTTATTTTACTTGAATTTCATATTCATGTATACTTCAGTTGTTTTTCTATTTTATTTAAATTTATTATTACATAAGTTATAATTCTGTATTTTTATTTGTTTACTTTTCATTAATCTTACTTACTTTTTATATAAAATTTCCCTTTTTAATATTTATCGTAATTTGTTTTAGTACAGTTAAAAGATTTACTTTTAAATTTACATAAGTTATTTCTCTTTATCCAAACTTGTTATATTAAACGATTTAAAGTTTGATTTTTATTTCATTATATATTATGAATTTATTTGTCAAATTTTTACATTATTTTAAATTAAATATTAATTTTTAAAACATTTTAGTAATAAATAATAATTATTTTTGAATTTTAATCATCAATAATTTAAGTTAAATTATGATATTCAAATAAACGAAAATATAGAGTTTGATGATGTTTATGGTATGGTTCATTTGTATCGTTCATAAATTGATGGAATTAGGATTTATTCAAGTAAAATTAAAATTTACTAAACAATTTTACTTGTTCGTGGATGGATTATCAATACTTGTTTAAACAATATTAGAATATTACAGTAAAAGACGTTAATTTCAAAGTAAATTTACAAAAAATATAATAAAAATAGATAAATAAAATAAAAAAAATATTAGTAGTTATTAAGTAAATAAAATTTGCAAATGTCAACGTTATTAAATGATTAATTTGTAAGATGGTCAACATCATGAAATTTGAAATATAGACTTTTGTCATTTGTTATTTTCTATGTAATTACATTGAGCTTCAAAAATTAAGGATTACTATTTAGAAAGCGAAATATAAAAAAAGCATATTTCTACAGTATCTCTCTCTCTCTCTCTCTCTATATATATATATATATATATATATATATATATATATATATAGTCTTTGAAGTTTTTAACCTTTTAAACTATACAAAAAAGTATCATTCGTTGGAAAATCATTTAGTCAGTAAGTCATTAAATCACCTGCAATCACTGTATAAACTTGCTCACTCGAATTCACTATAGTACCGATAATAATTTATTTTAAGGGATCACCAGTTGTTTATCATGAAACACTGTTTCGGGGATTTAAAAACAAAACAGTATATTACATTATGGCTCTCCAGCAGTGTTGATCAAACACCACTTCCCATAATCTTAGGAAAAAAGAAAACCATGTTACAAATATTAGATCTAGTTTCCTATTCTAAATTACTTTATCTAAACTATTCATGTTAAAACAAATGAATTTCTTACCTGCGAGATTCATCTATTTCAAAATTCAAAAATGGATATTTTTTTTAATTTACCAGTTTTGTATTTATAAGTTTAGGATTCATCCATTTGACTAACTATCACTCCCACTATGATCAGTATTTTGTATATTTACATTCTTATTTATTGAAAATTAAATATATATAGAGGTTAAAAATATTTATACATATATACATTTTTTTTAAATACATTTTATACATTACTAATAAAGGTTTGGATTTTCTTTACTAATATATTCTGGTAAATGTTAAACAATTCCAAAGCATCAGAATAACAAAAAAAAAATGCTTTATTTGTACTGTTTTAATGTTTTAGTGTTATCCCCACCTTGTTTTCTCATCCTTATTACTAGGCTAGAAACTGGTGGTATAAAATCTGTTAACTTTAAAGTAACGCAAGCTATTCTCAAAAACTCTGGCATAATGGTTCCATAAAACATCACAACCGGGCAGGTACTATCTTTATGTGGCATACGAACTATTTGAAAGGGGAAAGAGTTTCTTTTATGAAATATTTTATAAATATAAACCCCATCCTCAATTTTCATATCTAAATACAGAAATGTGGCTCGTTGTCCTTTATGTTCACAATTCAATTCTAACTCCTTTTGATATATAAGATGTTTATTTTTTTCGAATTCATCGTTATCGTGTATGCATATAAAGTCATCTATAAATCTTCTACACCCATGAAAATTATATGTTTTAGATATATCATTTTTTATTTGTGATGACATATATATATATATATATATATATATATATATATATATATATATATATATATATACATATATACTCGAGTCTATATAAATACAGCTTTGCCCCAAATGGTGCAGGATCCAACCCAATTGGGATACCTGTTGTTTGAAGTAATATTTTATTTCCTATTTGAAAATAACCTTTTATATGATGACTTATAAGTATTTTAAAAATATCCTTAGATACACTAGTCTTGCTATTTTTATTTTTACGCAATAAAGCTTTAGAGTTTGAAAAGTCATATATTTATCTTGCCACCTTCAAAAGCTACATCCACAGTATAATTTAACTCTTTTATAAGTTTTTCGTGCGGCATCTTAGTATATAGCGTACTAAAATCATAAGTAGCTATAGATTTTGCTTTTCCTCTGGAATTTATTTTATCTAACTTTTCTCTCACTGGTTGTGAATTATTTACTACCCTAAATAGATTCATATTACTATAGAATTGTATTTTCTGTTGGAAATTATTTATTTGATTTATAAGTAATTTAAATATTTTAGATATAGCTTCATTTAACGGTTTAGTCATGCACGTCTTTGAAACTACAATATACCTAGCGCCAACTGGATGTGCATTTTAGGTATCCTATAGATAAATGGTAGATTTTTGTTTTTTTCGTCTAACTTTACTCCTACTTTTTCACTAATAATACTATTATTCAGCATAATGCTATCTAAATCAATATTACTTACTTTATAGATCTCTGAAACATTACCTGTAATTCCTACTTATTTCAATAAACGTTGTATGTAATATTTTTTACATATAAAGGCTATATTTTTTGCAGCTTTATCAATAGGAACTATTACAAACTTGTCTTTTAGTATTTTAAGTTCCTCCAGTATTTCTGATTTTTTAGAAGATCATTAGTTTTTTCTAGGGTGTTAAAATTTTGTTTATATGTTTAGGCTTTTCATTTACGCATTCAAATATATTATTTTCCATGCATCAAACGTAGACTGTGCTAATTTATATTTATTTACCATAGACATAATAAAACCTTCTAATGCTTTAGTTACTTCTTTAACGCATTTAGTGTAATTTAGGCATTAAGGCTGTCTATAATTCGGACCCGTACTGCGGAGTTTTCTTAATTTTGAATTATTTACTATAATTAAATCTCCTGTAATTGCATGTTTTATCTCATTATTAGAGAAAGAAGAAAAATTTCATTCACATTCTGGAATATTTATAATATTATCATTTATATTTATGTGTTTTACAGTTTTTTTATAATTGAAAACATTATTACGTATTGTTGGCCCTAGTTTATATGTAACTATTGGTTTTTGATCTATTGTCTATAGCTCATTAGGTAGTAATTGTATGTTGTTTTGTTTATTTAATATTTTTGGTAAATTTATATCATCATCATGGTATATATATATATATATATATATATATATATATATATATATATATATATATATATATAAAAAGAGAACTAAAAATAAGATTCACCCGTTCATTTCATCCACAAAAACTTATAAATCATTGGTTGATAAATCATTGTAAATAATATAACTTCCATTTCAGTCTTTAGGTGCCTAAAATTGAATCAGCAAACATTCATAAATATGTTTAAATAAGTAAGATTATTCTTCCCAGTTATGTATTTTTATTTCCCCAGTCAATATTTGTCACATCTAAAACTGTTTTATTATTCACCGCGAATATGTCCAAAAAATAGATGTATTTATGTTCCGTGTAATTCCTTTACTCTTTGCCGTATTTGTTGAACTATATATTTTAAACATCAGTTATTTAAACGCCAAGATGTATTTTCAGTAATCAATGCATCACAAATATAACTTATTAAGTATTATATCAAGAAGATTATTTATCACACGTGAAAGTTTGAATTTCTTATTTAAATTTTGTGGAAATAATTAAATGAGTATTATTCACATTTGAGAAGTTGTGAAATTACTCTGATTTTACATGTTACAACTTGCATTTTCTGTTTAATTATGATTAAGTGTGATCTTGCTGTCTTTATCAGTTACACTACTTAGATGAATATATTATTTTATAAATTACAAATGTCCTCGTGCACAGTGCACTAATGACTTAATGCCACTTATAGTGGCCTAAATTTGAAAAAAGGATACGCATGAACAACGTCGAAATATGTATAGGTGTAAACTTGTAAAAAGAACACCCAAGATGTAAATAATAACGTTTTATGAGCTTAAATTTTATTTGAGATTAAAAACGAATTGTTTCCATTAATGTAACTCGAATCTAAACAATTTGCAATTAAGGTGGCAGCATTTTTTCACAAGTATTTTAGTTATCTAATTTGCATTAAAATATTATTTTAATTCTCTTCGTTTACGAGGACTCTTCATTGAGACTTATTATATCGAATTTATTTGAAATTTAATCTCCTATATATTCCAGTACATAATACGCAAATTCTTTTTTTGTAAAACTGAAACATTAGACCTAAATCACAAGATCTATTGCTATGGTATAGCTGGAAATGTCTTCTCAATTATTAAATCATTTCTCTCTGATAGGTTCATAAGAGTAGTGGTTGATGGGCAGGAATCAGAAGCTCTCAGTATTAATGCTGGAGTTCCTCAGGGCCCCATCTTGTGCCCAACACTCTTCCAGATCTACATAAATGATCGTCCAACTCATATCATTAAATCATTCGTAGACATTTATGCTGACGACACTACAATTTAGGTAACACATGAAAGACCGTAAATGACAAATTATACCTGATTTTGTTTCCTTTGTGCTTAAGCATGTGATACAATGGGGAAAGAGGTGCCTGGTTACTTTCAATGCATCTAAAATCAAGCTTATATCTCTACACTATCTATGCTCTGATGCCAATCTGGCATCGGTTAAAATGAATGGCTCTCGTCTTAGGGAGGTTTCATGTTTTGACATGCTTCTTGGCTTTACCTTTACTCCTGACCTGAAATGGAACACGTATGTTAAATCTATTGCCAAGGTCGCTGGAGAAATGGCGGGGTCCTTCTACCGGTCCAGTAGATATCTCCCTCCTGATGCAATTTTCTACCTATATAAAAGCCAGGTACGGCCAGTGATGGAGCACTGTTGCCACATCTGAGCAGGAGCTGCTAAAAGCAGCTTATCCTGCTTTGACAGAGTAACAAATAGACTTCGTAGCTTAGTGGGGAATGACGTTTTTTCTTTTCTGCAACCTCTGTCCCACAGAAGAGATGGTGTGAGCCTGTCTCAGGTTTATCGTTATTTTCATGGTTAGTACTCAGCTGAGCTTCAATTTCGCCAAGCTTTTCCAAAAACACTGGTCTAACAAAAACCACTATCAATAATTTCCCACACTCTTTATCTGTGCCTAAACCGAAAAGTAGCTTCCGTAAAACCAAGCTTCTTTCTTAGAACTGCACGCCTGTGGAACTCTCTTCCGATTGCCTGCTTTCCAGTTGACTACAATCTGATTGTCTTCAAGTCCAACTTGAAGTCCAAGTTCCTGATGAACAGTCCCCCTAAGTAATCCGATTTACAAAATCCCCACTGCTTATTTTTACTATGGTATAACCAAATTGACTAATGTATACCCATTAACCCTTATCTTCGAGTCGGCTTCAGGTCTTAATAAGTTGTGATTGCTGAGTAAAAAAAATAAGTTATAACTGCATAATTAAATTTAAATTCTGACGATAGAATGTTTAGTTGTCATAATAAAACACATATAATATGCTACAGTTGTTTTTGTTTTACTATAAAGACCGGCCCCAAAACTAACTACCAATATGGCGTCACTTTTTAATTTCAAAAGAGAAATTAACACGGAGAACCTCTACTTCCCTTTATTGATTCGTTTCTATAGTATAATCGGTTTTGTTATCTGATTTAAAAGTAAAGAAAACAAAGGAAACAGTAAAGAAGTGTAATACACATTGTTAAATAAAATGGCGTAGCATCGGATTACAACATTGAGATATTTTGATAATAAAAAAATTCAAGTTAGTCAAAGTTGCAAATAATTGCTCATTAGACTAAAACCTTCATTATACTTTCAGAAATAACAAAGCTCCAAAAATATAAATAGTTTCGTATGTATTTCGTATTATTATTATTATTATTATTATTATTATTATTATTATTATTATATATATATATATATATATATATATATATATATATATATATACTGTGTGTTCAAAATCAAAACTTCAAGACAAGGTGTTGATAGCAACAAAAAGTGTATTTCATTTTACGTTACAGTTGTTTCAATGTCCAGTTCGACAATTCCAAGCATTATATTAAATGCAGGAGTAGACATCTTCTCACCGGGTAAAACACACTTGGAGCCATGGGTGGTTTTGCTGTTAGAATAATAATTAGAGAACATACTATATTTTATTTATTTAGACACCCAAGAACACAACACATGAATTATATGACAGGAGTAGCATAAGTGATTAATAACAGATGCGGGTTAAACACAACCGATTCCTTTAGACCAAAAACATAATTTATATACTTAATTTGTTAAATAAGCCATTGTAGCACGTTCTGGACATATCTGATTTAATTAATTATTAAATCATAGTCGCATTCTAGTAATCAATGAACCGAAAACAGAATCGGTCTAACGACATAAAAATATTTTTCAAGTAGAATAACAATGAATTCCAGACAATAAATAGATTAGAACACTTCACCCGAATTGTCCTACAAAGTTTATATACACCCATTTTATGTTATTCTCATATTCAATCAAATTCTAAACCTAAAATGGTCTTAATCCATGTTCCTATAGAACGATAATCTATAAACATTACTTGCCACTAATACGAAACTAAAACTAACCGTAACGTCTTCATAAGGTTTTTTTACGGCCATAATATAAATATAGAAACAAAATTTTAAAAAATTATTTTTACAAAAAATCAATCATTGGGAAATAAAGGAATTTAGGAACCCAACAAATGGGAGATATATATATATATATATATATATATATATATATATATATATATATATATATATATATATATATTTAAATAGCTAAGAGCTATCCGTAGAAACGTCCCAAAACTTTGTTCTGAAATAATGATACGAAAATTCGGCGATACATTAATATTTAAATAGGCTTTTCCGTAACCACAACCAAGGTAAATGTTTATCGCATGTTTTTCCCGTTAGGGATTCCCCTTTTTCTCCTTCTATTCAAAAAATGCTACATTGCAAAAAGTGTGTTTATTCATAAAGTCTGAAGAAATGCTGTTTTTTAAAAAATTTTCAAACGATATAATGCTTGAAATTGTCGAACTGGACATTGAAACAATTGTAACGTAAAATGAAATCCACTTTTTGTTGCCATCAACACATTGTCTTGAAGTATTGATTTTGCACACACGGTACCTTAATGCTCAATTATGAAAAGTGATAATTTTATAGCTTAATCCTTAAGTCAACCATTTTTGGCTTAAAACCTATTCGTATATGAAAATTTACTGAATTACACGAACTCAGTATATTACATATAAATATATATATATATATATATATATATATATATATATATATATATATATATATATATATGGGTGTGTGTGTGTATTATAAAAAACATCGGTTGCTTGGTTTGCGTAAATCATAACAAATTGTCACAATCGACGGGATAACATTATCTTTCCGATCTCTTCAGACAATTCTAGTCAAAATAAAATATTACGGTGTTATAAAAAAAAGCTGACAGAGAAAAATAACAAAAAAAAATATGCCAGGTGAGTGTCAATCAAAGACAGCAATAAAGCAAGATACACGTGATAATGCAGTCATATAAAGGTTGAAAGTCCCTTGTGACCACATACTGTAGTTGTAGCACATAGAGTAAATATATTTCCGGTTACAGAAGGTGGATAGATACATCCAATAAATTTAAGATAAGATCTAGTATATAAATGAAAGGGGTAATGATAATAGATTATAATTAGTAAATAATAATAAAAGATGGTAGATAATTATTGTATTTGCTATTATTACTGACGGAATAAAAGGTAAATAACTAGTATAAACATAATTACTAATAGAATAGAAGTAAAAAATATATAACAAAATATATAAAAATTATAATATAAATAAAAAATATAACAAATATTAAAAACACGTAGAAAAAAAACTAAATACCTCTTATATTTTAGTCAGTATTAACAATCTAATTATTATTGCTGGTGGAGTAAAATATAAATTACTATTATTTAATTGTGAATAAAGGAATATTTACTGTTATAATAATAATAATAATAATAATAATAATAATAGTTATTATTATTATTATTATTATTATTATTATTATTATTATTGTTGTGGTTGTTCTCCTTTTTCTTCTCCTTTTTCTTCTTCTTTTTCTTCTTATTATTATTGATGAAACAAAGAATAAATAAATATTATTTTATATTTATTACTTAATGAAGATGAAGAAATAGTAAATACATATTTAGCTCTACTTGTATTTAGCATTTTCTCCCCTGTATCTTACCAAATCTACCTCGTAATATAATTATATATATATATATATATATATATATATATATATATATATATATATATATATATATATATATATAGTGCTTGTTCACGTACTGATCCGAGCTATTTTAAAAATAGTATTTTCAAATTTAATTAAATTTTAACGATATCTTTTTTTTATTAAATTGTAATGTTACAGAACCGAATAAGTACAAAACACATCCCCCTCCCCAGGGTAAGAATACCGTTCTAAATAATAGTGTTAAAATTGTAGTACAGATCAATAAGATCACCAATACCATATATATATATATATATATATATATATATATATATATATATATACGAAAGTATAGATTTATGCGTGAACTTTAAGTATTAACTTCAAAAGTGCTCAATACGTAGGTAGAGCTAGTTAGTAAGTTATAAAATGTATATGGCAATTAAACTACACTGAATATTCCGCGTTTCCTCCACTCTAGGATTCTTCAGGCTTATACGCGAATTCTGTGGTTGTTTGTCGTTTTTATATGCTCAACTTTTATTGAAATTTTTGTTAGCCAATCATCTTTCTACTATTCACCGCGCCCTTCCTACCAGCCAATGAGAATGCATTTATCGGACAAAGGCCCATTTTACCTCGGGCTCACCTGTTCCTTTGTGTGTGCTCTATTTAGCTTGGATATTTACCTTCTTGATCTGCTTTTAATCTAGATTAGTGTTTTTTTATGTTAGTTTATATATAGATATATATATGTGTACACACATATATATGCACATATATATACATATATATACATACATATATGTGTGATCGTTTATGTAGATTCATGGTTATTTAATTAATTTATTTGTTTATTTTCTATTGTTTTTGTTAGTTTTAAAACTATTTTGTATCGCTATCCTAGAGTAAATTTTATCTTGTGAACACAGTTGTTTGCTATTTCTCTTCTTTCTTGATGTTGGGGTTTTTAAAGTACAGGATAGCAAATGTTTCATGAAGGCATAATTTACATGGGTCGTCTAAATGCCTACACGTGGTAACTTGTCTTATTATTTTCCATTCAACTATCGGCGAATATCCGCTTTCCTTGAGTTCCCAGTATTTATTCGCTGATGTTGTTTTCATACGGTGGTTATTATTATTGAATGTACTTTTGTGGTCATAGTATCGAGTTTTGAAATCTAAAGAAGCCATACCTACGTAATATTTTTTGTTATTCGGGTTTTCTTTCGCAAATATTGTGGCCTGGTAAACTACGGTTTTGGTTAGACATTTATGTTGAACTGGGCAAAGTGTGCGGTGTCTACAGTTACATTTATCTTGTTCGTTATTAGTATTTTATTTATAGTATGGTTGTTCTTGTCCGAGGTTGGTTTATTATTATTATTATTATTATTATTATTATTATTATTATTATATTATTATTTCTGCTAGTGTTAGTTTTTTGTCATGGTGTCTACATTTTATTGTTTATTTTGTTGTTTACATTGTTTTTTATTTAATATATTTTATTATGTGCTTTAATTATCATCTCTAAATTTTCGCAACAACTGTAGGATAACTTTAAGGTATTTTTATTGAAAATTTTGTGTAAGGGGTTGGTTGTGAGAAAGTGTTTTTCAATAAGATCTAGACATTTCTTGCCAAGTTTTGTTTTTAACATTTGATTGAATGGGCCCGTATACCAAATTATAGTTCTTTTTTTTTCTATTTTTAATTGTATTATAGTTATTGGTGTTTAGTTGCTTATATTTGATATCGATATTTTTGTATCCACTATTTTTTAGGGCTGTTTCATAGATAATGGTTGACCTGTTAAATGCATTTTCATCGCTTGAGTTATTACTGAGCCTACTTACGATCGAGTTAGGAATGTGTTTTATAATTGATGGTGGGTGATTGGACTTAGGGTTTACGTATATTGGAGTAGCGTTATCTTTTAAGTAGGGTTCATATGTTGTTTATCTAAACTTAACGTGACGTTCAGGAAGTTTGTTATTTTTATGTTAGCTGATACGTCTTCTTTTATGCCTAATTATTTCATTTTCTTGTGTATGATTTTCTTAAAGTTATCTCCCTTGATATTGTTGGATTTTTTTTTATTATAGCATGTCCGTCATCTCTATATAGGAAGGGCGCGGTGCAAACTAGAAAGCTGATTGTCTAACTAAAATTTCAATAGAAGATGAGCATATAAAAACGACAAACAACCACAGGATTCGCATAAACCTGAAGAATCCTAGCGTGGATGAAACGCGGAATATTCAGTGTAGTTTAATCGCCATGTACATTTTATTACTTACTATGTATATATATATATATATATATATATATATATATATATATATATATATATATACACACATATATATATATATATATATATAGACATATATATATATTAGGAAATACACTTATTAACACAGTGTTAGGATTGCACATACAAACACACATTAATATATATTTGCATATAAATGTGTATAATTCAAATGTATACATGTTTTTATATACATACCTATAGCTATCAGTCTATCTATACTCCTATAAATTCGTTTCTCTTTTGTGTGTATTGATACTCATAATAAAACCCTCTTTTTTCTTTATTTAAAAAAAATACAATGTTGTTATATATGGGTCATAGAATTGCACCACTTAGTAGCAAAAGATCTAGCTAATTTGCATATTCTTTTAAACATTCATTTTAATTAATTCCCTATTAGTTTTTTCTGTTTTCTCATAGAATGATCATATTTAGTCAATTACTAGCACTGGCGCCCGGCGTTGCCCGGGTGTTTGGATGTGTATGTTGAGTAAAAAAAAAATAACTGGCAGTTGGAAGCCAGGCTCAAACTCGTACCGCAAAGGGGGAAAAGAACCTAACGTGTATGCTGTTACGACCACCGCCAAACTGGAAGCGACATTTTTTAAAATTAAGGCTTGACAATCTAAAGGAGAGGATAACTTTCAAAAATATCGGCGAAAAAATTGCCCCTCGCCCTGTAGAAAAGTGCCTAGTTGAAGGTAAAGATATTAATGTTTTTACCCAATTTTTCGATATTTGTCGTATGAAAGGTCGAACTTTAAAACGATACTGATCTTGATAATATCCGTCGCCTCTATTGAAAGTTTAAGGCAGACATGCAAACAGACATACATACATACATTTATATATTGGTAACTAAATATTTTCGACCAAAACTGATGAAAAATCTTGCCCTATCTCTGATTACCCTTTGTGTAAAATTTTAAATATTTAGACCAGAAATTGTCAAAGTAATATGAAAGAGACCGCAGAAGTCAATTTTTACAAAATTTTGACCCCTATTATGACCCCTTAAAGTTCATTGTTTTGGGCTTAAATCAAGTTATTAAGTTAGATCCATATCCAAGGAACCTATATCTAAAATTTCAAGCGCGTAGACCCAAGATTGTCGGAGGAGTTTTGTAGAGTTCTCAAAGGTCAAATCGTTGCACTTGGACCCTTTAATCGCCAAATTTCTGGCCAACCATGGATCACATCCGTTTTCCCAAATCTCAGTTACCAGTATATCAAATTTCGAGTCTGTAGACTAAAAATTGACAGAGTTATTGCGTAGGGAAATGTACAGATAAAATTCACATATAAAAGTGAATGTGTCTATGTATCTGTGTGTATGTGTGTCTCTACAGGGGGGAGTGTCACTTTTTTGCCGATATTGTTGAAAGTTATCCTCTCCTTTAGATTGCCTAGTGTTAATTCTTAAAAAAAACTACCGCTTCTTGTTTGGCGGTGGTCGTAACAGCATAAACGTTAAGTTTTACCCCGTCCTTTTCCTCCTTTGCGGTACGGGTTCGAGCCTGCCTTCCTACTACCACTTTTTTTTTTGCTTTTTTTTTGTTCAATTTACACCTTCAAATATCCGGGCAACGCCGGACTCCCATGCTCGTATATATATATATATATATATATATATATATATATATATATATATATATATATATATATATATATATATATATATAGTAGGTTTTAGAAATAATATAAAGCAATAAAACTTCACAGAATTTTTCGCATACATAGTCACTCATTTTTTTTTTAGGTCTGGGTTAATATCAGCGCTCAGCTCTGCATATTTATTCTGTGCCCATTTTTTTATTTTTTCGTTATGGTTGGATACTTTCTCGCAGAAAATACGAGAAAGTAGAGAAAGTAAGCAAAGGTACTATGTTTTTTTCAACTCTTGTTTTTAAGTACTTTCGTCTAGTGACTATTTTAGTCAATAATGAAATGAGGAGCCTATACACATTTTAAGAAATACCCAACATTGGAATATATCTCCATAGAAAACACATATATCGGCATAATTCATACCACATTTTCCCGCCGCCTCACATTCCACATTCCTCTAAGCACACTCTATCATACTTAATTGTACACATGACACTTAAGAAAGAATTTAAAAATCGCGTTACAGAACACATGAACATCCTGGCATCTAGGTGCCTTAACCTACCGATCTTTGGGGCATTGCACATTGGAGTAAAAAAAAATCGAAGATGAAATGCCTAACCGGGTTTGAACTACGTATTCAAATGTGGATAGCCGCATCATCTGATTAGTTAATTAGCAAACCTGATAATGGCACATGTGAATTGAAAACATTTGACGAATTTCTCTATTCTCTCGTGACAAATACAAGACGAATTGACAAAAAAAAAATATGCAGAGCTTAGCACTGATATATATATATATATATATATATATATATATATATATATATATATATATATATATATATATATATGATGAGCTTAGCACTGATATATATATATATATATATATATATATATATATATATTTATATATCTATATATATAAAAATGTAAATGTTGGTTCGTTCGGAATTAATTGTCTAAAAAACCACTGGACGGATGGCTTCCACGTTTTAGTATAATATTTTTACTATATCCATGTGTGTTTTTATATATTTCTTTTTAATTATAACATTATACTTAATTTTTCTATGATAAATAGGATTTTTCTTTGGACCGAGAGGCTATTTTTTTTATTTAGGGACAATTATTTATTACTGCTTCCTGTCACGTGACCAGTGTTACAATTTAGCGGTTTTCCTGCTATATCTCGAGATTTCGGTTAAAATCTAGCGGGAAATTCTAGAAAATCTCGAGGTATTTGGCAACCACACACCCGCATTAGATTATTAAAAAATAAAGAAAAGTGCTTGAAAATATTCAAAGTAAGAAAAAAAAGTAGCATTTATTGCCTTTGGTAACAATTATTTATTGATTATTTGTTTTGTTTTTCACCTTTTTTTCGACTAACCATTCTTTAATCTCACTATAAAATCGATTTTTCCAAGTACATAATAGGTTGGGGGGGATTCCAACCTCCGAAGTTTGGGTTTGTATTACTGTACACATAGATTCGAAAAAGTTGTCAAAAAACAAATATATAACAAATAAATGTTATCAAAGGCAAGATAAGTTACTTTTTTGCCAAACTGGATATTTAAATTAACCACACGTGGTCTCAAAATGAATGACGACGCTCAAAGTGTATACACATTTTGACTCCTCCCTTTACTTAAAAATTCACCAAAAATCAGGAAATTAACGAATTTTAATGAAAATTGCAGTATTTTTCAAATAATGATCGCAGAATATAATGAACTAATTATTTTTAATTAACTCTTAGTGAAAATGTTTTATTTTGTTTAAACAGAAAATACCTTTACTAAAGTTATGGTTTTCAGTAGTAAATAAAAAACGCAAGAATTTATTTTTACTTTTTTTAAAGCATCGTAATTTGTAACAATAAAAAATAATTTTTCCAGTAACATTACGAAAAATGCCCCTAAAGTCCGTATTAATGTATTCGATATAACTCGAAGAAAAATGAATTATCGGATACTATTCAGGAAATTAAAGATTCAATTAGATTCCTATTTCAGTCACCTAAATTATTTAGGATGAAATGAGTGTAGGAATTTATAGCCAAACCTAAATATTTTTTTTTTGATAAATATCCAGATACGCTACTACAGAACACCGACCACTCTAATTTGTTTGGGGGGGAACAAATATATAACAAATAAATGTTATCAAAGGCAAGATAGGTTACTTTTCTGCCAAACTGGATATATTTTTCGTGTTTTTATTCAATGTAACATATTTATTCAGCGCGAAAAACATACAGTGTTTACCGATGTATTTGAAAATTCAAGATGGCGTCTCACACCCTCTTTAACACGGTAAGTTTGGAAAAAGGTGTTATAAATAAAAAAAACTATACAAAATACGGGTTTGTATTACTGTACACATAGATTCGAAAAAGTTGTCAAAAACAAATATATAACAAATAAATGTTATCAAAGGCAAGATAAGTTACTTTTCTACCAAACTGGATACACTTTTCGTGTTTTTATTCAATGTAACATATTTATTCAGCTCGAAAAACATACAGTGTTTACCGATGTATTCGAAAATTCAAGATGGCGTCTCACACCCTCTTTAACACCGTAAGTTTGGAAAAAGGTGTTATAAATAAAAATCTATACAAAATACTATTAAAAACCCGCCGAATATATGTCAACCTATGTCACAGTAACATGTATTGAGCGAGTTTTTAACAGTATTTTATCCGGTTTTTTATTTATAACATCTTTTCCCAAACTTACCGTGTTAAAGAGAGAATCAGACTCCATCTTGAATGTTCCAATACATCGGTACACACTGTATGTTTTTCGAGCTGAATAAACATGTTACATTGAATAAAAACACGAAAAATATATCCAGTTAGGCAGAAAAGTAACTTATCTTGCCTTTGATAATATTTATTTGGTATATATTTGTTTTTTGACAACTTCTTCGAATCTATGCGTACAGTAATACAAACCCAACATATTTATTCAGCTCGAAAAACATACAGTGTTTACCGATGACTTGGAAAATTCAAGATGGCGTCTGATTCTCTCTTTAACACGGTAAGTTTGGGAAAAGGTGTTATAAATACAAAACTATACAAAATACTATTAAAAACCCGCCGAATATATGTCGACCTAGGTCACGGTAACATATATTGAGCGAGTTTTTAACAGTATTTTATCTGGGTTTTTATTTATAACACCTTTTCCCAAACTTACCGTGTTAAAGATAGAATCAGACGCCATCTTGAATTTTCCAATACATCGGTAAACACTGTATGTTTTTCGAGCTGAATAAACATGTTACATTGAATAAAAACACGAAAAATATATCCAGTTTGGTAGAAAATTAACTTATCTTGCTTTTGATAACATTTATTTGTTATATATTTGTTTTTTGACAACGTTTTCTAATCTATGTGTACAGTAATACAAACCCAATATGTTACATTGAATAAAAACACGAAAAATATATCCAGTTTGGTAGAAAAGTAACTTATCTTGCCTTTGATAACATTTATTTGTTATATATTTGTTTTTTGACAACTTTTTCGAATCTATGTGTACAGTAATACAAACCCTACCGACCACTCTAATTTGTTTGGGGGGGGGGACTGTGATGTTGGGGCGCGCGCGCCCCAACATCACATCCGCCCCACCCCCAATGTACAAAGTAAAATCTTCGGAAAATGTTAAATGGTGTTCTAATTGGTAAATGTCGGTGCGTTACTTACGGAAAATTTGAAAATTCGATGTTCCAGGTAAAAAAAACAAAAAAACAAAAACAGATAAATTACCCCCCCTACTCCAACTTGGTGTGCTTTCCTTTTCTTATTTTATTTCTGTTTCAGCTAATTTTAAATTTTCCACCCAAAAAGCGCTATAATGTATTTTTGAAAATTAGAAAATTCTATGTCCTGGGAAAAAAAATCCCCTCCCTCCAACGTAGTTTGCTTGATGAAGCCGTCGTTTATGCTACAGCGTGCATACGCGTAGCATAAACGGAAGCTGCAAAATGGTGGAAAGAAGTTCGTGGGTTCAGGGGTAAATACCATGCAAACGATAAATTTGCCCCAAGTTTGACTATCAGATTCGTTGTCAGCAACCTCAATTACCAATTCTAAAACAAATTAGAGTGGTCGGTGTTCTGTAGTAGCGTATCTGGATATTTACCTTTTTTTTTTCTTGCTTAAAAAAAATAGCATTAATACAGTAAGTTAGGTAAACTGACTTTTTCGTTTAAAAATGGAATTATTTCCTTTTCGTTATTAACTTTTTTAAAAAAAAATTTTTTTTAATAAATATTTTGTGTTTTATATACATAAAGTACAATTGTTGAATGTTACTGTCTTGATTATATTCGTTTTGGGTTGGCACAATTAAAAAATTTAAAAAGATTAAAATGAAGCGAAATTTAAGTTTCCATTCCATTTTTACAACAACCGTAAAACAGTGCAGCAAGTTTTATCGTAATTTATAAGCATATTGAAACACTAAATCAACATTTTATTTATTTTTTGCATAATTAATAATGGAAGTGTTTTTCTGTTTATTTTCTTAACATCTGTTAAAAAAATAATTTGAACATTCTCTTGAAAAAAGAATCACACTTTTCTCTACTTTCACATGTGTTCCATTTTAACAAACTGAGCCGCAGCAACGCGTGGCCGGGTACAGCTAGTATTTATATATACATATATATATTTTTATATATATATATATATTTATATATATATATCAGTGCTAAGCTCATCATATATATATATATATATATATGTTTATACATATTTATATATAATAATTTGGGTGCCAGAAATGCATAGTGTGCATAAATTTTCTCAAATGTCTTCATATTTAATATATTTTGTAATTTTGCTTATTTTTCTGATGAATGAAGTTTCAATCACATCTCTGACACAATGTGAGGAAGATATTCTGTCTATGTTTACCTTGGTCTGCATCTACTGCCATATTTACAATAATAAAAAATAACATGCATCATTTAATTTGTTCTCCTATAGTTATTTCATGTTATTGTCATCCTCCATATATTGTGTATTATTACAATGTGTAAAAATATTCCAATTTTATTGCGTTTGGCGAGGATGCCGATCTCACCTTGTTATAATACTGCCCTTATCATTCATATAAGGTATTGTTTGAATATATGGTTAGGTGATTTAGCTATTTAGAACTGCTTTTCAGCTTCGTCGCTCACCTTTTTTTTCGATCAAATTCCAAACAAATACTGCAGTTTCTAGATCACCTTCTGAGCTATATTAATAGACAAAAAACGTCTATTTTATTTAATGAAATATGACAAAAAATATATATGTTTTTTAATAAAATATGCCATGTATATATATATATATATATATATATATATATATATATATAATGTTTTTTTAAATATCGGTTTGTGTTATATCGATCGACTATGAGATTCCATAAAATGATTATTGGAGTTTGATACATATTTCCGATCTAAGACCCTTGCAGGAACGTTGAATTCATTATATTCTCTTGCTATCTAAGGACAGAACGTGTACAATACTTATATTCTAGCTTAGGAATTAGAAAATATATATTCGTTTTAGTTCCACATTCGACACAACAATGCTGAAATTTAAATAGAAACAATACATCTCCATTTCAGCTTGGATTAATCTATAGTCCTATTATAAATTTGTTGTAAGCTGAGTGTATGCGTAACACATTAACGTTTCTTAATTCATTTTTATATATAGATTAAATTATTTCATTAAAGCACAAAAAGCACTAGTTGCAGACTCTTTCCACTCGAGTAATTTTAATATTTTCTTATATAGTAAGTAAACGTATACAAGTATGATATTTCCGTAGATTTTATTATGATGTTTTAATATGTAAGAAAAGTTAGTCTTTTCGCGTAAATATATTTCGAAAATGACTTCTATCTTTTCTCAGACGTTAGCAAGATTTTGTGCTAGTATGAAAACGAACAAAAACAAAGTTCAGAAGGCAGTCATTATCGGTGTTAAAGCTACAAAACGAAAATAACAAAATCATGAATGCGAAAAAGAATTTTAATGTATAGAAAAGATGTCTGAAGGCAAAAACTAGGCTTCGTTCTATTTTTTGAGTATTGTAAATTTCAGTTAATGTCTAAATGTTTTCAAATATTGTTAGCGAGTGTGTAAAAAAAAACGACAATAATTTGTCTCAAAAGTTGAAAACCAAAAAATGTGAGTGAACAGAATGAACTCAAATGATATTTTTTTCCTATTTATCAATATTTTAGAATATAAAATATGTCCAAATATAAATAAATCAATACATTTACGTATGTATATAGGAATGTGTGTATTTGAGAGTGTTTATGTATATATATAGTAATGAGTGAGATTTATGTATTTGGTGAGCATCGTTTAACGGTGCTAAGTGTATATATATATGTATATATATATATATATATATATATATATATATATATATATAGAGAGAGAGAGAGAGAGAGAGAGAGAGAGTAACCATATGTATACAGTTTAGAAAAGTAGAACTACAAAACTCGATTGGCACGCAGCCTTCTTTATACAATAAGACGTAAATAATTGTAACAAAACTTTACGCCTTTAGCATCTAATAGTGAAAAACAAAATAGCGTGTATGTATGGTATTGCATACATGAGCTTATAGACATATCTATATATATTTATAGAAAGAGTAATTATAAATATATGTGCTAACGTAGATATAAATACATTTCCACGTTTCATCTTCGTCATCACCTTGGAGAAACAGGAATACTGATATGTAACTTAATTGTCATATATATTTTCAAAATTTTCTGCCTAGGTCTACTCATGTATTGAGAATCGTGTTAGTAAACACTGAAAATATTTATATATAATTGCTTGTAGATAAATTAAATATATATATATATATATATACATATATATATATATATATATATATATATATATATATATACTTTATTAATAATATTTAACCAAACATTTTATTATATTCAAATATATCAAAGTTTGGTAATTGGTCGCATAACAATATAATTTAAGTCGAAATTAAATAACTCAAGTAGTAAGCTGGAATGTTTTCAGTTTTTATAATCAAGTCTTGATATAATATTTTCACAAAATCAAGATAATAAGGATCAAAATGAGAGAACCAAGTTGTGTATTATCATATCCGTTACAATTTTCTCGTATTTTCTCGTAACCATTCGGACAACTTCAAACATTTTGTCATTTGAAAATAGTCCCAACACCTGGCTCTCTGGACACGGTGAAAAACATTATATAATATAGATAAAAACACACATTTTGAATTCTCAATCAAAAACATCAATTCTTCATCATTTTCAGAAACGTCGCTATTTCGTTAGTGAAATATACTCCAGACAATGCGATTTAAGAAGCTAAAATAGTATTGAAAGGTAAATATATGTCACAATTGTTAGATAAGATTGATCCTGGCCCAGAAAACAGCAATTATTCATTCTTTGTCAGAAACATCGGAGTGTGAGGATTAAAGGACATGATAAGAGAAGGGAAAATCACGTGGCTGTAAAAATTTACTCTTCTGGGATGTGAGAGTCTGAAAAAGACCATATTTTCAGAAATAACATATTCATTTTGTTATGGTTTTATTGTTACATTTTCAGCATTTTTTTTTTAAATGTTTATGATACTACAAAATGTTAAAAGGAAGATACGTTAACGTCTCGGAAAATACTTATATGTTTTGTTTTGGTGGGTTTGCCTGGAATCTTACAGTGGAAATGCAGCTTGGATAATCATTTTCGTGTATATATTTCCTTACGTTTCTCCTGCCTCTTCCACTCCTTTTCAATAAGTTATATTAACGATATTGTCAAGAAGTAAAGGGAAACATCGCTTATCCAACTGCGTCAACGATTGAACAGAGTAAATAACGAATCCGTTTTATGCACCCAATGCAAAAACCGCCATGTTTTCTCTGAAGAAATGGATATTTATTACTGAAAATAACCCGCCAGTAATCTTTAACAATTTCAGAAAGGTCGACTGTGAGATATTTCATCCCCATTGTGAAATATCGCATTTAATACGATGCAAGACTAATTTTAGAGAATCGTACTTAATTTCCTTGTATTACACCGCTTTGCGTACTGCTGCTTCCAAACATATTTACTAGATAAATAACCAGGAAAACATGATAAATCAGTAAGAAGAATTAAAACTCTTCTCTAAGAAAATTAGAACTCTCCTCAGAGACATATACTCATAAGTTTCTCTCAAATGTGTATCATACTCAAAAGTCGTAGCCTAAAATAAGACTAAGAACTAAAGATGATTGCATGCATTGTCATATATACACACTGTTTAAGGGTACTTAATCCTCAGGTAATATTTTTTAAAATGACACAACTCTTAATAGTCAAATGAGTATTTTTCATCTGGTGTAGATTTGAGAAAATATGTAATATAAATCTCACCTGTCTGCTTAAAGTTATGTATGTATGCATGTATGTATGCTTAAAACTTTCGATAGAGACGACATATTTTCCCGAGATTGGTATTGTTTTGAAGCTCAACACTTCGGACGACAAATATCGAAAAATTGGCTAAAAATATTAATTCGTTCACTCTCAACTGGGCACTTTTCTATAAGGAGGTGATCGTTTTTTTTTTCGCCGATATTTTCGTAAGTCATCCCCTCTTTTCGATTGGCTAGCCTTAATTTAAATATTCGCAACTTCCGGGTTGGCGATGGACGCAATGGTAAAGACGTTATGTTTTTGTTTTTACATTATTTTCCTCCTTCGCGCTACTGGTTGTAATCTATTACCATTTTTTTTGTTGTTTTTGCTCAACACACACCTCCAAACACACGGGTAACGCTGGGCACCCGGGCTAATTTAGTATAATAGGAACATAGCCAAGAAATCACTAATAATCATAAGTTCTTAAATGCATTTCAATTAAAGTACTGGCATGCAGACTTTCACTGAATACGATAAAAAATAAAAGTTTATAATATTCCCCTTTTGATGAATATCGATCTTCATATTGTTTTATAGGCTAGTTTTTGCTTAATACGATGAACTTATACGATATTTATATTGACATTTGTTATAACAAAAGTTATGCACTGCCAAGAATGGAGATGGTGTATATGACTTCAGGGGCAAGTATGTACGATAATTTCCGCAATGTTTATACTGAAGTACGCAGAAAACGCAACACCACGGCAAAAACGTAATTCAGTGTTGAGGCTGTTTGTAATAAACACAAAAATAACCGAAGCAAATACCTCTTACTCTTAATGATTAACGAAGAAATATTCAATATAATATAAACTGTGAGACACAAATAGGTTTTAAAACAGTTGGACTCTATTGCTGAAAGTATTGAGTTTTCAAATCATTTTGTGGGATTCTATGACTTAACAAAGAACTTATTTGTTATTTAATTTCAATATATCCGATATTGGGACATACATTTTCGAAAGGGTGTTATAGCTTTTGCATTTTGCTTACATATTTCTTTAACTGTGTATACATTTTCTTATTAGTTATACTAAAAAAATAGGATTTCGATCGTATAACATTAAAGACATTGACGCAGGAGTTGATCTAAAGTACTTCCTTCCACATCCTCCTATCCGATAAAAAAATTTACATAGTCTTTGTTAAATTGGAAATTGTATTTTATTCTTATATTTTTCATCGGCGAATGGTAAAAGAATTCCTGGCTCTTAAAATGTGTTGCACCTTAATAGCAAATAACGCTAGTTTATTCCCAACTTTAAAGAGTCTGTTATTGAAACTACTTCCATGGTTAGATCTCACTAGAAATACACGAAATATAATCTCTATTTCATAATTTAATCGCAAGTAATAATTATATCATTATTCAATTACGTAAAATAATTCATACATCCTAGCATATATGAAACAAGCATAAATAATAAGGTTAAAAATAGATCTATTAATAATTGATCGTGTATCTATAAGTGAGTGTGTGTCTGTGTGTGTGTGATATTTATGCAAATATATCGAAGACGCATACACTCGGACACTCGCATTCTCCAAAAACACGCAGACGTTATCACACACGCGCAAACACGTACTACTCACATGTGAATCAAAACAACCACAGCTAAATTTACACATGCGCACACACAGAAAAGCAATGACAAATTATCAATTTAAAAATATAAATGCATACAAAATGTAAAAATAAACACCACCAACGCTCCGATTAACCTTATATCTACTGAATAATGATGATCTAATACCAAAGCAACTAAAGATCAGCCACACTTGTCTTAAAAGTAATGAAAATCTAAAGAAACAGACCACGGAGCCTTGTCAATTTTACTGCTCGATTTTTATCGCTATAAATACAAAATTATTGATTTTATTTATTATTTTATTAGCGATTGTGTAGTATTTTCTTCTTTCTTTTCGCTCCTGAGCACTTTTGATAAGAAAGGAGTTATTTCCTCTTTGTTTACATTTTTTCTGCCCCACATTTCAGGACGTATTATTTATTTATTACTAGCAATGCCGCACAGCATTGCCCAGGACCGTATAAGACAATGAGAAAAAATGTCAATATACCTGTTATTTTTAGTATAGAGGAAGTTTTTATGTTTATGTGTCATTTGCCATCGTAAGCAAAAGAAACTTTGACCTACTCTAGGACGGGTATTACACAACATCTGTATGGAATAATTGTACCTTCATTGGACAGGAAATTTACAGCACGTATGTGGAAAAAATTCCTTACGTAGGGCGGGTTATGTACAACACATATTTGAAATTATTACCATAAGTTTCTGGTGTGCTGTATTTTAAGTATGTCACAGGTAAGAGTGTGTTCATTTTTACATCAGAGTGTTACAGTGGCGAAGCGCCGGATTTTTTATATGAATGTTATACTACTCGAATATATTAAGATTTTCGATTTTGATAACTTATGTACATTACAGATAAGGCGTTCTTTGTTTTTCATATGGGTACCTCATTGTACAAGTACCTTATTTCCTGGGTAGTATACTGTAGAAGTACCATCTTTTCTCATTTAAAAATGAAAGAAATGGATACTTTTAAGTAATTTTCTGTTCTAAATCTTGTGTGCGTCTAGAGTAAGAATTTTTTTTTGACATCTATTGCTATGGTGAAGAAGCACCTTATTTCTCATTTAAAAGTCATGCTAATCGATTATATAACTTGATTTTCAATTTTAAGTACTTTTATGCACGTTACAGGTAGGTTTGATTTGTTTTTCATATGAGTAGTATACTACACAAGTACCTTATTTATTGGATAGGATAATGTACAAGTAACTTATTTTAATATATAGATGAAACTACTCGATGATTTTACATACTTTTCTGTTGTTCGAACTTTTTCGTATGTCAGAGATGAGAGTTTGTTTTTATAAGAGAGTGCTATATTAAAGAAGCACCTTATTTCTTATATGAATGGCATAGTACTCGAATATTTTCAGTTTGGATTACTTTTATGCACGCCACGGTTAAGATTTCCTTTGTTTTTCATAAGGGTACTATACTGTACAAGTACATTATTTCTCGGGTAAGATACTGTACAAGTACCTTTTTTCTAATGTAAAAACACTCGATACGTTTATGCAATTTTCTGTTGTGTTACATATTCTGTACGCCAGAGGTAAGAATTTGTTTGTTTTATATCTGAGTGCTATAGCAAAGAAGCACCTTATTTGTTATATGTAAGTCATACTACTCGAATATTAAACGGGATTTTCGGTTTTAATAACTTTCATGTATCTCGCAGGCAAAAGCCAAGTACGTTCAAAGATGGAGTACTGCACATCTGGGCAGGAGCTGCTGAAAATAGCCTATCCTGCCTTGACAGAGTACAAAATAGATTTCGTGGCTTGGTAGGGGATGCCCTTTTTTCTTCCCTGCAACCTCTTTCCAACAGAAGAGACGTATCGAGCCTGTCTTTGTTCTATCGTTATTTCCATGACAAATGCTCGTCTGAGATCCATTCTCTGGCCCCCCCTCACCAATCTTTTTCAAAAAACACCCGTCTAGCTGAAAAAACCGTCAATAATTTTCCCCACTCCTTATATTGGCCTAAATCAAAACGTAGATTCCATGAACAAAGCTTATTTCTTAGAACTGCACGCCTGTGGAACTCTGTTCCTCTTGCCTGTTTTCCTCCCGACTTCAACCTGGATGTCTTCAAGTCCAACACAAACAAATTCCTGATGAACCGCCCTCTAAATAACGACACCTTATCAATTCTCCAATATTATTGCTAGACTATCCCATTGAGTACTGTACCCATAATAACTCTTATCCCCGAGTGGCCATTGGGCCTTGATAAGTGGTGAACTCCATGTAAAAAAGGTAAGATTTTCTTTGTTTTTTCATGAGTGCTATATTACACAATTACCTTATTACGTTGATAGAATTTCTTGTACACATAAATACATTAAAAACTAATCATTGTATGTGATGTTTACAAATATACAAACATATAGTACATCAAATTTCTAATGATCAGTGAATTAGTATAGGAGTGAATCCAATACGTACAAATATATAAGTATACTAACCATTCATAATGATCCGTTAATTAATTGAGGAGTAACTCCAATACATAGAGATATACAAACATATACGCATAATTAAAATTCATATTTATGGGTTAATAAGTTTAGGAGTCATTCCAATACATAAAAAAAATAAAAATAAAAATAAAATATATAAAAATATGCACATAAATAAAATTTATAATGATCGGTTGATTAGTTTATGAGTGATTCCAATACATAAAAATATAAAAATATACACATAATTAAAATTCATAATGATCGGGTAATTAGTTTAGGGGTGAATCCAAGACATATAAATATATAAACATATACACTTAATTAATATTCTTAATGATCAGTTAGTTAGTTTAGAAGTAGATCTAATACAAATGCCATTACTTGATCTATTTAAGTGATTTTTGGAATGTAACAAATAAGCTGATACATCATATATATTTGGAATATGGCATTATTGTTACGTAAATCAAACACATTCTTCTGTATTTTTTAAATAAAAGTGTCTTGTGTATTTATTACATAACACTTGAAATCTAGAATATCAAAACGAAAAATAAAGGAACTAAACGCGATCGAAAGCGAAACAGGTGTTCTAGTAAACCGTCACGTTACTCGTTGCCACAAAGGGGCCACAGCTTCAATAGTATTGTGAAATAGCTTAATACATATATTTCTCTTTTACTCGATGTACCCATGCGCAGAATGACCCCGTTGTGCTACGCTCGTAAAGGTGTTATAGCTTTCAAGTTTGAACCCTTTTTTAAAGCCCTACCAATTATTTTTATCGGTTAAAATGCCCCTAATAAAAGTCTGCACCAAAAAATGCATCTTTTGAGCCATTACACGTTTTCCAACGACCACCCTTCTAGAAGGAGATACATTTTAAAAAACGGAAACAGATACACGCAGAGACATAGTGAGTTTTATGTATTAGATTATTTTTTAAAATTATTATTAGGTGCATAAAAGTAAGTCATCTATAGACATGCATATTCATTTTATGCACGTAATATTAATTAATATATATATATATATATATATATATATATATATATATATATATATATATATATTAGTAGTGTGGTGAGCAAAAAAAAAAGTGGTAGTAGGAAGGCAGGTTCGAACCGGTAGTGCAAAGGAGGAAAAGAACGGAGAAAAACCTGACGTCTTTGCTGTTACGACCACCGCCAAGTCGTAAATGACGTAGGTTTTAATTAAGGCGAGACAATCGAAAGGATAGGATGACTTTCGATTATATCGGCGAAAAGAGCGACCCTCTGTATAAAAGTGCCCAGTTGTAGGTGAAGATATTAATGTTTTTAGCCAATTTATCGATATTTGTCCTCTGAAATGTCGGACTTCAAAACGATACTGATCTTGTAAAAATTCGTCGCCGCTGTCGAAAGTTTAGGCAGACATGCAAACATTCATACATACATACATGCATACGTACATACATACATACATACATACATGCATGCATGCATACAGTTATATATTGGTAATTAAAATTTGCGACCCAAACCGATTAAAAAGCTCGCCGTACTTCTGAATACCCTGTATGCAAAATTTCAAATGTTTAGACCAGAAATTGTCTGAGTAATTTGGAAGAGCCCGAAGCGATCAATTTTTAAAACTTTGACCCCTATTATGACCCCGTAACATTTATTGTTAAGGCTCAAATCAAGTTATTACGTTAGATCCATGTCCAAGGAACCTATATCCCAAATTGCAAGTGTTTAGACCCAAAATCGCGGAGTAGTTTGGTAGAGTTCTCAAAGGTCAAATCGTTGAACTTTGACCCCTTACCAGCCAAATTTCTGGCCCTAAACCGATTACAAAGATTTTCCCAAATCTCTGTATTCTGTATGTAGAATTTCGAGTCTGTAGACTTAAAATTGACAGAGTTATTGACGGACAAACCCACATACACTTTCCCTTATATATATATATATATATATATATATATATATATATATATATATATATATATATATATATATATAGAGAGAGAGAGAGAGAGAGAGAGTAAAATTTTGTTGAACATTCAATGACTTACGTTTTCTTTTTTATAACCTTCGTTTATTTCCGGGATTTTTCCATTACAGCTGTTTCATAAGTGGATAGGCAATTTTATGATTTATGCGTCAATAAAAATATCCTGTCCGCAGCAACTTCTTCAAATGTTTATTCATTAGATTTTTACAAAAAAGGTATATTTTTAACATGCTGAACATCGTATTCGGGTAAAAAAGAATTCAAAAGCCATACCTCCTCACTTCCTCCATCATTTGGTGTTATATATATTTACGTTTATGTATATATTATATATACTTGATTACATATTTTTATATAAACATGTGTATGTGTGTGATAATGATGTCCATATGTTCTTCCTTATATACAAATATCCTGAAAAATATGTTTTATTCAAGCTACGCTATTGTGGTGTCCTTAAACCTGTGAAAAGGTATACATCTCAATCGAAAATCTGGATGCGGGTAATCGGATTAGTCTTACATATTACACAATATTTAATATTCTGTTACTATTTTTTGTCTTTTGTCCATATTTCGGTGTTAACACTTCAGATTTTCTCTTTTTATCTCTCTCTCTCTCTCTTTTTCTCTCTTACTATCTCGGTTTCTCTTTTATAAGAAAAATCATATGCTATAATCATATCCGATGCTTAACCATGCAAATAGTTTGGGTGATGATATGAGCATACAGGAGAGAGAATAACTGATAAGAAATGCACATATCTTTCAAGATGCAATAAAATGAATGAAATGCAGAAGGTATATTTTATAATAGTAACAAGTGAATATGTAAAATATCATGTATTTGTTTTGTGAAATACATTTAAATCAATGCGAGAAAATACTACATATGAAAAAAAAAAAACCCGCCGTATTAACAAAATGCCACCAGCATACTTTTGCGAAGAGCGAAAAAGATATGTTAGCTTACGCTTAGCCTAACCCTTAACACTTTGCACAATCTAATATATAAGACACTATCAAATTTGTCATGTTATGTTTTGACTTTAATACCTTAAAGAAATAACTTAAGAAAAGCGAGGCAACGGTGGTTAGGTTTTAAGCGAGAGGAACTCTTCAAAGTTCGAATCTAGTTCCTTCCACAAAAGCCATTCTCACTTGCTGGCAACCATAAAGTGGCCCCTCTCGCAAATTCCTAATATTTTTCTAAGACGAATTTTGACTAGAAATATATCAGGAAAACTAACGCCAGCAATAGAATATTTGGTTTAATACGAAATGATAATGATGAGCTTCGTAGTGGATTATGCAGGTGTTGGTTCTTTAATAGGTTTTTTAATGTGAATAAGCCAAAATAGCTTCGTTCTAGTTTACAGCTTTGTAATTACTAAACAGGGACGTAGGTGACTCGTAGTAATAAGTCATCTACTTACCACTCAAAACATAATCAATGAATTACGTTAAGATCAGCTCTGTCTACTTTCGTATTACATTGATTGATAAGCATTCCATCAGTAATTACTCAGTTAATCGACAACTCTTTTTAAAATCAGGATTTAAGATTACAATTAACACACAGATATCCACACACTTCATTTCCATGTTGTCTTTCGGAATATACATTAGACAACTTTGGGTACAATTATTAATTAGATCAACCTATATACAAAGCCCGCATACGTTTTACTCAGTTTTAGAACATCGTTATCCATTCAACTAAATAGATATAATACTTAAAGAAAGTTGTTTGTATTGTATTTATCAATTCATATATATATATATATATATATATATATATATATATATATATATATATATATATGAAGCTCAAATGATCAGGTAAGAGGTGTTGTAACCCAACATTCGGTTTACGACTTCCGGTTGCGCATGCGTACACAAACATAAACCCATAACAGAGTAAATAATCAACTCGACAATGAAACGTATTGTTTTACTGTGTACGTTTTTAGCGTCCCAAATGTTTTTTTTCGTGTTTAAATAATCCAGATAAACAAGTGTTAATACTTTCTGCCTTTTTACATCGTCCATTTCCGCATTGTATTAATTAGTTTTATCGACCTTATTATTAACATATAAATTAAATATTTGAGCCAATGAGTCATGAATGTTTGTTTAAAATATGTTTTAAAATGTTACATTTTATTTGCATTTTCTATTTAAAAAGCCATTCCTAACACAAGGAGAGTGTTTTTAACTATTCTTTACTTTAACTTAAAGTTTCATTTAAAAAAGATGTATCAAAATTTGAATTTAACTTTAGGTATTATAGTATCTGTCCACTGCACATTTACCTATAAGTATAGCAAACTACTTATAACTCAATGGCTGTAAGTATTTTTAAATAAACAATTATAAACAGAACGACTCATATAAATCTATCTATATTCTTTTTAATTTTAATATACTTTTAGAGAAATATTTCTGTTATATCAAAAAACCTATTTTCTTTCCGTCACAAGTGTCACGTTCATACATGAACTCTATAGCTAATATAATATGCTGACCCAACGGGTCACGAGTAGTCTAGTCTAGTATATATATATGTATATATATATATATGTATATATATATATATATATATATATATATAGTGTATCACGGGTAGTCTAGTATATATATATATATATATATATATATATATATATATATATATATATATGTAGTGTATCACAAAAGTGAGGACACTCCTTACATTTCTTCGAATTTTTTTTTATCATATCTCTTCCTGGGAAAACACTGAAAATATGATTTTTTGCCACAATAAAAACATGTCAACTTTCAATATTTTGTGTGGCGACCATCATTATCTGAAACAGACTTTACGCTCTGTGGCATGGAGTTTACCAGAGTTTCACATCTAGCTACTAGAATGCTCTTCCACTCTTACATTACGACGTCACAGAGCTGGCGGATATTTGAGATTTTGCGCACCTCCACCTTCTACTTGAGGATGCCCCAAAGAGACATGTTGGCCAATCCATCACCTTTACCTTCAGCCTCTTCAGTAAAGCAGTGGTTGACTTCGATGTGTGTGTTTGGGCCATTGTGATGCTGGGTTCCAACATAACAATGGGTTCCAGTTTCTGGAGGGATGGGATCATGCTCTACTGCAGTATTTGACAGTACATGTTAGAGTTCATGTTTTCCTCAATGAAATGTAACTCTTCAATACTTGTAGCACTCATGCATGATTATAGGCATGGTACACTTATCTTTGTACTCCTCACCTGGTCGCCGCCACACATGCTTAAGACCATCAGAACAAAACAAATTAAATTTCGTTTCATCAGACTATAGGACATGGTTTTTGTAATCTATGGACTTTGTTGAACTGTATTCAGCAAACTGTTTGCGGACTTTCTTGTGTATTGCCTTTAGAAAAGGCTTTATCCTGGGTTGACAGCTATACACACCAATTTGAGGAGTACAAACTCCGAAACCTAATATGTGATTCCTTTTCCCTTCCCTGCAACAAAGAAGAAACCTTACGATTCTGACTCATCCTTATCGTTATTTTCATGGCAAGTGCTTATCTAAGCTCCAATTTACGATCCCCATTGATAAAATTCCTCCCAAAACACCGACTACCTATAACACCTATATACAATTTACTTTCTAGACTTTCTATTTTTCTCCAAAAACACCGACTAGATTCAACAATTACGGCAATGTACTGTCAAAACTTTCTGTTTTTCTCTAAATTTAAACGCATGAACTAATCTTTTTCCTAGAACCGTTCGCCTGTGAATTACTGTCCCACTGGTCTACCTCGCAGTCAATTACAACATGGTAACCTGCAAGTGTAGCCTAAACAAGTTCTTGTTGAACCGCCCTCTTAATAATTAAAATTTTATTCAATCTACGCTATTAATTATCACTACACTCCAACCTTATATTTATTAATCCTTATCCTCGAATGACCTTCGAGCCTTGATAAGTGTTCTTCTTTGTAAAAAAAGCCAAGCTGCATTCATACATGCTATGATAACAAGCATCAGAGAAGCTTATTATTTTCGACATTAATGATATTCTGTCGTATTGTATCAGTTGTTTTCTATTTGGTCTCATTGATGTTGCGGATGAGAATAAATAGAGAAAACAAAAGCTCGATGTACCTAATATTACGGAGTGTTTTGTCTATTGCAATCAGCATGACGCCATTTTTATAAAGACGTTCAAAATGGTTCTCGTTGCATATCTACAGTTATGCGTTTATGACCAAAGTGAACAATTGCGGTGGCAATTTTTATCATTTGTTGACATCGACAGCAAGGCCAAGCTTATAAAATTTCAAATAATAACTTGCATTTAAATTAATATTGAAATGTATGAGTAAATATAACATTAAACATGAAACTAGTAAACCAAAGAACGCATTTTGGGGCATTAAGGCAAAGATAAATACAAATAATACAAGTGAAGTAAAACTATGAAAAAATATACGACAAAATGTCTTGAAAATTAATTCAGATTTTAATTTTTTGATTTAGGTTACTGTGTTGTAATCTCCAAGTAAAACACATTTATTACATTTTTTTAAATACATTATATTTTAATTCCAATTAGATGCAATACAATTTAACACAATAAAAAGTTTACGTCTTAAGTTATTCAACACCAAAACACAAGAAATGTAATCGTAATACAATACGAAAAGTACATTATCTTTCTTTTATCTTTTTTTATAAACACACTTTTTAAAAGTACAACAGTGGAAATATCTGCAATTTGGTTAACATACTAAACAAAAACAACCTTTAAAAGAACCAATAAATTTATAATTACAATACGTTTCTTATTATTTTCGTCAATGTTGTGATAGTGTGTGTGTGTGTGTGTGTTTCATTTATACTTTTCTTTTTCTATTTCGTTTATATCTCTCTTAATAAATAACGATGTGCAGTCTCTTTGTTCAATACACTTTACGTTTTTCCTAAGGGGTGTCTGATGTGTTTCCTGTATTTTGGACCCCTTTGTACCTTAGGTGTGCTTTCTACTCCTCCATATTAATCCAAAAACTACGTTTTTGAAAGATGTATTTTCTGTGCCATTTTCCTCTTTCTTTTTTATTCTTTTACTCTCTTGAATATCCCTTTTGCCTTTTCATTCTTTGTACTTTGTAACTCAGAGTTCATTAGAGTCAACATGCAATGAACCTGTGGTCAACGTGCACCAAAGTGTGCATATTGTATAATAGCGTGTATATAACGAGTGTATATACGTGCGTTCATGCACATCTAGTCTCTCTCTCCCTCCCTCTCTCTCTCTCTCTCTCTCTCTCTATATATATATATATATATATATATATATATATATATATATATACATGTGTGTGTGTATGAAACCAAAAGGTCTAACATAAAAAATGAGACAAATCTTTAATTATACCCTGTGTGATGTGACCGTTTGAAAAGAGCGGAAGAGGCCGCCAGACTACTAGTGCGACCAAATGTCTCATCAACGCGGTTAGTACAGTGAAATCCCATCCTTAAGCCAAATGCGTAGCATTAATCCCTTACTAATTAACTATCGTATTTAATTGAAAATATTAAATTTATTAAGAGAGACAAAAACGAAATAGAAAAAACTAATTATAGTACTGATTCTGATGGCGTTGGCGCAAACCTGAACCATCCATTACTCTAATATATATCAATTTTAATGTATGTATATATATATATATATATATGTACACACACACACACATATATATATATATATATATATATATATATATATATATATATATATATATATAAATCGTATATTGTTGAGAGAAATGCTCCATAGACAATAAAACGGTAATAAACTCTATTTCGATGATTAGAACTGTAGAAATTGGCGTTACTCTTTAATAAATGTTAGTTCGACTAAGCTTATATGCAGTTACGACTTAATTAAAGAATAACCTCTGGTAACTCAACAGTATTGACAGATCATGCGAGCATAAAGTCCTTCAAACCTAATTTAACTGCGAGAGGTGTGGAGGTAGCAATTGACAAACGCCTTTCAATGGAGATTCGCGTTGCAAATTATGATTGCGTATTAAGACGGGATGAGCCTTAAGGACATTCGAAAAAAAAGGACTGCATGCGCGTATTTAACGAGTTTACGTTGCGTTCCAGAGATATTCAGAGAGTTCGAACTGAGTCTTGGTGCGGTTTCTCTCCAGTAGTTGACAATGGCAGAAAGCCAGCAGTCTGTGAAGAAGCAGAACCAACTAAGAGGAAAAGCAGACTATAGCTTTTTTTTAAAGGAGTGAAGAAAATTATTAATCGAAAATCCGCACTTTGATAAAAATAGCCTTAACTTGAAATATTGTTAAACTCTAAATTATACAATCTCTGGAAACCGAAAGATTGATGGATTTACCGACTAACCAGTTCGTGTGATAAAAGCAACAAGTCAATAATCAAAATATGCGCAAAATTCTGATATTTTTTTTTATTAGAAAAGGTGATTTATTCTTTGTGCCTGCCCTAAAAATAAACTGTGAAATACTACGACAGTTTTATTAACAAGAAGTGATAGAAACACATGGAGTAAGAAAATTTATCTTTTTTTTTTACATAACTAACAATTACTGTTGATCTCAGTTGCGTAACTGAGGGAAAGAAAGAAAAAGGCATATGTACAACTTTACCTGTTTTCTCATTTTTGCTTCGCCATTATATTTTTCGGAACGTAACTTGTGTACACATTTGATAAACCCGTTGACCATTCATAACACAAACAACGCGTCATTTTTCTCTCTTTTTCTGTCGTACTGTTAGAATGTTGTTGATAATATCTTTTACAGTAATATTACATACAACGGTGATCCAACACCGATACGTCGGGAAATGATTTTCGTACGATAAAGGCAGCGCACAAGTTAACGAGAAAAATTGATCATTTATACCCATAGAATCGACTAACAAGAATTGCCAGTTCAACCGAATCTGGGGGGCGTCATATCATCAGTGACCGGTGACTATGATCGAACTAATATAGTCTAAGGCTTGTCACAAGGTATAATTTAGTGTCCAATCATGGATACTAAAATACATTATAACCGACAAGGTTCCAATGTTATACTTTGTAACTTAAAAGCCCCAATTGATATCTGTGAACTCGAGATCTGACCTTAAAGCTTGAAAGATATACAACCTGTATAAAACTGCTAATGAATACTATAATAATAATAATAATAATAATAATAATAATAAGAAGAAGAAGAAGAAGAAGAATTAAAAGAAAAAAGTAAAAGATGTAATGAATAAAGTAGGAGGAAATACAATAAAAAATGAAACTAAAAAATGAAAAAAGAAAAAGGATTAAAAATATTCAATGGCAACATAACTCAAGAATATACGTTGCAGGAAGGGAACAGTGTTCCCGGTAAATAGAATTAGTTTGTACTGAGCGTGCAATTTTATATAGAAAACAAAAGACAAATCCAAAAACTATTAAAAAATATATACATAAGTAAAAATCATCGAATCCTTCAATGCAAAAATGTAAAAATAGAAAAAAATCTTCTCTTTTATATTATGAGGCATATGTCGGACTTCTTTTCGGTACATGCCACATGAGAAAACACGTCAAACCACTCAGGAAAAACTATTAAATCGATTTGGACTAAAAGTAAACAGTAGTACGATGGAAAAATGTAATCGTTTTGTAAAGTATCTAATAGAGAGTAAGAGTTATATATGTATTAACAATCCATTTCATATTTACAAACATACACAAACACACATGAATTGTATTAAGAACAAAACTTAATTTTTTTTTACTTCAAAAAGTTTAAAAGCTACGAGGAATGGAGAAATAATATTAAAAAAAAATCTCGTTTTCTCCAGAATTTATTTTTCAACATATCACCACATTTTGTATGCAATTTTGAAATGAATTCAATGACCCATTAATTTTGACACACGCCTACGATAAGGGTTGCTTCTTATAATCTCTCGCCGTCAATATCCTTGTAATAGGAAGATAGAAATGCCAGGTCATAAATACGTTAGTTTAGTCAATTTCTACACAGAAATAATTACTATCAAAACCCGGAGGCCACTCGAGGATGAGGGTTTATGCGCATACATTAGTCAATGTGATTATAGCGTAGTTAACATAAGTAGTTGGAATTTTGCTAATTGGATTACTAAGAGGGACGGTTCAACAAGAACTTGCTTACGTTGGACTTGAAGAGAATCATATTGTAGTTAGCTGGAAAGCAGGCAATCGGAAGAGAGTTACACAGGCGTGCAGTTCTAAGAAGGATGCTTGTTCATGGAATCTACATTTAGATTTAGGCACAGATAAAGATTGTGGTAAATTATTGATAGTGGTTTTGGTTAAACGAGTGTTTTTGGTGAAAGTTTGGCGAAGGGGGACCATAGATTGAAGCTCAGATGAGCATTTAACATGAAAATAACGATAAAGCAGAGACAGGCTCGCAACGTCTCTTATGTGGGGAAGAGGTTGCAGGGAAGAGAAAATGGCATCTCCCACTGTTACCACTGCTCAGATGTGGTAAAATTACTTTATCGTTGGCCGTACCTGGATTTTATATAGTTAGAGAATTGCAACAAAAGTGTGATATCTACATAAGCGGTAGAAAGATCCCATGATTTTACAGCGACCTTAGCAATGGATTTGATATACGTGTTCTTTTTCAGTTCAGGAGTAATGGTCAAGCCCAGAAGCTTGTCAAACGTGAAGCCTCCCCAAAACGAGAGCCATTCATTTTAACCGATGCCAGATTGGCATCCGAGCATAGATAGTGTAGAGATAGAAGGTTTTAGATGCATTAAAATAACCACCTTTTTGACACCTTTTTGGCTATTGTGCTACATGTTCAAGATCAGATAAGAGAGAATCAAAGAGAACTCGATCATTTACGGTCTTTGAGGTGCTACAAGAGATTGTCATGTCGTCAGCATAAATGTTTAGGAATGATGTAAGTTTGTGATTTGAAAGATGGCAATCTAATTTACAATCACCACTGATTCATAAGACGGAATAAAAAATTAAGAAGCACTAAATTTGACACAATCCTCGTAATAAAACCTGGTAAAAATCTTTAACATTTTTTGGATCGTTTTAGTTGTGGATCCCAAGAAAGCGATTAAAATGTATTTTTATCTTCCTCATCACACAAAAAATATCGTTTTCGCTTTTGTACTATAGATTTGGAATGAGAAATATCAGAATATTTCCAATCTTACTTTAAAAATCTTTCTGCGAATGTGTAACAAAAATGTTTGAAAGCATAAATGTTCATATTACGTAAATATATAGCATCATTTAATTGTGTGCACTATTATATAAATGGATTACTGATTAGCTTAAACAGCTATTTAGAAAAATCAGCGAAGTGTAACAAATATTATTTTTTCTCTATATATAAAAATCGCATATATATATTTATATATATATAAATATATATAATATATATATATGTATATATATAATTATATATAGTGCACTACTTAGAAATGAAATGAATTAATTGATAATAATATTATATAATATTATTGTATATGCTCTAGTTAATACGTTGAGAATATGAGTAGATTTTCTCATAATTCTATTTAATATGTAAACCTGATAAAAATATATAACTTTTAAATAAGCGAGATACAAAAAATGTAATACAGAATATAGAAGTTTATATAATTTGTTGTATTTAAATTAAAGTTTAAACCGGTGCGTGAGCATCAATTACATGTGCATGGATGTGTAATGTGAATTCGGAAACTAATGAACTTCGGATGAAAAATAGATTTTCTTTTCTAGTCAATGTCCTTAGTAACGTATTATTTGTAAAGTTAAACACGGGAATATGTCCCTCAAACCATATCTTACCCCGCAAACAAGACAATATAATAACGCGATAATAATAGATGCATTGCTGTGATAACCGCCCGTAAAACGAACGAATAGACGTTCTTAAACAATTTGTCATCCTTAATCCGTCATAATAAATTGAAATTTGCTAAATGATTGTGTCGGCATGTGTGAGCTTCTACAAGAATTTCACAAATCGGCTTTCTGTACAATTGATAATCACTTTAATCACAGATACTTTATAGTGAATATAAAATCACACATTCTCTTAGCTGACAGGCTCATCATCCGCTTTGCTTTAGTTCAGTACATAAAAATCTAAAATCACTGAAAACAACCTGGCATAAGTAAAAACTGTCTTGTGTTATTTCGAAATTCTCCTTCTAAACTAGTTTTGAAATTATAGTTTGCAAGTTTACATTTCTCAATTCTTTAATACTTCGATATAGAGGGGTGATATTCTAAAGCATTTACATATCTTTTAAAGAGAAAAAAGCTTATTATTGGGTTTGCTTTCGTAATTCTTGCTTATTCTATTTTTCTTGTAATACTCACATTCAATGCGCTGTCTTTTTGTCAAATGGAGAATAATTGACGTTTGTTTTGTCGACATCTATTTAGCTGGCATTAGCAGAATTTTTAGCTCATTTCATGAAACTAGTTACATAAAATTTTGGCGCGATTTCCAGGAGGAAAAATGACAACAGTACAACTGAAAATGATGTAGTTATTTCAGCAGAATTTGAACTCGGCTGGCTGATCCTACATTTTTCGACCACATGCTTCTTTAACGAATATCTACTTGATTTTACATGCTATTCGCTATAGGGGTTTTTCCCAGCATACATAGTCTATATTTATCTTTTTTTCTGATGGATAAAACTAGGAGAGATTAATGTGTATATTTCTTAATTTAGCCTTGCTTCGGCAGTCGAGTTTTAAATTTCTTCTATTTTTTACGCACATCTTATCTTTCTGTTAATAATATTATTGGAATTCATTCCCTTTTCCTTGTACATATTTGTGAATTATTCCACGGATTTCTGCCTTTTGGATTACATTGGATCATATTCCAATTACGCGATCCCCTTGGATTTTACTTTAGCAAACGGAAATTTCACCAACTTTCATGGATTTTGCATTTTTGCGTTTTACCGTCATTGGATACTTTACCATTCACCAGACTATCCATTTACATGAAATCACTTTTTTCTTCGCCCTATTCCCTCTGCTTCACTTTTTGTTATCAAGTAAGATCTCTGACTTACTTGTAGTTTCATCAAATACTTTCGCAAGCAAAATCCGATCCCGCATTTTGCTCAATCCTACCCCCTGATAAGAAGGAAAGTATTTCTTCGAAATCCGCAGATTAAAGACTACCCACTATTTAGTGTTTCCTTTTCACATTAAATATGTTTTAACTCTTTTCCAATGTGTTTTTAACATGTTTTATGAGCTATCTGCTCTTATATATATATATATATATATATATATATATATATATATATATATATGCATATATATGTATATATAAATAGATAGATAGATATATAGATATAGATATATATAAATTCATATATATATATATAAATACATCAATAAATAAATAAATATGTGTGTTTATACAACTTTTCATATTTATATAAATATTGAATGGAGATATGTTAAGCTAGTTTCTCAAATAGAAAATTCCTTTGAAATATTTAATTGCGTGGGGATTGATCTTGCAGTCAGGCTCCGCTTAGTCAATATAATTGAGCTGGATTTGTAGGTCTTTTGCTATGACAAAGTAAAAAAAAAATAAGGATGGCGGTGAGAAATTCAATCAAAGTAATAATAAAACTGCAGCAAATGAAAAAGAATCATGCGAATACTGAGAATACACTACTAAATAACAAGACTTGGGTTAAACATAAGAGAAAAATGTTCAGTAATATTCGATATATTTGTGTATTTTAATCCGAAAAAACAAAACAACGGTGTAATATCTCCGCACAGACATTCTCTTGAATAAAAAATAATACGCTTCCTCGTTTTAAATAAAATATGCCCTATTCATCAATGTTATTTCAGAATATTGAGTATAATATGAAACGAAATGCAATATGTTTCCGTTAGAAATATAAAGCAGATTTTTTGGTTTCATTACTTAAATATGTACTTTGTATTTGTGTCGTCTTGTCATGTCAGTGTATGAAGTATAACACGTAAATGCATCTTAGTTTATCTTGACTGTGGAACATATCAATAACCTTCAGCCAAATATTTTCGAATGGCAAAACTTTATTTTAGCCACGAAAGTAACATTGCTAACTAATAATGAATCGTAAGTCTACTGCTTGCATATTTAATTATCAGTAATGTAGATATTACGAATTACATTAGAAATTATCTAGGACTTCTATGACTGACTAGGCGAGAAATAATATTTTAAATACCATTATTGTATTCTAAATTTCGTACAAGTTCCAAGACGAATTGTTGCTCTTTTCACGTCGTTGTTGTACAAGAAATTTACATGTCGGTCTAAACAAGTCTTACATTTCAGATTGCGGTTTTCTTGAATGTCGGAAATTTTAACCTTCATATACATATGATATCAGCGTTGATCCCAGAACCGTATAAAATAATTATTGTATTAGAAGCTTATCGTGCTGCACTTGTATTTCTCTATCTTATCTAATCAACTTGGATTTATGGTTACGTTTTTGTTTGTTATTGGTTCCCGCATAACAAAGCCTGGAGGTAATTCTAGGGTAAGGCTTAAAATGATAGTCAGTGGGACGATTCTCGAAAGCTAGTAGAGCGTATTATAATCTTAAAGAATTATATAAGTTATACTTTTAATTTACATATCAAGCTTCACAGCTGTTTATTATTTGATCATATAATTCGCACTGAAAATGTTAATTGTAATTATTCTGACCAGATAAAGATTGTAAACGTGATTTATTTTTCCTAAGCAACTTTTTAACAAGTAATACATTTCCGACCAAGTGAATAGTGTAATATTTATATACTGGCGGACCCCGTGGAAATTCCACGGCAGTTGAAAACATTATCATATAAGCAAACAAATGAATGCCGTTCAATAGAATAATCACTATTTTTGATCAGACCATGAATAAAAAAATAAATATTTGTGTATACAAATATGGTTAAACTGCTTGAAGTATATAATATCACTAGAAATAAAACTATAGTGAGCCATCGCTTTTTTCTAGAGATTAAAATTTAATCAAAGTGACCTGTAAATCAGTAAGTAATAATTGTGACAATACCTCTCTTTATAATATGATAATATGGCATGTAAATAATAATATTTGAGAAAATACATCTAAATTTTTGCAATATTTTCACAGTGTTAAAAATGTAATGAATTAATAAAGAGGATGATTGGTTGGATTTGGTTAAAGAAAAAAAAAACAACATAAAAGTTAACGATTGTTAGCAAATGATATGGCGACACATGCAGAAATATATATCTCATTGCGTAAATATTCTTGATCCATTAGGTAATAGAATGTCGGAATTTGTTATATGAAGGGAAGTGATTTTAGATAATAAATAATAAATTTCTCCAGCCATTTCCGGAAACTATACACTCCTCTTCTAAAAACATATATGAAATAAAATGATGTCCAAATCGTAAACTTCTTCAGAAATTTCCTTAATTGACTCATTATACCCCTTCCGGTTACTCCACCCACCCTCACAATAATATGAGAGGAAATTATGCTAATAATGAAAATAGTCCAAAGGGATAAGATATCAAATTATAATTCACATGTATTGATTGCATACACCGGTCAGTAAAACCACTAATTCTGTATCTTTCACTCATTAGCCAAATATAATACAGTAATAATAAATACAACTTTCCGATTAGGCAACATGTGGTACCCCTGAAAATATATAAATACATGAAAAAAGTGATTTTAAAAACGCAAACGTTTAAGTCATTTCCCAGATTGACTTTATATATCCCTCTTCTAAAAATATCAATGAAATAAGTGATTTTAGATATAAATATTTACAGAACTAAATCTATATACCTCACTCTACTAAAATATATATGCAATAAAGTAATTTTTACATCATAAATTGCTTCGGCTATTCCAGGCACTGACTCCATATACCTCGTTCTCCTAAAAATAAATATGAATCAAATTGATTTTTAGATCGTATACTGCTTCAGTCATTTCTGGGATAGACTCCATATACCCCTTCTTACATATATGTGAAATCAATTGATTTATGATCATGAACAGCTTAAACCGTTTTCGTTGCTCCATTTAGCTCCATCCTTATAATTTATATGGAATAAGGCGATTTCTAGACAGTAAACAGCTTCAGCCATTTCCGGGACTGACTTCATTTACTCACTCCTAAAATATACATGAAATAAAGCTATGTTTAGATAGTAAACTGCTTCAATTGTACTAATTTTTAGGTAAGTCAGGGGTAAAGTTTTGTTTAGTTTACATACAAGTACCTTATTTCTGGGAAGAGTACTGTACAACGACCTTGTTTCTATTAGAAAGGGTACAGTATAGTACCCATATAAATAAAACAAAGAAACTCTTACATGTGATTTACAGAATAGTTAGTACAACTGAAAATTATGTAAACACATCGAGCAGTATCATTTTTAAATAAAAATAAAGCCTTTGTACAGAATTCTACCTGTACGAGAAGACAAAGAAAATCTGACCTTAATAAAAGCTTTTAAACCAAAAATTAAGTAAAATCATCAAGTAGTATTCTTTTTTGTTTTTCTCATATAGGAAGAATACTGTAAAATAACTTACTTTTTATGTAGAATACTGTACAAGTACATTATTTCTCATCTAAAATGAAACTATTTGATGATTTTACGTATTTTGCTAACTTTTCTGTACGGCACGGCTAAGAGTTGTTTGTTTGTTCATACGGGTACTATACTTTAAGGACACTCTATTTCGTATTAAAGAGTTAATAAAATATTGATCGGTTACTTTACGTGGTTTTCGGGTTTAAAAACATTTATGTAAATCATATCTAAGAGTTCCTTTTTTAATATAGTAGGTACTATACTGTACAAATACATTTTGGGGTATATTATTGTATGCGTACCTTATTTCTTATTAAAAAATGAAACCATGATTTTACATAATTTTCTGCGGTGTGTCACGGCTACTCACGGCTAAGAGTTTTTTTTTTTCATCTGGGTGCTATAATGTAGAAGCCCCTTATTCATTCTTACAAAGTCATACTACTTAAGGATTTTACATGATTTCGGTTTAATAATTTTTATGTATATCACAGATACATTTTTCTTTGTTTTTTCATATGGGTACTATACTACGCAACTAAATGTTTTCTTTTGAAGAAACTACTCGACGATTTTACGTAATTTTTTGTTGTGCTAACTTTTTAGTAAGTCACATGCAATAATCTGTTTTTTATATGTAAAAAACCTTATTTCGTATTCAAAAGTTATACTCCTCGACAAATAATTTGCAATGTGCAGGTAGTAATTAGGCAACACCTGCTTTACTATAGACGAATCAAGTAATTGAATTGAGTAAGGGGTATTTAATTTAAACTATTACTAAACAAAAAAGAAATCGATAATGAATTGAAGGAAACAATTTGGCTTTTTGACTAAGATCAAAGTGTAGTATATGTTCTCAACATTCTAGCATACTGATATGCCTAAAAATATTTTGGTAATCTCTGTCATGAAGGCAGTACGGATACCGCATGTTAACTATTGCTTAAACAAGAAGGGGAAAATAATGCTTGGGAAAATTTCCTTTTAAGAACGAAACAGGAATCTCTTTCTCCACTCCGCCTAAACAAAACGATGCATGTGTGTGTGGATAGGGTGATGTGGGGGTGGTACACTGACCAAAACACTGGTTGACGGTAACTAACTTATCAAACTTAAACAATTGTTTAGTGGGAGTTTTGGAATATTCCATTTTCATTCTCAGGTAATTCAGCATTATAACGGTCGTGGCGATTTGGAATATTCCATTTTAATTGTAATGGATGTTCAGGATAATAACGGGTGAAGATAATAAGCGTATTAATATATCGATTACGTAATACCATTTTGACATTCACAGAATGAATATCTTATCCAAATTTTTTTAAACAATGTACGTGATTTTTTTATATGACATCTGTGATACGTAACATGTAATTTATTAATGTATGTGATTTTTGGAATATAACAACAAAACGTGGGGGAAATTCTTGGGAAAATTGCCTTGTAACAACAAAACGGACACGATTCCTCCCACCTTCGCCAGCGTAAGAAGGTGTTGTAATCGCTGTGGACCTTCAGAGCACTTTTAAAAGCAACATAATCGTGCTTCCTTCCCTCACTCTCATCATGACTGATTCTTTAGTTGTAAGAGAAATCACGTCACTTCCGAAGGATGACTCCACAGTTTCTTACAAAATGTATACATAAATAAATTTAAAAAAATTATCGTTGTACTTGATTTTTGGAATATGACAACTTTGTTTCGTGTCGTGTTCGTAACAATTGATCAATTTACGTGATTTTTTTGAATATGATATCTATGTTCTGTGTCGAGTATTACATTATAAACATTTTTTTATGTATCGTACTTTTCGTTTTTATAAGAGAAGATAATGGCCGGGGGGAACTTCTCTATATTAAGGTTACTTGCTATTTTGGCTCAGGTTAAAATGTAGTATCTTTTCTCAGCATTCCAGCGACCTCATCATTCCCTAACGGTTTTGCTAATAACTGCCATGAACGCAGTACGGACGAATATCACTATTTAAATAATACTAGTGTTGGTAGTGATAGTATTGTTGGCCTGCACCGACCAACACTGACTGGCGGTAACTAGCCTATTTATCTTAAACACTTTTTATTTGGAATATTCAATTTTCATTCTCCGATAATTCAGTATTATAATGTTCGTGGCGATTTTAAATATCCTATTTTGATTGTAAGAATCAGTCAGGATTATACTGGTGAAAGCCTTACTAATATATAGATGCACTAAACGACCAGAAGTGAACGTCTTTCCATTATTTCACGGGTCGTCTATGGTTTCTGTTTATAAATGACGCCAGTTTAAAATTTCGTAAAGAAAATTCCTATCCATGGTTTCAGCTAAGAAAAGAAATGACTGCGTCATCTACTTGTGGCGTTATAAAGTTTTTTTTTTTTTACAAATCTGTTACAGTGAATGACGCAATCCTTGAGACGAGTTCATATATGACATCATCATACGTTTCTAGTGAAGAAACAAATAAATAAATGAACAATAATACAATATTCACGCTGTTGTCATAATACATGAAATATAATTATGAAACAGAAAGCACTTTTCTCATGTAAGACATTACAACATGTAACTCATGTGAATGGTTCATGTTATAACGGATTTATTCTTATTTGAATTATTTAAACATTCATATTTAAACTGAATACTTGATACGTTAAATTATACAGTGAATGAGAGAACAATCTTATTAGTCCTCGTTCAAACACTATCTGCTTATTATTACCTCATAAATATATCTCTCTCGCTTTCTCCCCCTCTCTCATTCTCTCTCGCTCTCTCTCTCTCTCTCTGTATATATACATATATATATATATATATATATATATATATATATATATATATATATATATATATATATATATATATATATATATATATATATATATATATATACATTCGTGAGGGTGTATATATTTTTATTCAAATAAATATTATTTTATAGATATGCGGGATTTTTACCTTGACGAGGTCGTTTATTTATTTATAACTAATAGCATCGAAACATTTTCAAGTTCGTGTAACATTAATATATTGTTTATAAAGATATGAATAAAAGTACGCCTCGCTCAATTTTTTATTTGCACTATTATATAAACCTCGCTAAATTATTAAATCTAATATAATATATATATATATATATATATATATATATATATATATATATATATATATATATATATATATATATATATGTATTAAAGGCCGTCCGGAATTTCCCCGTTGTAAAATAGGCTTAAATGTGGTATTTTGGTTAATAAAGGTTAAAAAAAGATTACTCATGCGCCATAATAGAGAATTGAAACCCAAACGTATAGCTTACGATTTTCTTTTTCAGGTTACGTTAATGCTTGAGCTATGTTTGCTGCAAAGCTAAAAATTTAAACATGAACAAATAGCTACTACGTTACGCATGCATATTCGTAATGCCGTCGTTCGACTTCCACCTGGAACATTCCATATTTTTCTAATTTTTATACTTTTGAACCGGTGTTCCCAGGTAAAACCCAAATATTACAGCTGGATTATCCTATATATGAAGTTGACTAAAGAACGACAGAAGCGTTTGTTAGGCAAAATATATTAAACGAATATATATACACATACGTAAATATATATATATATATATATATATACATATATATATATATATATATAGAATGAGGTCTTTGATTACAATAACCTTTTTACGAAAATATTACGCAATTATAGATCACATAAAAGTTATCATGAATACAAGTAATAGTTAATTAAAGATGATAATCCTACCCCCCATCGCCAAAATAAAACTAATGAAATGAATGTTAAAAAGAATATGCAAATAAGATGTAGGTGTCTTGGACATGGACCAACCTTTTACTTTGATTTAAGCCCAAAACAATAAATGCTAAGGAGCCAACATTCGGGTCAAAGTCAAAAAATAATTTACACTGCGGTCTCTACCAAATTACTCAGCTATTTTTGGTCCAGATATTTGAAAATATACATAAAGTATATTCAGACATATGGCAAAATTTTAATCGTAATCAAAATATTATATACATGATATATATATGTATATATATATATGTGTGTGTGTGTGTGTATTTATATACATATATATATATGTTGACCTTCTAATTTTTTTTAGATTATACATGATGTTATATAATTTTATAAGCGTATAGAACGTGATTTCTTCTACACTTTGTGCATGTTGAATTTTATGTATTACTTTTCCTTTACAAAATTTGAGTTTATTAAGTGTTCAGTATTAATTAAATTTAATTACTATTTTCCATTTTGTAATAAATATATCATCTATTGTTATTTGGATAATAGAGTGTTTTCTAAAAGAAATTATTTAAAAAATACTAAGTTTTTGGTGTTCTCTTAATAAAACCGGAATAACTAGGATGCTCATAGAAAATCGAAGGAAAGTGATAAAATGAAAAAAGAAAAATAAACATAGATATGTAAAATCAGGTTAAAAAAGCTAAGCAATGCAGTGTATTGGAGAGGCAGAAAAATTTTACAAAACATTTTATGGTATAAAGAAAGGTGAATAAAAGAATACTAGACAATCAATTAAAATAAGGAAATAATAAAATGAATTTAGGAGTCAATCAATCTATAAAAAATATCAGAAAATCGATTAAAAAAGCAAATTAAACTCGAAACGTTAAACCAATAAACTAAAAAAAAACAACACAAATGAACTAATAAAATAGCAATTCATTTTGTGTAATTACTGCGTCGGAAATGCGTTGTTCGTAGAATTCTGACAATGCTATTTTTTTCTATCGAAATCTTAATCGCGCCATTGAACAACTGCAGATCAAAATCGTTTTACTTCTAGTGTTTACATTGCTGGTAATATCACTAATCTTACACGTGTATAGTATATATCGCTGGTTTAGTATCACTTTCTAATACACACACACACACACACACACACACACACACATATATATATATATATATATATATATAATTATTTCCCAGGCCAGATATATGTCCATGATTATGTAGCAAATATAAATGCTATTAAAAAAATATATATATATGTATATACATATATGTATATACATATATATATATATATGTATATATATATATATATATGTATATATATATATTTGCTCTACTTCGATATTGAGCAATTTGTATAGAATCCATTCAAATTTATTGGTTACTCCACTTCTTGGAAATACTAAGCTTGTATATATATATATATATATATATATATATATATATATATATATATATATATATATATATATATATATTACATGGAAAAGGGCTGTCATCTTTCCATGTAAATAAGAAGAACATTAGATAAGTGAAAATGAGATTAGGATAAGTCTAGAATCGAACCCTGCAGACAAGTTAAGAACTGGAAAGTTAGACATTAAGTCTATCGTTAATTCTTTTAGAAATCTGAATATTAAATATGTAAGTAAAAGAATTGAACAATGCAAATTAAATTATATTGTTAAAAAAAAGTTAGATTAACATTGAGGATTCTTTTGTTTGGCAAAAGTGTGTTTTGGACAAACATACGAAAATCCACGTAAAATTAGTCACGTGTTGAAACATACTTCTAACGTCATAGACGAAGGACATTTTTCTATATAGGATACTATGGTTTCGGATTTTAGTCAATCAGCCAGTCAGGAGGATAGAGTCAGTTGGTCAACCAAGAGTTTACATAGTCCCTTAGAGGCGAAGGGTAGAAGATTAATCGTGTAGATCCAAATTTGAATTCCTGACGTCAATCGACCGGTCGATCAGATGAATAAAGAAATCATTATGTTGTAACTGTTGTGTTGTGTCATCCTTCATCACGAACGAACGATAATTGTGTTTATCATTTTATAATGAACATTTTCTAACCCATCGAAGATTATGTACCTCCTCTCCTCTGTATTAAGAACTGTGCATCATATCACCCTCTCCTAAATATGTGCTAAAAAGAAGCATCCCAGTTCGTTATAAATGTCCCCTAAGAAGTGTCATCATTATCATCATCATCGTTCGTAATATGAACCCTAATATTTATCCGCGTCATATATGTTTATATACCCCAGCTATGTAACATAATAATTATATAATCTCTCACATTCTGAAAAATATATATACACACACACAACCACCCCCCCACCCACCCCCACACACAGATACATACATATATATATATATATATATATATATATATATATATATATATATATATATAGATATATATATATATATATATATATACACACAATGATACCAGGTATGTATTTCCAAGAAGTGGAGTAACCATGAAATTTTAACGAATTCTATACAAAAGTGGGATAATCTTTACGGAGATGGTCCCAACGTCCGCCTCGTTCTGAGCTCGGGGAGAGGCCGTCTGACGTAGGCGGTGTCGAGGCAGAAAATTACCCCTTCAATAAAGTGCCCAGTTGTTAACTTAAGGAGAAAAAAACCCGTTCGAATAATTAGAATTTTTATTTTTTTATTTTAAACAGTTCAAATAATTAGAATTTAAAAAATAAACAGTTCAAATAATTAGAATTTTACAAAATAAACAGTTCATATTTTTGATAATTTAACAGTTCAAATAATGGGACCATCTCCGTAAAGGATAACCCAAAAGTGCTCAATATCGAAGTAGAGCAAATATATTTTATTTGTTTTAAATAGCATTTATATTTGCTACATATTCATCAGCATATTTCAGTTAGCTAGTTACAAGTAACTGGCAACCTCTTCATGCGATACTGCTTGTACCAAACTAGAGTCCTTAACATACTTTAGATTTACATATCCAGTATTGCCTGCAGAGGTATCTAGTCACTCGTACTGACGGAAACATGACATTAATGTGTAGTAACATATAAATGCTTATTTAAAATAAATCTATATATCAATAAAATGAAATTGTTTGCGTGTGTGTATGTCTTTCTGTGTGTGTACATTTCCGTACGAAACTACTCCGTCAATTTTAAGTCTAGAGACTAAAGAGTTGACAAAAGAGGTATTAAGATTTGGAAAACATATATTTAATCGGTTTTTGGACAGAAATTTGGTTGTCAAGGAGCAAACATTTTTTGGCGAAAATTTGGCTGCCATAAGGTCAAAGTTGAAAAAGTTGACCTTTGAAGACTCTATCAAACTCCCCGCCAATTTTGGGTCCAAACACTTGAAATATTAGATGTTGGTTTCTTGGACATATTTAAAACTTTGTGATATATATATATATATATATATATATATATATATATATATATATATATATATATATATATATATATATATATACATGTGCACATAATGTTATAATGTTATAGACAGTAGATAGGGCCCGAGCAAAGCCTGGCTGAACTGCTAGTAAAGTTCTTATATATATATATATATATATATATATATATATATATATATATATATATATATTATTTTACATTCATAAAAGTATACACATATATAAATACATGATATAAATGAATAAATACGTCCTATAAAATGTAAGGGCAATCCATTCATATAAATATATTAATAACAATAAGAGCTTATAGCTCTTGAAAACCGCTATATATCTACAATATAAAGCTGAACGTCTGTTCGTGAGTGCGTGCGTGGGTGCGTGCGTGTGTGTGTGTGGAGGGATTGTGTGTCTGGTCACGAATAGGTTCCTATATTGTTGACTATTTTATAAAAACTGATTACATATAATGAGAGACGATTATCGAGACACAGGAATGGGTGTGTTTGATCTGGCAAAACAGCGGTTCATTAAAATTGTGGGTCTGCGTTCGCATCTGGTCCATAAAGTATGCAAATAAAAAATTAAAAAATTAAACAGAAACGTTTACAGGTGTTTTTGATATAGATGTACATAATAATACTGTGATAAGTATGTTTTAACATGAATAGGGATGGTATAATAAAATATTGGTATCTGCGTTCGCGCCTGGCCTCCATAGAATGGAAGTAGGCACACACTTTATAAAGACTTTTCATATCTATCTGCGTAAGTATACTTTGATAATTATGTTTCAGTTTGAAGAAATATGGTATAATAAAATTATGGGGTGTTCGTCCGCACCTGACGCCCATAGAATGGAAATATGTCACAAAGTTTAACAAGGTTTTTTTTAATATAGATCCACAGAATATTGTGATAAGTGTTTCAGTGTGAACAGGTATGGTATAATAAATTATGGGGTTTATCTATTTTATTTTTACTTTCATCATATTTTGCTTTGGTTTTGATACCCCCAATTCAACCCAAATTTATAACCGTTCCTTTTCATAACCTATCATACTTCCATAAATCAGAGTCCATTTTCTGTATACTGTTTTTGAACCCAGTCAACGACGGGTACTGTTGCTAGTATATATATATATATATATATATATATATATATATATATATATATATACATATATATATATATACTAGCAACAGTACCCGTCATTATATATATATATATATATATATATATATATATATATATATATATATATATATATATATATAATAACTTTTCGTGTGTCAGTATGTGTAGGTTCTTTATAAGCCTGGCAGTGCTCCTAGTTGATGTTTGTATGGAAATGTATCCGATGTTCCAAAAACCGAAATAATCCTATAAAAAAAAGAACATGCGATTTTGAAAAAGTTATAAGCTCACCCAGCCTCATGTACATTTATGAACTTTTATTATTACATGAACCGAAAGGTCAGGCAAGGATTTAAAATCAGCAGTAGGTTTTTTGATATGAAATAGCGCGTTTTGAAATGAATGTTATTTTATGTAAAGTGATTTTATAAAATACACGGTAGGTCCTTTAAAGTGCCATACAGACTAAAATGTATTTTGAAGTAAGTCACTGCAGGGATGTATGTGTACCATAATTGGTCCACAGCTAGAACAAACAATGGATCGATTTGATTGAAAAATGGGCGATTTCACCGATTTTGATGACAATAACTATATTGAGGTCTGAAATATTCGTTGATCATCATTAAATTCTGAGCAACATCGGATTTATCTACTAGTATATATATATATATATATATATATATATATATATATATATATATATACCTGTATATATATATTTATATATCTATAATAAGAGGGAGAGTGAGAGAAAAAAAGTGTTAGAAAGATAATTTCTTTCCCAAACTTTCACGCTCATTGAAAATTCATTTGAAGAAACTCTGGCTAATTAAGTGTTGTAATCAAATACTTGCTTTATTTTACACCAGTAACGTATATATATATATATATATATATATATATATATATATATATATATATATATAGATAGATAGATATAGATAGATAGATAGATAGATAGATAGATATACAAGCAGTTCCGCCCGGCTTTGCTCGGGCCCTATATAGTGTTCATAATGTTATGTGCATATGTATATATTAAAAAGTGTGAATATGTAAAGTAATGCCTTTCTGTATAATAGTCTTCCTTAACTACCATACAGAAAAGACAGACAGATATTTTCACTTTTATAGATATATAAATAGATAGATACATAGATTGGATGCAACATATAGTAATGATTTAAAAAGTATATTAAAAAAAAGACAAATGCGCTACCACCGAGAATCGAAACCAAAACGTTCAGCTTACGATTTAGTTTGCCTCTGCTGTCAATGACTGGGCTATGAAAACATGTTTACTGTAAGGCTAAAAGATAAAACATTAACCAATCGCTACTACTTTATGTGTTCGTAATGCCGGCGTTCGACCTTCACCTGGTAAATTTCATTTTTTTTTAAATTAATTTTCACATTTTGCTTTTCCGGGTTAAACCTAAAATATAAAGTTTTGCATGGATTCAAATACCTTTTAGATAAAGTTTCATGTCTGCATACCAAAAACTCTAGGATGAGTTTGGTAGGCAAAATTTGTTAAACAAAAATATATATGTATACATAAATATGTATGGAAACAATTTTGTGTTTACGATAAACTTTTTACGCAAATATTATGCAAGTATAAATCATGTACATATCTGCATGAATATAATTACATGTAATAGTTAACTAAAGATGATTATCGCATTAGAAACCCGAAGCAACTAATAGGGAATTAATTAAAATGAATGTTTAAACGAATATGCGAATTAGCTAGATCGTTTGCTAGTGAATGCAATTCCACAACCCATATATAAGAAAATTGTATTTTCTTTTTAAATGAATAGAAAAGGGTTTTTTAATATAAATATCAATGCACACAAAAGAAAAACGAATTTATAAGAGTATATATATATATATATATATATATATATATATATATATATATATATATATATATATACCCATACCAAGCGTTCTGCAGCCAATACTCATTTCTTTATAACCACAAGTGGAAACATATATATACACTACAAGTTCACGTTTAACTGTAATATTGTAAAAAAACGGTCCCTAATTATCGGGTTTAAAACCGACCCTCATATTTTCGGATTTTCCTCATAATTGAGTACTCTGCTGGATTTCTTTTTCCAAAAGAACTAATTATATATATATATATATATATATATATATATATATATATATATATATATATATGCACACAGTTCAATTGCAGTCTAATAAAGTATTTCCATTTTAATTTTGCCTATAAATTACGAGTTAAATAACAAATAGGTATAAAAGTTTCTTATATGATTCATCGTTTCTATTAAATGCAGGTGCTTCACCAATTGTTTTGACAAGCGAAGATATGAGTTTTCTATTAATCCAGAACAAAATAATAGATGAATAGACAAGGGTGAATTTACAGGTCCATCTGTCTTTTGTCGGGGGAAAAAATATAAAAATTAAAATAAAGAATAAAAATAATATGCATATGAACCAATATTGGCAAACATATTAACCACGTATAGAGAAAAAAATCCCGACTTTCTGGCCAATATTACTGGCGATAAACCAGGGGTGATTATTCGAATTCCGCTTCATGTATAAAGAGCGGATATATATTCTTTAACTTTTATTTTCTTTCTTATTATATATTATATTTTATTCTATAAACCATTTATTTGTTTATATTTTCCAGATGGCGAAGAAAGCTAAGCCTATACGGCGAATCAGAAGATCATCAATGCGTCCACCTGGTTACGCAGAATCAGAAAATGGAGGGGTAAGTCGAAATGATATGAAAACAATATTGTATTGTAATGTGTAGTTTAACATTGGTTGATAAACTATCTTTTCCATACTTATCTTGTTATATTGTTTTTAATCATCCCTTTTTTATATTGCTTCTGCTGTATTCGAAACAGTTCATGTCAAACTCAGTACGGAAAAAAAGCTTTTATTTGAATGGCTTTTGATCATCAAGCATTATCTTGTCTAAGTCTTACATTATACTTATATACCTTATTATAACACGTATTAAAGGTTAAACAGTCATCTTTTATTTTTATATTCCAAGCATTTGTATCTGTTGCACCATTCGTGTTTATGCCTGAATAATTTAAATACTAAAAAATTATGTCCCTCTCAAACTTTTCGAAATACTATAAACTATTCGTTGGAATCATGAGAGCGACTATGATCAAGCTACTGATGCGATGGACCACATAAGATCAGCCGTTATTGCATTGGATCCCGCCATTTAATAAATGAGTATTTGATTCAGTTCCGAGTGATATAAATAGCCATTTTTTTCTCGAATGGCTTCAATTAAAACTTTTGAAAGTATAAATGCACGGCTTAATATCAATTCTCAAATTAGCTATGGCATCTACGGCATCTATTGGATGCAGAGAAACTTGCCAATATACGCACAGGCATTAAAATACGCAAGTAAATCTTTCGAAATCAAAAATCATTAGATTGCAACCAGTCATACAGAGATTAAGAAAAAACTTTAAGAAATTTCACTGGAAGTTTATATAATGTATTAGTTCTGTGGTAATATTCACATAAAATATTAAATATGTCGTTTTCATCTTTAATTAATATATTTACATATCTATACATGAATTTACTTTATGTATATTAGTGGGGGTGTACGCGAATGTGTGTGCGTGCTCTAAAACAAGAAAATAACTGCTATGTCTTATTTTAAAATAAAAACTACACTATTAAATTGACTGACATATCAAATTCTGTATGATAATACTTAAGACAAATGTCCAAGAAAATGCGTAAAGTTCTTATTCATCAAGTAAATTAATTATGGCGAATTTCCAGTAAGTTAAACTCTTGAAGCAAGAAGTAAAGAGTAACATTTCAACAGGTTGTCTTTTTACGATCTCCAAATTCTGGTAGCAGACGTATAGGTTCAACCCCTCGGCAGTTGCCTGAATGTCTCCCATGCGGTATGCATAAAGAATAAGGAGGGCACATTCACACGCAAATATCTGGCGTAATAAAATAGGCCATATAAGGGTATATGTATGAATATATTTAAGTTAACAAATAAAAATATATCTAAAATACAAAAGAACCATTACAAATTTCAATTGAAATAGCCTTCCTTGAATAGATCGCGTAACTTGTAATGTAGAGAATTTGAATAAAAATATTTTTTACTTGTGTACCTATAAACTTAATTGAAGTATATTTATAAAGTAATTTATTTGGTATGCAATTATGCCTTCATCAGATGATGATTCTTGGTTCAAGAATTGTTTAAAGGCCGAAGAATCATTACCAGTAGCCCAGAGCGCTCTAGCAGTATATCACGATACCACCAGACTTTGTTGGATTGTTGTCAATCTGTTATATTGACATACCCACGGTAATGCAGATAAAGGTTTGCCTTGTATTTTCTTTGTGGATTTTTTTTTAGAAAGTCCAAGATTATTTAAGAACCTGGAGGTTGAGTTCGCAATAAAACCTCCGCAAACTATTTCGATAGGAAATACAATGTTTTTTCTAGCTTTTTCCGAGACATTTTTTTCTTAGAACTTCATATCTTTCACACTTATGCTTACGTGCCCTGTAAAAAAAATTCTCAAATGGAACCCTTAATTCAATTAGAATTTTTCTTTTAAATTAAGGGACCAAATGATGATATCCGGGCGCTTAATGTTATTTCAGTTGTTATTACGAGCATGAGTTCAAAGTCGAATGGAACCAGTCTGTGCAGCCATCAAACAATAACGAATGCTGCCGAACTTTACATAAACCTCTACGTAAAAAATTACTGCAAATAAAGTAATAGTAATAATAATAGTAAGCAATTTATTTGTAAAATAAAAGAATTCAAAACACTTGAATTTACACATTGGATAAATCCAGTCCAGCGTTATAATATGAACAGAGATGGCTGCCGAAAAAATAGACAGTCTTATATTAACATTCTTCTTTTTGCAGATTATACTGCCATGCATTTTTTCCTAAGCAAATTATTTCTAATTTTTCTGGAGAGTATATGCACAAAATGAGATATTATTTTTCATTGCTAATTTTTATTTATTTTTCATTGCTAGCTGTCATCTTTTTCAAACAAAAACTAAATAAATATGTTTACGATTTAATTACTATTTTATATTTTGTATGTGACAGAGAAAAGACATTTAAATTACTCGCATATATATTTTATACATACACATATATATATATATATATATATATATATATATATATATAAATATTTATCATTACATTAAGTTCCATAATTGGCAGTTTAAAGACATTTCAATTACTAGCAAGTGTATATTAATACTTTAAAGATTTTCCCAACGTGATTTTGTTTAATTTTCATTTATTAACTGCTTCTTGAAATATATTCATGAACTATCATGTTTCATTAGAAAAAATAGTCCAAAAGCATATCATTGCAATAAAAGAGTATTAAATATATTACTGTTCTAATATTTTTTACCAATTCCATTCTTATGTTTGATGTAAAATAAAAAAATTGACAGCACCTTATGTTTGATAAAAAAAACAGTGTATAAATGAGTTCATTTTAAAGGCTATAATTTGGTCATAAAAGTCTAAATAAAGACTGTGTAAAAACACTTCTATTTTTATACTTGCTTAAAATCCTACATTGTATGCAATTTTGCTAAGATTTGTCTGACGCCACTTCTGCCAAATGTTTTTGTAAAGTGTGCGACTCTTAACTAAAGCCGCTACACTTAAAGAGTAATGCAATATTGCTGTGACGTTTCTATATTAATTCTTTACTGTTCATGGAAAAATACTATAATACTTATTTCTACATTCATCAAATAATAGTTTTCATCATATATATTAAATCGAGTAATGGTACTCACAAATATGCTGGGGGTATAATAAGGTTTAATGTTGAAACGACTCAGAAAACTCTATCGATCTATATATTTTCATTTTAATATATATTCACACGAATGTTTATGTTGTGTAACAATATTCGTGACTTATTTGCTAAATTGTTCAAAAATATTTTCTTTCCGTAACGAGTATTACGTTTATACATAAGTTCTATGTATACTCACTATTCCATAGCTAGCTATAACATATACAGACCCAATGTACACAAGGAGTCTAATATATATATATATATATATATATATATATATATATATATATATATATATATATATATATATATAATTCAAACACAGTAGTGTTTGAATATATGGTTAAGTGTTAGTTTTACCTATTTAGAGCTTCACTACTCACTCATTTTTTCCAAATCTCAAACAATTTTTACAGCTCATAAATCACCTTCTCAGCTATATTTTTAAATTAGGATTTTCTATTTTCGTTCATTAAAACACAAATTATAATAAATTACTGATTTCCAAAAGCTCTCAGAATTAGCAAGGAACGTGAGTGACGTTTCTTCTGATTGGATGTTGGTTACCATAGCAAATGTTTCGTCGTCAACACCTTTATAAATCATGTCATGTAGTTTGTGTTATATAGAGAAAGTTAACAAAAGTGATACTCTTTGCCGTGCTTACGGCGTCGCCCGTTAATTCTCTTTCTCTCTGTTTTGTTCCTATCGTTCTGTTTATTTACTTAATTACACCTTTCATTGAATTTTTTATTCAATCAATTTCAGTTGGAAATAATTCATTTTTATTGATTGTTGACAATGCATATGATATTGAACATATATTTCAAGGCAAAGCCTGGAAAAATCATAGATTGCATAGAAAAATATGAATATGAAATGTAATATGGTTAAAATTTAGCTTAAAAAGTAACAGGACTTGTTGTAAAACTGGAAAAAACACAAGATATTCTAGTAAAAAATATAATAAATGTATTACTTAAAACATTGCAGCATTAAAAATGTATATATAATGTTTTTACTAGAATATCTCGCTTTTTCCAGTTTTAACTCTAGTCCTTTTCTAAGCCAAATCTTTATTATATTACTTTTCATGCTTGCATTTTCTCCTCTCTCTCTCTGTCTGTCTCTCTCTCTCTCTCTCTCTCTCTCTCTATATATATATATATGTATATATATATACATATGTATATATTAATGTTACAAATCCTACATCAATGTTGTACTTAAGTGACTTATCGTTTCTATTTAATATTAATGAATATCATTTTATTAAAAAAAAAAAATTAAAAATTTGTAGGCGAGCCTGCGGAAGGGATTGATTAAGCGTATCCCTAAAAACTTATAAAGGTTACACATGTTATTAACTGGGTTACCCAGATTATGTGACGGATGGTTCATAATCATCAGTTAATAAATATCTGCATCGATGAGTTTATTTTTAATCCAGAAATTTCCGAAGCACTTTACGATTTGGAAGCCATATTTTAGCGCTAAGTGCCAATTATTTTTCATGTGTAAACAGGTAGATTTTTTAATTTTTAAAAAATATATTTTTGTTTTCGAAAACATTTTCAATAATTTAATTCGTTTTTCAATAGAATAATAATAATGGAGTAACACAAGAAGAAAAAAACCGCTTATTACCTAAACCAAGTTTTAGTAACAAAAATTAAAAAATATAATAACTAGCAGAACCCGTGTACTGGCGTTGCTCGGTGGAAATATGGTGGCAGTGACCGAAATGAAAGCATTCTACTGCCTTGGATTTTCTGGTAGTGGCAGCTTGCGGAAATCACTGACTCTCATAGTTAACGATTATTATTGTTTTAGGGGGTTATTTGCTTTTACATCTGTCACTGTCGATGTATGGCGGTCTGTATCGATTACTCTCATCCAATAGCGTGCACTGTCATCTTGTGGCTTCCTTAAGTGAGGTAATTAATGTGTTTAGATCGTTTGATGGCACTGGCTGAACCTGGCGATCTCTTCCAGCTATTGCAGTGTTGAATAATTTACTTGTAGGTATTGGCTTCCGTAACAGCTCTTTCTCAAAGTCATCAGATTTTGATGAATGGCTGCCACGATTAATGTAGTATTCGCTGTGTTGGTGTAGATGTTATTTCGAAACATGTGGTTTTTAATTCGGCAGAATACGGACCGTGCCAGTATTTGCATACTGTATTTATACTGTATACAATAGTCATTATTTACTTAATTTTTATGTGCGTCCAATGTTAAGACTGAGTAAATAAAGAATAAACTTAGTATTTCAGCATCTTAAGCGTTACTTTTACATCGTTTCGTATAAAAGAAAAAATTATTCGCATATGTCTTTACGACCTAACAAATGAATATACCAGCCCCAGAAACCTACGTGGAATTTCGAAATGTCCATATATTTAATGTACGGCGATAATTTTTTCTCGTTATAACTGTTTACTCGGGTTACTCTTTAGTTGATACTTAATTATTATCTCTTGCAATTAGGATTGACCCTTAAACCCCGAGAAGACTGTAACCCAACTTGTAAACCGTTAGGTCAATTGTTCAAAACCATAAGAATTTTTAAGTTAAGATACAATTGTAACGAATTTCTAAACGATGCATTGTTTCAGACTATTCTTATTGTCCGCATCGATGAACATTAGGCCATATGGTCCCCCTGAAGATCTCGTTAGATTAATCGAGAAAAGAAACTAAAAACAGATTTTTCTCTTCTCTCTGACATTAACCGCTGCGTAATTTTCTGGGCTGCGCTAAAAATCAACGTACAGTTTGCCTTTCGATTAGTTCAATGGTTGTTTAAGAGTCTTTAAGAGTAGAACACTTATCGGCAATCTTCATTAAGGTCTCTCAATGGGGTTATTGATTTTGTTGCGCTCCTCAGGGCGGCAAGATGTAACGAGCCTCGTACAGGCGGTCGGCGCGATCAAGTGGAGTGGGGAATAGTCGCGGCTGCCATGTTTGAATGCTTGTATGTCCGTGAGACAACTTTGCATAATTGGCGCTTCTTTCGTTCATGTTTAATCAGTCATTTTCTATTCCACGCAATTTACTTTTCCTCTGCATTTGCCTCCATGGGGAATTTTAGTACAGTGATTAAATACAATGCAAGCATTGATTACTGAAAGTCAGATTTTCATAGTTATTGTTGGTTCAAATACCTTAGGATTTTAATCCACTTCACCTGCATAATAGCCCAGTCTATTGACATCAAAGATATATGAATGAGAATAGTTCATCCGTAGTTACATAATAACCGACCCAAGAGTTTATAGCATTTTTCTTGAAATATATCACTTTTTCTTATTCAACTCAAATATTAGCAATTTGCGTATGATACACCTAACAAAAACATTTTTGTGCCAACAAAAACGTGTTTACGAAGATCAGAGTATTTTAATCCCGAATGATTTTAGTAATCTATATTTACCTTAATTACCTTTTTTGCTTGATTACAGTGCGACAATACTCTATAGAATCCGTAAGAAAATAGTTTTTTATATATAAAAGTTGCTCAAATCATTTATTTTCCGATATATATATATATATATATATATATATATATATATATATATATAAGATGGACACTATTCCAGTTACACGAATGCTAATTTCGTGGATATTATTTCTAAACCGAAAATAATTATTAATATTCAATAAGCTAATAACATCCAAAATACTGCTGTTTCAATTATGAAAGTAGCGGACAAACACGATTCCCTTCTTTGAAAATCTAGAAAATCGGCTTACGAATGGAGTGATTCACTAAATAAAGAATAACCTTAGTATTTCAGCATCGTAAGCGTTTCCATACCGTTTCATATATAAATTCGCGTATATCTTTACAACCTGGCAAATACAGTACCGCGTCCAGAAACCTATATGGAATTTCTAAATGCCCCTATATTTAATCTATGTCAGTAATTCTTTCTCGTCCGAACACTTATAACTGTATACTCGTGTTAATCTTTATTTTACACTTACTTATTATCGCTTGTAATTAGGATTGCACCTTAAACCCCGAGAACACTGCAGCCTAACTTGTTCCTTGAATCTCTTTCCTCACAAAAGAAGACGAATATTTCTACTCAAATCCAGACGATTAAACATGGATGAAAAAGAGTAGAATAAACCTAGACTCCCATCCTCCAACGTAGACCCCTGCTACCATGTCTCCTTCTCCAATGTCAGGGGTCTACGTTCCAACCTTCCATAGGTTGAAACCCAATTACAGGAGACAAAACCAAACATACTTTTTCCAAGCGAAACTGGAATAGGACCGACCACCTCCCTAGATGAGTTCTTAATTAATGGATACTCTAACTTAACACCTAAATCTGACCCCAAGATCGCCATGGGCATAGAATATGTGCCTACATTAAAGATGACTTCTCGTGTGGCAGGGATATCTCCAGAGAAGATCCTAACTTACCTTATATGTGCTTCGGGGTTGGACTTGCTTACACCACCGCATTTATATTTGCCCTCAATCGCGCCCACAACAGCGGAGTTACTATCTTTAAGAGTATATCGGAGAAAATTGACAACATCCTGTCTGCTCATACCGCGGCTAACATTCACATTTGCGGTGACTTCAACGTGCACAATGTTGAATGCCTGACCCACTCAAATAAGACTGACGATGAGGGGAGGTTCTGTCATTATTTTGCCATTGCCTATGACCTCACACAGATTGTTCGCGAGCCCACCCGTGAGCCCGATACTACCGGACAGTACGCAAGTCTTCTTGACCTTTTTCTCTCCACTTACCCAGAGCTATGTTCATGTGCCGTTCTATCGCCTCTGGGATCCTCCGATCACTCCGCTGTATCAGTCAAGATAAAAATGAAATATAATAAGTCTACAGATGTACCTCTCCACCGTACTGTATACCGATACTTTATGGCTGACTGGGATAGCTTCGGTACATTCATATCTGATCTATTTCTCCATTCCATGTTTAAAAAGGATGTGTCCTCTATAGTATCAGACCTGACCGAATGGTTACTTGTTAGCATAGTCCAATTCATGCAATCCAAAAAAAATCCAACAAAAACCTAACAGCCAGCCATGGTTCTCCCCTAAATGTGCTGCTGTCATCGCGCACAGAAATCACTTTTTCCATAGCTACCAACGTAATAGATGCACTGAGACTAAAGCTGCTTTCATGACCGCCAGCAACCACTGTAAAAGAGTAATAAAAAAATGCAAGAGAGCTATATGCTCAATCCGTTAAATCCAAAGTAGCTGAGCAGCGGCTTGGTTCCCACCAGTTCTGACAAATTGCAAATAGGACCCGGAACAGAAGCGTGCGTTCTATCCCAACCATTATCAATGGCCCAGAGGTCATCTCGTATTCCCTCCTACAACACACAACACGTTCGGTAACATACACATATTTGTGCGTGAGGTCGCCAAGATAATCAAGAACCTTGATTCCAGTAAAGCAACTGGCCCTGACGGTATTCCAATCATAGTATTAAAAAGGCTACAACTTGCCCCCATACTTACCAAACTTTTTAAGCCTTGCCTTAAGAAGTGCTTTCCAACACCCTGGAAAACCCCATCAGTATGCCTTGTATTTAAGAATTCAGGTGATAAGTCATCTCCCTCTCAATACAGACTAATACGTCCCCTGAGTGTCATGAGTAAGTTGCTGGAATCCATATTAAATAGAGAAGTAGTCAATCACCTCAGCAAAAATAACCTTCTTAGTAACACGCAATATGGCTTCCGTTCTGCTAGATCTACAGCTGACGTGCTAACAGTTATATCACATAGAATTAGCGAATCACTCGACAAAGGCTTAATTTCTAGGGCAATTGCTCTTGACATATCAAAGGCCTTCGATAAGGTATGACATAAAGGCCTACTTCACAAGATTTCCAGCTACGGTATAACTGGAAATGTTATCTCTATCAGTAAATCATTTCTCTCTGATAGGCTCATAAGAGTAGTAGATGATGGGCAGAAATCAGAGGCCCACAGTATTAATGCTGGAGTCCCTCAGTGGTCAATTCTGGGCCAAACTCTCTTCTTGATCTACATCAATGATCTCCCAAAACACATACTACAATCATTCGTTGACATTTATGCTGATGACATGACTATGGCAACACATCAAAGGCCGTAAATGGCAACGTTCTCTCTGATTCTCTCTCCTCAGATCTTAAGCGCGTGGTTCAGTGGGGGAAGAGGTGGCTGGTTACCTTTAATGCATCAAGACCAAGCTCCTATCATTACATCATAAACGCTCTTATCCCCATCTGGCATCGATTGAAATGAATGGCTCTCGTCTAGGGGAGGTCCCATGTTTTCATAAGCTTCTGAGTTTGACCTTTACTCCTGATCTGAAATGGAACACATACATCAAGTCTGTGGCCAAGGTCGCTGGGAAAATGGTGGGATCCTTCTACCGTTCCAGAAGATATCTCAGTACTGATGCAATTCTCTATCTGTATAAAAGCCAAGTACGTCCAAGGATGGAGTACTGCTGTCACATCTGAGAAGGAGCTGCTAAAAATAGTCTATCCTGACTTGACAGAGTACAAATAGACTTCGTGGCTTGATGGGGGATGCCCTTTTCTCTTCTCTGCAACCTCTCTCTGACAGAAGAGACGTTGCGAGCCTCTCTCTATTTTATCGTTATTTCCATGGCAAGTGCTCATCTTAGCTCCATTCGCTGCCCCCCCCCGCCAATCTTTGACGAAAAACACCTGACTAGCTTAAACCACTGTCAATAATTTTTCCCACGCTTTATCCGTGCCTAAATAAAAACGTTGATTCCATGAACAAAGCTTCTGTTTTAGAACTGTACAGCTGTGGACCTCTCTGTCGCTTGCCTGTTCCCCACCCCCCGAATTCAACTTGGATGTCTTCGATTCCAACACAAACAAATTCCTGATGACCCGCCCCTTATGTAATGACACCTTATCAAATCCCCAATACTAACTATTACTACGATACTATCCCATTGATTACTGTACACACAATATCCCTTATCCCGTAGTGGCTCCTGGCCCCTGAAAAGTGATGACCCCCCCATGTAAAAAAAAAAGTTAGTCTTCTTTTTGTAAGACTTTGATAGCAAAAACTTTTGCTTCTACAAGGGAACGAACTTTTTTGCTTTCATGAACCGAAGTTCAAGTAGAATATATTTTTTACATCCTTGTTAGTTAAAATATAGATATCTTCAAATTCAAGTATTCTCACAATCTATCCTAGAAGTAATATATGACGGTCATACCGTTGATAAACGCTGAACCTGCCCCATTTATGTTCCCATGATTCAGTGTGCAATCATATTCGTCACGTTAACCCTGATTCTCAACGAGTACTCCCCTTGATAAAGTATTAAACATTAGTAAAATGTATTCTCCATTTATTCTCCATCAATCTATTATCTTAGCCCATTTAGTAAACTATCAGCGTAAAACAGTTATTAATTTTAAAAGATTGATCCACTTGTCTCATTAATTCGGACCACATCATTTCTATATATTAACTTGAAATGGAATTGTATTTGCTTATTATTGTCTCTACATTTCTAGCTTTACGAGCGATAACTCTAACTTTTCTGTGTAAATATAAAATTATTAAACTAAATCTAGATGTTTAATAGATAAAAACTAATAAAAAATTAATATTCTAATTATGTAACTAAATAAATAAACTAGTGTGAAAGCAACGTTTCAGTACTTATTTTATGTTATTTATTGATTTAAATCTAAATAATGAAACCAAAGTTAGATATTCGTGTTGGCTTTGGGTCGTACTGTTATAAAACATACCAACACGTGTCCATCTTGGAATGAGAACATGAATAGAAGTCATGTGTATTATTCATTATTTAGATATGAATTCGGATTGATTCATGTAGAACTAAGTTATAAAATACAATAAAAATATATGCACCGATCTTACATAGGTCATGCTATTAAATAAATTATGTTACTTACGCTGCGCAAAGTTTTATTCATGTATTTTACGCTAGTAGTATAATTGAAAATCCAGTTTTATCATTATAAGGAATCGGCTAAGCTAAGTCAAAATGCTATCGTATATATTGCATTCACTTACATTATATTATTAGTGTGTCCTCCCCAAATGTTATCTAGAGAATCGTGAATACATTTTAGAATACTATTTTAAATATACTCATATATAGTTCGAATAAATATCTGCATATTTGACATTTTTATATAAATGTGAAACAGATTGTGCTCCATTGCTGTCAAATTATAAGCAGTTCTGAATATAATGTGTGCAATAGTTAAAAGTATAAAACTTTACGCTCTTGGCACTGCGCTGAATTTGCTTGATTGCCTTCCCCAATTAAAGAATAGTCTGAAGATAGTATACACCGACATCATTTTTAAGATACCACTATCGCTAACATGGCAAAACGGTTATTGCCCAGGGAATACAAACCTTATTCATTATTAAATATCTATATTTGTCATATATATATATATATATATATATATATACATATATATATATATATATATATATATATATATATATATATATATATATATATATATATATAACCATACTGTGTATATTTAGGCAGCATCTTCTCATTTAGACAAATATTATCGAATAGCACGGACTTGTTCTGTTTATAATTTTCCTTTTTATCTTCTCCAATCTCCGAATAGTCCTTTTTGAGTTTTTCTCGAAATTGTATATGTTGGATCCATAATCGCTAGCGCTTTCGACAGAAGTACTTCTATCATCCTCAGACATATTGTAGAAATAAATGTAGGGATTTTTTTAAAAATTTACTTATATATATATTTTTCCTAGTCACATGGAACTTTTTTACAAGTTAAGTGGACGAATTTTATTTTTTTTTGCATGTATTAAACATATTTATATATACAAATACATATATACATTATTAAACATTTATCTCAAACATTTCAAAATGTTCCGGCTGCACTCATAATTAATATTATTTATTTGAATCTTCTTTGTTTTAATGTACAGTGCTTCGAGTATTCTTAGCCTATTTACATTTCTCTCACTCTGCAATACTCTTGTATTTTCTACCATAATTCTTCGAAATTCCGAATGTTGCCAGCCATGTCCCTTCAAATGTTGTGATATGGAGCTAGACACACACACACACACACACACATACACACATATATATATATATATATATTTTAAGAATTTTGTCAACTATATTTCTTTTTAAAATTATAAAATAATTCTATTTCCGTTGTCTAAAATTAGAATTTCAAAAGATCTACTTATTGTCTCTTTTTTAGGCTTATTTAAAACTGTCACTTTCTGAGATAACGTTTTATGTTTACATAGTAACGGGCAGGTGACTATTAAAATTTAGTCCCTATTAAATGATAGTTGATTCGAGCGTATTTTGCCACCTAAACTCCAGTATTGCCAACAAAAGAACCATACTCTGAACCATCTCCCACTCGCCAGATTAGTACGCACGGGGCAGGCGACACTGCAATCAACAAATTTTATCTGTTAAAGCGTAAAACGTTTTCGTAATAAGTTTCACCTTTTCCGATTTGAATAGTTCTGAAAATAAGAATTAAATCTACAAATGGAAAAACAGGTGCCGGAAGCATTCGTCGATTGAGTAAATGTTTTATACGAATGGCAATAAGCAAAACAAAATGCTGTTATAACGTGTTAGGAAAGTAAGCATCTTTAAAGAGAAAAAGCAGTAGATTACTTCTCTATGACGTCTTTACAGAAAGCTTATCTTATTGGAAGTAAATATTAGAAAGCTTAGAGAAAAATGTTAATTGTGCGTAAATGGGTGAGGATTTTGTGGATAATTTAACAAAGTTATTATTCCTTAATATATAGTTGTATATTCTAAAAAAGTAAAGTAGAAGTAGGTACCGTATTATATGCAAGAAAAAATTTGTTTTTATATTATGTTCATGTGAAATCGGTACAGCTAATGTTTCTTATCTTTAGCTTTGACAAAAAAGAACTCATAATCTGAGGATCGGCTGGTTCTAGTCTTCAATGTCTTTATTGCGATATAATAGATATGTTTTTACTGACATGACTTAGACTTTTCTACGAAAATAAAATTAAAATGCTCATTTTTTGTTGCAATATGACAAAACGTTGTACGAGATAATTATCAAACAGAAAGTTTCGTCAGTTTATTTTGTTTTAGTTGCATATTAACGAAATATGTTTTAAAAGGTAAAACGTGAAAATCAACGTACACTTGCGTGTGGTTAATTGTTTAATGTAGTTTATTGATGAATTTGATTTATTGTTAAATGTGATTTATTGTTGAATGTGGTTTATTGTTGAATGTGGTTTATTATTAAATGTGATTTATTGTTGAATCTGGTTTATTGTTGAATTTGATTTATTGTTAAATGTGGTGTATTGTTGAATGTGGTTTATTGTTAAATGTGGTTTATTGTTGAATGTGATTTATTGTTAAATGTGATTTATTGTTGAATTTGATTTATTGTTAAATGTGGTTTATTGTTGAATTTGATTTATTGTTAAATGTGGTTTATTGTTGAATGTGATTTATTGTTAAATGTGGTTTATTGTTGAATGTGATTTATTGTTAAATGTGATTTATTGTTGAATTTGATTTATTGTTAAATGTGGTTTATTGTTGAATGTGGTTTATTATTAAATGTGATTTATTGTTGAATGTGATTTATTGTTAAATGTGGTTTATTGTTGAATGTGATTTATTGTTAAATGTGGTTTATTGATGAATTTGATTTATTGTTAAATGTGATTTATTGTTAAATGTGGTGTATTATTAAATGTGATTTATTGTTGAATGTGATTTATTGTTGAATGTGATTTATTGTTAAAAGTGGTTTATTGTTGAATGTGATTTATTGTTAAATGTGATTTATTGTTGAATTTGATTTATTGTTGAATGCGATTTATTGTTAAACGTGGTTTATTATTAAATGTGATTTATTGTTGAATCTGGTTTATTGTTGAATTTGATTTATTGTTAAATGTGGTTTATTGTTGAATGTGATTTATTGTTAAATGTGGTTTATTGTTGAATGTGGTTTATTGTTAAATGTGATTTATTGTTGAATGTGATTTACTGTTGAATGTGATTTATTGTTAAATGTGATTTATTGTTGAATGTGATTTATTGTTGAATGTGATTTATTGTTAAATGTGATTTATTGTTAAATGTGATTTATTGTTGAATGTGATTTATTGTTAAATGTGATTTATTGTTAAATGTGGTTTATTGTTAAATGTGATTTATTGTTAAATGTGATTTATTGTTAAATGTGGTTTATTGTTAAATGTGATTTATTGTTGAATGTGATTTATTGTTGAATGTGATTTATTGTTGAATGTGATTTATTGTTAAATGTGATTTATTGTTAAATGTGATTTATTGTTAAATGTGGTTTATTGTATAATGTGATTTATTGTTGAATGTGATTTATTGTTGAATGTGATTTATTGTTGAATGTGATTTATTGTTGCATGTGGTTTATTGTTAAATGTGATTTATTGTTGAATGTGATTTATTGTTAAATGTGATTTATTGTTAAATGTGATTTATTGTTAAATGTGGTTCATTGTTGAATTTGATTTATTGTTAAATGTGATTTATTGTTAAATGTGATTTATTGTTGAATGTGGTTTATTGTGAAATGTGATTTATTATTGAATTTGATTTATTGTTAAATGTGGTTTATTGTTGAATGTGATTTATTGTTAAATGTGATTTATTGTTAAATGTGATTTATTGTTAAATGTGGTTTATTGTTGAATGTGATTTATTGTTAAATGTGATTTATTGTTAAATGTGATTTATTGTTAAATGTGATTTATTGTTAAATGTGATTTATTGTTTAATGTGGTTTATTGTGAAATGTGATTTATTATTGAATTTTATTTATTGTTAAATGTGGTTTATTGTTGAATTTGATTTATTGTTAAATGTGGTTTATTGTTAAATGTACGAACATAAAAGAACAATTTTAATGCTTTCTTGCGAACCGACAAAAAATGATTTTGTCGGAGCGAAAAATAACGTACTCTTTTTTGGAAGTAATCCTAGAACTATTCGGAAATTTCTCAGGTTAAACAGTGGAACGACTCTGAGTAAGAAAGTTCAATGGTGGCAAAGAAAACTGAAACTCAAGATAACGTGAAGTTTGCACATGATGACTGCGTATTAGATGACTGCCACTAAAAGGAAATGATAAAAAGGAATACTCAAAGCCACGTGTAAAAATTGGACCCTATAAAATATGTGTTAATTATGTAACCTGGTGTAATAGAAGAGCATAACCATGGGTAAAGAAGTATCTAGCTACCACCTGAAAAGACGACTAATTTTGGAGAGTGCTTCTCCTCGGAATTATTGCTGGCATTTAGTACATCGACTTAAATCAATTGATAGTAACGAGAAGACACGCATCAAGTGTAGACATTATCTGACTAATTTTAATTAATGCGTATCCCAGTGCTTTTTGTTCTGTAATGGCGTTTTATAGAGGGTAATAATAATCTCTGTTTGATTAAATATAAATATAGAAATAACCGTCCGACTAATTCCACCGTTCTGTTTTAATGTGGTGAATGAATGTAATTAAAATACTGCTGTTATCTCTTTGAAATGCGATGCTCTGATCTCATATGTATTTCCCCTCGATAATAGAATAAAACCACTACTACATGCTTGATTTCGGGTAATTCCTTTCTCCTACCCGCTTTAAAAATAATATGAATGGAAATTATGTTGGTAATGAAAATAGTCCAAAAAATAAAATATTATATCGTTATTTAACTCTATTTATTCTGGACAATGTAAAGAGTGACAAAATATTTTGTTGCCACCGAATTCTATGAGAGACTCAAACGAGAAAAGAATTAACACATATCTAAAAATGGCTAAAATCTTGGAGGAAGACCTTCCAGTTTGTAGTATAATAAACTTGTAAATGGATGATAACTTTCAATGTGCAAAGACCAAGCTTCTTCGATTTAATAATTGCATGACATTTTTAGAACCACTGATTCTCATGACTACAAGTATATTACTTAAAAGTTCTACGTTCAAGGGTACCGGTCGTACAAGTGAACCGAAATATGTCTTAAGAATGGAAGTTATTTACAAATGCGTTCTTTATTCAATTTTGTTTTCATATTTGATCTTATAGTTAACATATTATTTCATGTATATTACAGTAAGATATATTGGGTATGGTTCTAGAAGTATTTTGTTTTATTTTTTTTTTTATTCATTATCGAGTTGTCGAATATGTAGGGTTCAAATCGCAGCTATTTTTCTGTTCGCACATAGCGGTAGACACTAGGGTTTTCGAACGAAATAAACGTTTTAAAGTAGATTAAAATATAAAAAAATTATTCAGCTAGGCAGAAGTGTTCTTTTCGCCGTTGATTACATTTATTTGTTATTTTTGTTTTTGACAACATTTTTTTTTTATCTCTGTCTATTGAAAAACCAAACCAAATAATTTATTAATATTCCGAAAACGTTAGAATAGTCCGGGAATGATGATTATTTTACGTTAAATTTATATACAAAACATATCTCACACTCTAAATCTTCAAACGATTGCTTTTTTTTCGCTTAGTTTTGAAGGATACCACGTGTATTAAACAAAAAAGTTAGCATCTCCATTTTGTTGGTGTTTTAGCTAAGGACGTTAATCTAACAATTTGCTGTCATTATTATTATTATTATTATTATTAGTAGTAGTAGTAGTAGTAATAGTAGTAGTAGTAGTGGTAGCAGTATCATTATTACTATCATTATCATCATTATTATCATTATTATTATTACTATAAATATTATTATTATTACTATTATTATTACTATCATTATCATTATTGTTATCATTACTATTATTATTAATATTATCATTATTATTACTATTATTATCATTATTATTATTATCATCATTATTATTATTACTATTATTATCATTATTCTTTCATTATTATTACTATTATTATTTTTTTTATTACTATTATTATTATTATTATTATTATTATTATTATTATTATCTGTACGTGTTTTTTACTGTAAAACAAATCAATATAGTACATATGTTTTATATGATAAAACTTTAGGCGTCTTGCTTGGGCGTTGAAGCTTTCGTTTAGAGAAATTCTGCGCATACGTAAGTAAATAAAAGCAAACCCTAACATTTGTCCTTGGTAAAATATGCAATTGAAAACAAAACTGTAAATCTCATTTGCTTCTTTTATCTCGGCATTTTACGAATTTTATTTGTATTTTTCATTGCTAGTTGGTATCGTTTTAAAACAAAGACAAAACAAATGTTTATGATTTAATGTCTTTTATATATTCTGTTATTTACAGTTAAAAGTCTTTAAAATCAATAAAAACAGCTTGTTCAGTCGTTGAAACCCTGTAAAAAACTTAAATTATTTACTATCAACACTTAACTTTTTTATAAATAGTTTTTTAAAAGTTAGTCTGTGTTATAAATAGAAAATATCTGGCAAAATTGGAGATTGGATGGCTAAATTCTCTCGATCCCTACATCATATAAAATGAACCAAATTCCCTAATCACCTTTATGTTACTATGCTAACAATGTGTAAACAATAATATCGGTATTTCAGAAGTTAGCAGTTTTAAATAAGCAGAACTTTTTTAAGTAAACCGAACTTATAAAAAAATTATATATTTAAAAACAATATGTTTTGAACTTTTTTTATTTTAAACAATATAAATAGAAGTTTATATAATTTCCAACAATATAAATGTTATTTACTTTGAACTTTAAACAATATATACAGAACTTTTTGATTTTAAACAATATAAATAGAATTTTATATAATTTCCAGCAATTAAAAAAAAACATTTTTGTCCCCCAACAAATGGAGAGTGGACCTATAAATTAAAGCTTGTCTGTTCGGCAGTTCGTCCTTTTGTCTGCTCGTCCTTTTGTCTGTTCGTCCGTTCGTCTGTTCGCACTTTTCTCAATAACTACGCCTTGGAATTTTTTGAAATTTTTTTGCACAAACATTAAACATGATATGAGTAAAAAAGTAACAGAAAGGATTTTCCGGAAAAACTCCGGTTGCCTTTCGTGTTAAAATGGCTAAAATTGACACTTTACTTTTGTACTTATCAGAGACATTGATGCCTTGGATTTTTATAAAACTTTCTAAAAAGTTGTATCTAACTGATTACTATATAATTTTGTTTGTCAAAATTTCGCGATGTCTTGGGTGTGCCCCATGGGCGCGTTTAGGGCTAATAAAGACACTCTATTTTTGGGACTGTTTTACCATATTTGTCCAAAATTTTCTGTGTATGTCTATTTAGCAGTTTTGCATGGGGCTGAACTCAAATCTAAATGTTAAGGTCGTGGGAACTTATGGAAGTATAGGGGGGCAAATGGTTGACTTAATCATTTCTTTAGAATCGTTTACACACAAAAACAAATAATTTCTCATGTAAAACAAAAGAAAACAAAACAAAACTACTTCATCAATTTGCATATTTAAACAAAACATTTGATATTTTTTACGACCTAAATCAGCATAGTTTTCCGCCATAAAAACAAATCTACTTTTAGTAGTATGTCTTTCAAAGCCTTTAAAATTAATATGAACGAAGGAATTAAAGAACATAAAAATAAATTGATATTTTAGAACGTACCCGTGTTTTCTCATGTTATGAATGGTTTTCTAAATTGCAACAATATTATTTATGATCTCGTTCTTAAAATGAGAAAGTGGCTTTGCAAACTATTCTGTTCCTACATCTTATTAGGCATACAAATCGTCAATTATTTTAAAACTGCATTTTGTCAATTAAAGACGAGCTAATGCAACTCGAATATTTTCAATCAATTTAAAAATATTCGAGCTGTATTTTTATCTTTAGAAAACAAAAATGAAACGTAACAAAATGAAACGCATTTCTATTTAGAAATGAAAAAAGAATCCAAATCTGAATTGGAAATTGCATTGAAACCAGGAATTTAGAAGGGAATCCTAATCGTATAGAAACAACTAACATTTTTGGAATCACTAATATATATATATATATATATATATATATATATATATATATATATATATATATATATATATATAGATATACCTTCATGTACCTATCTGCCAATCTGTCTGTCTGTCTGTCTGTCTCTCTTTCTCTCTCTCTCTATATATATGCGTATATATATACGCATATATATATATATATATATATATATATATATATATATATATATATATATATATATATATATACTAGCAAAGGTGCCCGTGGTTGACTGGGTTCAAAAACAGCCTACAGATAATGGACTGATTTATGAAAGTATTATAGGTTATGAAAAGGAAAGGTTGTAAAAAGATAGCTTCGAATTTGGGGGTATCAAAACCAAAGCAAACTATGATGAAAGTAAAAATATAATAGATAAACTCCGTTATTTATTATACCATGCCTGTTCACACTGAAACACTTATCACAATCTTCTGTGGATGTATATTAAAAAAAAAACTTGTTAAACTTTGTGACATATTTCCATTCTATGGAGGTCAGGTGCGAAGGAACACCCCATAATTTTATTATAGCATATTTCTTCAAACTGAAAGGTAATTATCAAAGTATACTTACGGAAATAGATATGAAAAGTCTTTATTAAAGTGTGTTCCTATTTCCATTCTATGGAGGCCAGGCGCGAACGTAGACCCCACAATTTTATTATAATATCCCTATTTAAGTTAAAACATATTTATCAAAGTATTCTTATGTACATCTATATCAAAAACACTTGTAAACATTTTTTTTTAATTTTTAATTTTTTTATTTCCATACTTTGTGGACCAGGCGCGAACGCAGACCCCACAATTTTAATGAACAACCGTTCTGCCAGATAATACATACCCATGTCTATGTCTCGACACATCTTCTATTATTATATGCAAACAGTTTTTTAAAATAGTCAACCATATAGGAGCCTATTCGTGATGAGACACACACACATTAATCTTTATATTATATATATATATATATATATATATATATTTATTGTGTACAGAAAGTTGTTAGTTGAGACAGATCATTGGTACCGTCGGTTTCAAGCCCGATAATAAGGCCCGTTTAAGGTATCCTTATCAAGCTCTCTTCAGCCAATATTCGTCTATCTTATAACCGGAAGTGTGAAGTATATATACCTCGCGAATCCACGTTCAAATCTCGTTTTGTTTAATTCCCCCCCCCTTTTTTTAAAATCTATATATATATATATATATATATATATATATATATATATATATATATATATATATATATATCGGGTAATGTAATACCTAATTTTCAACTTTGAATTATTTAAATTTAAGATCTAATTTCGAAAAAATGTTTTTTTATATGAATCGATTTTAATTTGAACCCCATTTAATTTCAAAATCTCTTTCCTTATGTATAAAAACTTCAAAATCTGTATTGGTATCGGTTAAAAACTTAAAAATTCGTTTAATTATATCGAACATTTAAAAATTTCCAAAAATACGTTTAAAGTTTAAAAAAATATATTTTTAATTATATCGAATCACGTTTAAAAATTTCGAAATACGTTTAAAAATTATTTTTAAAAAACACAAATCTTTCAAGGTTTGGGGAAGTGAGTATTTATGTATCCTAAGTGAGTATTTATGTATCCTAAGTGATTTCCCTAGTTTATTAACATTATTATATTTTTCTATAGTTTTAAATTCGAAATAGATTATAAATTACATTTATAAAATATACTTTTTTTTTTTTTTTATATATATGACATTAATTAAAAATCTATAATATAATTGCGATTAAAATCCAAGTTTACCGACTAATTATTTATGTATTTACAATTTTTTTTTCCTTATATATATATATATAAACAACATCTAAGTGTTGTTCTTTTCATTGATCCAATTTATTAGGAGCCCCTTCCTTCTATGTATGCAACTTTTCAAAGCTTCACTCCTCACATTTAAACATTTTATTTTTGGATCATGAATGGACCGGAGGATGTAGTATTTCTCTGCGTTACAGAGTGAGCATTGACTTAATTCCGGGACGTATGCTGGTCTATGCTCTATTTTTCTCCATTTTATGGAAAAGGGTGTATTTTTTTCTTTAAGCTCCCACACGCGGGTAGCTAATGCTGTATTCATCCTTGTTTTAGCTCTAAAGGAGCTCATATGTGCATAATATCTTTGTTTAAATTGGCCTTTTGTCATACCCATATATATTTCCGGTATATTTGTGGATTGTTCCGTTACTGTGGCCTCATAGACAAGGGATTCAGCTTTACAATTACCCTCCAATGGACAGCTATTTTTGGTCCTGCAAGAGCAGCCTGCGTTATCTATCTTTTTTGGTTCTTTGGATATTATCGACTTTATTGATGGAGCTGTCGAGTAACTAACTTTCACCGTGTTTCTATTAAAAAGTTTATGTAGTCTATGTGTTCTTGGAAAATGTTTGTCTAGAAGGCTAAGAAAACAATGCCCTACTCTAGTTTTAGTGTTCAATGAAAACGGAGGTAAGAACCAGATTATTTTCCGTTTCCTCTTTCGTTTTATATTTTCTTTATTCTGGGTTTGTTGAAATTTTATGTTTTCATTGAACCCACTTTGATGCAGTGCGTCATTATAATATGGTGCTGCTTTCTCGAACACTTCAGCGTTCGAAGAAAGCCGTGAAATCCTTTGGCTAATGTTCGCTACCATATTTTTAAACACTGTGGGTGGGTGGCATGAACCCTTATTTATATACATGAGTTTTTCATTTAGTTTGTGAAAGGGTTTGTGTATTTTCTTCTCTCAAAATAGCTGTCCATTGGAGGGTAATTGTAAAGCTGAATCCCTTGTCTATGAGGCCACAGTAACGGAACAATCCACAAATATACCGGAAATATATATAGGTATGACAAAAGGCCAATTTAAACAAAGATATTATGCACATATGAGCTCCTTTAGAGCTAAAACAAGGATGAATACAGCATTAGCTACCCGCGTGTGGGAGCTTAAAGAAAAAAATACACCCTTTTCCATAAAATGGAGAAAAATAGAGCATAGACCAGCATACGTCCCGGAATTAAGTCAATGCTCACTCTGTAACGCAGAGAAATACTACATCCTCCGGTCCATTCATGACCCAAAAATAAAATGTTTAAATGTGAGGAGTGAAGCTTTGAAAAGTTGCATACATAGAAGGAAGGGGCTCCTAATAAATTGGATCAATGAAAAGAACAACACTTAGATGCTGTTTATATATATATATATATATAAGGAAAAAAAAATTGTAAATACATAAATAATTAGTCGGTAAACTTGGATTTTAATCGCAATTATATTATAGATTTTTAATTAATGTCATATATATAAAAAAAAAAAAATTATATTTTATAAATGTAATTTATAATCTATTTCGAATTTAAAACTATAGAAAAATATAATAATGTTAATAAACTAGGGAAATCACTTAGGATACATAAATACTCACTTAGGATACATAAATACTCACTTCCCCAAACCTTGAAAGATTTGTGTTTTTTAAAAATAATTTTTAAACGTATTTCGAAATTTTTAAACGTGATTCGATATAATTAAAAATATATTTTTTTAAACTTTAAACGTATTTTTGGAAATTTTTAAATGTTCTATATAATTAAACGAATTTTTAAGTTTTTAACCGATACCAATACAGATTTTGAAGTTTTTATACATAAGGAAAGAGATTTTGAAATTAAATGGGGTTCAAATTAAAATCGATTCATATAAAAAAACATTTTTTCGAAATTAGATCTTAAATTTAAATAATTCAAAGTTGAAAATTAGGTATTACATTACCCGATATATATATATATATATATATATATATATATATATATATATATATATAGATTAAAAAAAAAAAAGGGGGGGGAATTAAACAAAACGAGATTTGAACGTGGATTCGCGAGGTATATATACTTCACACTTCCGGTTATAAGATAGACGAATATTGGCTGAAGAGAGCTTGATAAGGATACCTTAAACGGGCCTTATTATCGGGCTTGAAACCGACGGTACCAATGATCTGTCTCAACTAACAACTTTCTGTACACAAAATATAAGTACGCTCTTAAAATTTGGATTTTCCTTTTAATTGAGCACTCTGCTGGAATTCTTTTTCCAAAAAAAACTAATCATAATTATATATATATATATATATATATATATATATATATATATATATATATATATATATATATATTACTTTCAGTTAGTTGTATCCAAACCCTTTTTTATGTATTCTGTATGTATTTTGTATTGATTCGAATAAGTCATTTCTGTCATAATAGTTGAATTAGGGAGACTCTCCTCCCATTCAACTACCACCATGTTTCCTTACACTGAGTATATCTAATGCAATTTAAAAATTCTAAATGTCAAACTGAAAGCATTTCACAATCAGAGAAACATTTTATACCTATAAATATATGCATATACATTCATATATATTTACACACACGCGCGCGCGCACACACACACATATATATATATATGTGTGTGTGTGTGTGTGTGTGTATATAACATTTAGTTATTTTTGTTTTACTTTATAACCGAAAATAAAACAAGACTCAAAATATTTTAGTATTCGTTGGTTTTCTATATAAAAATAAGACATTTAAAGTTATTTCTTGTAATGAAAATGACCCAAGGCTACAAAAAAAGCAAGAAAATATACTGTTATGTTTTATTTGTCCTGGCTAGTGCATTAGTTGAAAGCAATAATAAAGTATAAACAATAATATACAAATGGAGAAGTTATAAAACTAATAAAAATAAAGTTTGGTGTAAAGAAGAAATCTTTTGTTAAAAAACATTTTCAATAGATCTCTCACAGTAACACATTATCGTTCAAAAATTGTTTTCTTACGAGTTCATTTTGTTCTATTTCGAACACTAGAATATAAATATCGTGTTTCGTACATATTTAATTTGATTATATGGAAAAATATAACGTGCTGCATACTGATTCCATTTCAGTCAGTTCTATACGCAGTTTTATTATCTGCTTAGGTTACATCTCTAAATTGATTAAAACATAAATATAGGGTGTCCAAATAAATGCAAACACTCCTTAAATTCTCTCAACTTGCTACATGAATATGCTATGCCACATTCCCTAGAGATGTTTAGGACTAAAGAATGCCACTTCTAACATGATAGAGCACGCGCCCCTATCACCATGACATAAGAGCATATCTGTATAGTCACTTGCGAAACAGATAGTTAAGTCAAAGTATCGGGTACTGTCCACACTAACCGGATTATATCCTTCCTCCTGGATTTTCCTCTTTATGGGGTCGAGGGTGGCGAGCATGCTTAACACAGGGTTCACACCACAAAATGAGCTACAATGAATAAGTGAAAAGTAACCATTGAAAAAAGATTTGTTAACATACCAATTGAACTGATTAGGAACGTTTTCGATTCAATCAGTGAGCGTTATCAGCTGTTCATAGATCACAATGGCAAATGATTTGAACACTTTCGATAATCGGCTGGTCTCTATATTTGTTCACAGTATTTTGATGTATGAAACATTTCATTCTTATTATAAATGTTGGTTTTATGGTCATTTAAAGAATGTATAGTTTTTATCGGGACATCCTGTATAGTATATTAATAAATATGCATCTACTCAATAAAAAGCAATGAAAAAGCATACATCTACATGAATAAGTATTTTACTCATAAAATATGTGAACAGATTGTTTCCAACATTATTAAGAAAACTGCTGATATATCGTAACATAATTATTGTCAAACTATGAGTAAATGGGTTTCAAAATAAAAATAAATTAAAATATTTCAGATTTCAAGTTATACATATATATATGTATATATATATATATATATATATATATATATATATATATATATATATATATTCAAAGTAAAAACATTCCAAAGGTAACCACCATTTTATTTCAACAGAGTTATTGATAGTGTTCCATAAAATAGTGCAAGATATTATTTTATTCAATTTTTTATTTTATTTTAATTTTCATTGACTGACTAGCCTTGAAAAGATCAGAGGTCTCTTGTCACCTGACGGTGTATTTAAGACTGAAACAGTAAATTTATTGTAGCGACTCATGATAATTATTTCCTAAATATAATAAGACTATATATATATATATATATATATATATATAACTACTTAATTTATTAACATAAATTTAATATACGAAAGTATAGATTTATGCGTAAACTTTAAGTATTTACTTCAAAAGTGCTCAATACGTAGGTAGAGCTAGTTAGTAATTTATAAAATATATATGGCGATTAAGCTACACTGAATATTCTGCGTTTCATCCAACTATAGGATTCGTCAGGCTTATGCGCGAATTCTGCGGTAGCTTCTTGTTTTTATATATGTTGAGGATTTCTAGTTGGCCAATCAGCTTTCTAGTATCCACCGCGCTCCTTCCTATCAACCAATGGGCATGCATTTTATCAAACAAAGGATCTGTTTTAGAACTAGGTAAGTGGTTTTAGGAAGACGTTCTCCTTTTTTACAAAAATATCGATATCAAATATGAGCAACAAAACACCAACAACTGTAATAAAATTAAAAATAGAAGAAAAAGAACTAAAATTTGGTATACGGCCCCATACAATCAAATGTTAAAAACAAAACTTGGCAAGAAATTTCTAGATCTTATTGAAAAACACTTTCCCGCAACCAACCCCTTACACAAAATCTTCAATAAAAATACCTTGACGTTATCTTACAGTTGTTGCAAAAATTTAGAGATGATAATTAAAGCACATAATACCAAAATACTAAATGAAAACAATGTAAACAACAACAAAATAAACAATAAAAAAGTAGACACCATGACAGAAAGAAAACCAACACTAGCAGAAATAATAATAATAATAATATTAATAATAATAATAATAATAATAATAATAATAATAATAATAATAATAATAACAAACCAACCCCGGACAAGAACAAACATACCATAAATAAAAATACTAATAACGAACAAGATAAATGCAATTGTAGACACCGCACACTTTGCCCAGTCCAAAATAAATGCCAAACAAAAAGCGTAGTTTATCAAGCAACAATATTTGCGAAAGAAAACCCGATTAACAAGAAATATTACATAGGCATGACTTCCTTAGATTTCAACACCCGATACTATGACCACAAAAGCACATTCAAAAATAAAAAAACACCGTATAAAAACAACACTAGCGAATAAATACTGGGAACTCAAAGAAAGCGGACATTCGCCGGTAGTCGAATGGAAAATAATGAGACAAGGTACCACATGCAGACATTTAGACTACCCATGTAAATTATGCCTCCATGAAAAATTTTCTATCCTGTACTTTAAAGAACCTCAAAATCTATTAAACTGTAGGCGGGAAATAGCAAACAACTGTGTTCACAAAATAAAACTTACCCTAGGATAGCGATACAAAATAGCTTTAAAACTAACAATAAAAATAGAAAACAAACAAATAAATAAATTAAATAAACATGAATATACATAAACGATCACACACACACACACACACACACACATATATATATATATATATATATATGTATATATATGTGCATGTATGTGTGGACACATAGGTATATTTATATGTATAAAAAAAGGAGAACGTCTTCCTAAAACCACTTACCTAGTTCTAAAACAGATCCTTTGTTTGATAAAATGCATGCCCATTGGCTGATAGGAATGGGCGCAGTGGATACTAGAAAGCTGATTGGCTAACTAGAAATCCTCAACATATATAAAAAGTTTATAAATTATGAAGACGAATATTTTTCACACAAACAATCTTATGCAAATTTAAAACAAAATTGATTCATATTTTTGGCAATGTTTTTAGATATAATATAAAAAATCTAAAAATCTTACATTAAAAAGTTTTGTTTTTTTTCTTATAAATAAAAAAGAAGAATTTTCACAAGAAAAGTTTTATACGTTACACCGACAAGGGAGATAATATAATTGTTGAAATATACTTTTTCTTAAAAAAACATAATTATTGATATCTGGAGATATAGCTCGGTGGCAGAGCATTTGACTGCGGATCGAATGATCCCGTGTTTAAGCCGGCATGTAATATTTTTTTCTTATTAGTATATGTTCAGTTTACGATAAAAGAATAAGTACCATTAAAGATCTTTGCAAATCATTTTTTTCCTTTGCTTATTTTAAAACTGAACATTAATTAGAAGTCCTTGTCCAGAGCTGAGGTGATACTGTAAACATACACAGGCGGAATTTGATGAACGACATTATAATTCTTATCTTTTTATTTTTATTTTATTATTTATTCATTTATTTATTTATTGCGGATTAGTCCACCGGGCAAAGTATTACACGATATATATATAATATTATATAGAGGGTTGATTTCATTATTATACATATGCAATCTGCATATATTAAAATATCATGCTTAAGCGTACTGTATGATTGGGCAACACTTGGCAACACACTAGTATATATATTCATATATATATATATATATATATATATATATATATATACTTGTTTATTGTTATATAAACATGCTCACGTCCAGCTGCTACAAATATCCACTTGTTTCAATCAAACAACAGATATCATCAGGCAGCGACTTGACTATTCAAAAGGTTATTCATTGAACTTTTGAATAGTCAAGTCGCTGCCTGATGATATCTGTTGTTTGATTGAAACACGTGGCTATTTGTTCAGCGGGATGTGAGCGTGTTTATATAACAATAAACAAGTATTATCAGTTCTTTTTATTGAGCACTATCTAACAACCTCGTTGAATTCATTAGTCCATTACTTTTGAATATAAAAAAACCCGAGTATATATATATATATATATATATATATATATATATATATATATATATATATATATATATATATATAAATTAGTATTCTTTATGCAAATACAGTCATATTTTGCTACGATGTACAGACCGTTTCAATCATAAATGATCTCATCAGGCAAGGTTTAAAAATACCATTTTCAATTTTAGAAGAGAACAAATATACTTTGCCATGACTGGCCTAAAGCAAGGTTAATGTTTTTATGGATTTAGATTTAATTAAAAAATCTAATTTCAGTTAAAGTAGGGGGTGGTGGTAAAAGGTATTTTTGAAGAAGGTTTAGAGAGAGTGATAAGAGGAAAAAGGTAATGTAAAGCAGTGTATGAATCCACTAATAGGGCGAAAGAGAGGATTGAAACAGTTGACATGTAACAAACAATGGTGTTAGAAGACGATATTTATAATTTTATAATTCAAGTCATTTAAAAGTGTCTTGACTATGGACTAAAAGTTTAACTGAATTTGGTCATATTATCTACCAATAAAACACGAGGTTATTCGTTCAATTTTTATTTCTTTATTTTTATTTATATATTTTGTTTAGAAAGTTTTTAAATTCTTAGAATCACTAAAATTTGATTTATTTGCTCTATCTTGTACAGCGAGCAATTCTTATTTAGATGGGGTAATACTTATAGAATATTACTGCCAGTAATATTTGTAAATCGTATGATCACAGTTTTCCATACTAGCTGATTGTTGGATAATTTTATTATGAAGTATATATATATATATATATGTATATATATATGCATACGCACATACAATTATACACCATATGCACATATATATGCATATATAGACCCATAAGACATATACACATGCATACACATGCAGAAGCATAAATATACATATATACAAATATGCAGGATGATACACATATATACCGTATGCAGATATTCCATGCACTTAGTTGAGTTATGGATGCGTTTGTACTTACTGATTGTATCAAACCAATTATTAATTTGTATCTTGATACGTTAATATATTAAAGTTTATTAAATAATAGTTTTTATAGCTTTCAGTATACCTAGATATATACAAATATGCAAATATATATATAACTATGCATACATGCATACATAAACAAGCATCTGTGCATATATGTTAAACAAATAAATTTGATATAATTGAAAAAAGTTAGTGTAAATTTACAAAACAAAAGATATAAATATAAAATAAATAAAAATTTGAACGAAAAACGTCGCGTTTTATAGATAGATAGATAGGTAAATATACAGTCAAGCTACTGAAAATGACGCCAGACCAGATGGGAAATTCTGCATGATCGATCAAAGAGGCAGAATGTTTATAATTTACAAAAAAGAATTTTAAAGTTTTGTGTTATTTTCTGTGAAACAAATTCTGCGAATAAAAATTCCGTTGTTCTATGTATTCATGATGGAAAGCAGGTACTAAAGTCACTAGGACGCAGACCTGATGGTTGACTACTGCACATTCCATGAGTTTAAGAAACGAAATTAAGCCCTGATGTTTGAATAATGCCAAACAACATGCACTTTACGTGTATTTATTTTTAGCAATTCCCACCATTTAGTTTACAGTAGCGATATAAATATATATTGTTTTCCAGAACACATTTTTACTCGTAAAACATATGTAGGCACTGTTTTTACAAAAAGCAGCTGATAATACCGCAAAAATATTATCGATATTTTCACATTATCTGAGTGTTTTCAAATTAACATGAAATGATACAGAGAATCAGATAACATTTCGTGATTTAGCAGTACGAAAATACGATTTAGCAGTGCAAAACACGCTTTAGCAGTGCAAAAACACGCTTTAGCAGTGCAAAAACACGCTTTAGCAGTGCAAAATTACACTCAGCAGTGCAAAAATACGATTTAGCAGTGCAAAAACACGCTTAGGAAGTGCAAAAATACGCTTTAGAAGTGCAAAAATAGGATTTAGCAGTGCAAAAACACGCTTTAACAGTGCAAAAATACGATTTAGCAGTGCAAACATATGCTACACAACACTCAAAAAGTATTTAAAAAGAATGCTCAGCGTTATTATTTATACTGACGGGAAAAATTGTTATATAAATTATTTAAGACGTTGAAAAAGTAAATACTTAAATATTTAATTTTCTGACCAAAACTTTTTAATTGTTTTTAGATCCTCATGTTAAAAGTTAAAGAAAATGATTTAGCATTATGGTTGCTGTACGAGTCTACTTACTAAGCTCTGCGATTTTATGCGTTTTCTGGTTATCTCAGCATACCTAATTTTGCCTGTGGATATTTCACGCTGATTTCTAGCTTCAATTAATATTTGCCTATTTGTCCTTGACTCATCATATACAAACAAGAGGAATACAAACTCTCTTTGTTCATTGGTCTTTGCGCAGTTTGAAGTGAATCATCAGAGGGAGTGTGGTTTGCTATAATACTTCTGTGTGGGAACATATGCTTTGATGCCCCCTTTGGATCATTTGCACTCTTCAGCTGGCAGAGAAAAGTTTCCTTTTCAAGGGGCATCATTAATATGTTTTCTGATGGATACCCTGTCAACACTTTGGTAGTAGCTTGTCGTTTTGAGCAATGTCTTTTCACTTTGGTGTTGAAATTTAAAGGTAATGTCTGTTGATACAACTAGTCGGTCTACCTTTCTAAGAGGACTTTAGGCATTAGCCACACAAGCTTCGTGTAGTAAGACATGTGTATTCTTTTACGTTTATTCTTTATTTACGCACTTTTTTGTTCACGATATTTTGACCTGATGTTATATTTGTTTGCTGATGCTACGATTAGTTAGATGTTACGATAACTACGTCACACATGCACTTAAATTAACGTATTTTATATAATAGTGCGAAATCTTAAGCCCGACCAATCAAATACTGTAGTCTTATTAAAATTGTATACCGGTTAAAACTATTTGATGCCAGGTTTTATTTTTGCTGTAAATATATTGCTGTTTTTTTTCTTTATTTCAAGTAATACTTATTCGATTTGTTGTCATTCTGGAGTTTGGATCAGTGAAAGAACGGTATTAGTACAATACGAATCTTAAAAAAAAAGAAAAAAGAGTTGCACTCTTTATTTTTTTCAGGCAAAGAGTTAAAGAAAAAAAATCAGTATTTGAACATCAAGTATTTGGCCATTCCTAGCGTATAGTCGGAAATTATTTACTGTGAAATGGATTTTGGCATTATTCACAAACAGCTTATTTTATAATAAAATCATTTGTTATTTTGAATAAAAAAAACAATGCATAACAAATATTAACTCTTTATTTTTTTTTTCAATATTATTCCGAATAAAAATACCTGTAATAAAAAATAAACATAAAAATAACAGTAATATAGAAGTTAATAAGATTAACAACAATTCTATTAATGATAACCTGCGTTCACAAGAAGTAAAAATATTGCAATAAAAACGGATTTTAGAAGGTATTATAATATTGAAATCTTTCAAGTGTAATGCGTGTGTTTTGTGTTCACTTCTTGGATGTTGGCGCATAAGAATTATATTAAATGGTTTCTAATACGTTTTTGAAATTCAAAGGCAAGTAGTAAAATCATTCATTACTGCTATCTCCGGAAGCTAATGGAAATAGAAAATTAAAACGTTAGAGATAAACCCCAAGACGTAATGAAGCGATTCACAAAAAGATTACATTAAAACATATAACAACAAATAATACTTGTAAAATAGAAACGAGTAATAAATGCAGGAATTAATTGAACGTCCAACAAGGAATAACTGAAGAATCGAAAAAAAAAAGCCTCAATATTCAAAATATCACTGAGTTTCTTCCTGTAAAAAAATCATTTATAGTCAGCATTTTATTAAACATGTTTATACATACCGGCGTTGTCCGGTACTCTTTTCATGTTGAGATTTATATATTATTATTAAAGCATCGTTTAGGCATATGGTGATTGTATAACGTCGCTTTAAAATATTGCAAAATCGTTAATACAATCTTGCTTTAATTTCTAAAGGTTTTCATTTGATAGCTTCAAAGAGTATTTAATCTTCTTAAATAAAATATTATTTACAATTTATTTGATATTATATATGTATATATATATATAAGGAACAGGTAAACCAGAGGTCAAATAGGCCTTTGTCCGATAAATGCATGCTCATTGGCTGATAAGAAGGACGCGGTGGATACTAGAAAGCTGATTGGCTAACTAAAATCTCAACAGAGATGCGCATCGCATAGAAAAACGACAAACAACCACAGAGTTCGCGCATAAGCCTGAAGAATCCTAGAGTGGATGAAACGCGGAATATTCAGTGTAGCTTAATCCCCATATACATTTTATAACTTACTAACTAGCTCTACCAACGTATTGAGCACTTTTGAAGTAAATACTTAAAGTTTACGCATAAATCTTTAATTTTGTATATAAATTTATGAGAGTAAATTAAGTACTTATATATGTGTGTGTTGAAATATACTTTATTTTCTTATAGTATATACTTTTTCTTATTTAAGAAGCTCTATGTAATTACAGAGCAATATAGTGAATGAATGGCAAAAGTCTATATCCCAAAGTTCATGATGTTGGCCATCTTACAATTTATTTCTTTTAATTCAGTTGACACTTATAATTCTTGTCAGTATATGTTTCGTAGCACAAAATCAATCGCTTAATTATTATATCAATCAGTGAATCTATTTTACCAATAATTGTTCAAAAGAAATAGCAACAATCAATTCACCAAAAGGAAATAAAATGCGTTTGGATATGATTAAGAAATCCGCAAATTAGAAGAGAAGCTGCGAATACCTTACAGTTTTCTTTCATTACGCCATTTTGAAATGTTTTCAACTGAATTAAATAAATAAATTTTAAGATGGTTAACATCATGAAATTTGGAATATGGACTTTTGTCATTGATTCATTATATGCTCTGTAATTACATTGAGTTTGTTAAATAAGGATTGGTATATATAAAAAGGAAATATAAGTCAATAAAGAATATTTCCACAGAAATACACACACACACACACACACACACACACACACACACATATATATATATATATATATATATATATATATATATATATATATATATATATATGCAGCAAGTAATTATTCAAACACATCTGATTGAACACGTCAGAGTTATTATTTTTCCGATTTTTCTGGATATCTTTTCAATTCGCCGACCAGTCTTTTTTATTTCAATTGGCATGTTGTACAAAATAACGCCGAAAAGTTGGTGTTTAGCTGTTTTCTACTCAAGCCCTTCCTATCGGTGCGTCCGGTTATAACGAGAAGCGGTTGTTTATATATATATATATATATATATATATATATATATATATATATATATACATATATATATACATATATATACGAAATCGAAGACTAGATTAGATTATCCTATTTCTTAAAGTAACAGATCAGGTTTGATCAGAAATTTGAAAAATCATTCGCCTGTTTCACTTTACACACTTGTACATTTTATAACTTTTTAATGTCTTCTTACTACTCTGTTCAGTGTCTCCTCAACACCTGATTCCATATAATCACTTTATTTCACAGCTATATTTTAGTAAATTCTTATAGTATTTCGATATTGAGTTCGGCCAGTATTATTGCAGGCATATAAATGAAATATCTGTTCATACAAAGTATTGAAAAACACGCACGACAATTGTTGAGGAGAGTAAAAGTCGCAAATATCACAAGTTTTCCCGTTATTTAAAATAAGGTTTACAAGCACTTTCGTTTTATCCTTCATTTAGAAATGATCAATAGAGTATGAGGAGAGGGACAATTGATGCCATTGCTTATTTCATATATAAACCTTTTATTGCATATGCATCCTTTCAGAATATATCGATTACCAATCTAGAGCGAACAATACCAGCCGGTCCTTTTAACGCATTTCCTTTGGTCGAAGGAAAGCTTGTTTACCACGTTGCTAAAAAACTATTTCTATTATTTTCTATTATTTCTTGTGTGTCCATTCTTTCACTCCTTTGTTCACACTTACTTTAATAATGTCTAACCAATAGCCCGGTCACCGTTAACCTATCATCGATTTTTACAATTGATCTACGATCATTTTCTCAATCAGTTCAGAAGGGCCAACATTCTCGCCTCTAAATTACGTACAACTAGCCAGTTTGCCTTGCAAAGTGACGTTAACAGCTCAATAAACGTCAGAGATGTCGTTGTAACCAATTTAAGTGAGGCCTAGTGGTTTAATGAATATTTATCGACATTTAGTCAAAAAGTCGGAGGTGAAACGAATTGCTAAGCGTTGAAATATCTATAATACACGTCATTTCCTGTTGTAAAATCGCCACGTTCTTTGTGAAATGTGTTTTTAGATAAATCACAGATTTTATTTATACATAATTTGTCGAAGAAGAAAAATGAATTCATTTCATATATTCTATATAGATATTCCGGATATTGTTTTTGCTTATAAAATTCATAACTGAAAATTGCTTGTGGAAAAATGTGTTTTTTATATTATTGCTCAATTATATATTTTTTTATTAATTTAAATGTAAATAAATGCTAAAATATACCGAGACAGGCAAAACTTACTTTTGTTAATTAATTTTGTTAGTATGAAAAAATGTTCTTTCCAAGAACTACCGTTCTATGAAAAATGTTTTCACATAACTGCTTCCCTATTCACTCAAACGTAGTCTTCCTCCAGCTCAATGACAACGTATACTTGTTGAGCAACTCGTTAAATTTATTAAATTCTCGTTCTTTGTGATAGTCTATTTCTTTTGTTAAGTGTCTAACGGTAGACGTATATGATAATCTCAAGTACATTTTTAGCACAGTAGAGGGAGCCACATACTTGGCAGATATCTTGGCAATATATTCAGTGTATTTGTTTGAATTCATGTTTTCTATGAATGCTAAGCCGAGGAGTAAATGATGAGCTCTACTTACCGTCTTATTCCACTAAAGACTGAAGGTCTTTTCTATGGTTTCAGATATCGCCTTTGATTTGTGTACATTCTTTTTTATCTTATGTCTATTGTCAAGCGTAGTGTAATCAGCAAATATAGCCATTTCAAATACATTTATATCAGCAAAATAGCTTATTAAGAAAAAGGGTCCAAGGACACCCAGGTGACATCTGTATAATTATAATGCAGTTTGGATGTACAGCTGTTGTAGTCATCTGAATTTTTGATTTACCTTCTCTTAACTGCAGTGGTCTCACTCTTATAATGAGGTCTAGCATCAATAAAGTATTTTTATTTTCACTTTGCGCAATGACAGCGACATAAGGTGACGTGAACCATTGAAGAGAATACTGGTTTCCGTGTAGAAACATGTGCTTAATTGTTTGATTTATACAATTCAGTCTCCCCATTTGCACATGGTTCAACAGGAAAAGTAAAATTTTATCTCCGTAAAACATCACTTATGTTATCTATAATGACGTCATTTTGATAAACAGCTCTTTAGATCTACTTGGATACTGTCTACCAATAACCCATATTCCCGATTAGACTACTCATATTTGTAACGCAATCCTTGTGTAGTAAAGTTAGGAATGGGTTAAGAAGTGCGGTTTAGTATCACAATGTAAGAACCATATCGGAGACGTGACTGTCTGTGTTATGAGGGCTTTATCTGTGTAACTCGAGAAATTAAGTTTTGCGTGGTGGACATTATCTCGTAAATATATATATATATATATATATATATATATATATATATATATATATATATACTTGGAGGCTAGCATTCGAGGAGAATGTTGTATTTTACTCTTAGAAACAATTAGTAAGACAAATACCGTCTTTATATTGGACTTGATCGGGAAAACAGAAAGCTTCATAATATATAAAGCCATTACAAAACAAGGAAAGATTTTGCTAATATATATATATATATATATATATATATATATATATATATATATATATATATATATCACCGTTTCGAGGGTTGGTTCAGTGCTTACTACCAAACTATTATAATTAATATAAAATACGTTTAATCTGATAATCAGAGACTTGTATATTGTTTTACGTTGAACACACACCCTAGCAAGTGGGGGCATGAATACTGCGGTCATATACCTCTGATTGTCGAAATTACATCTGGTAATAAACTATCGAATCAACCTGAGCCGCAGAATGGATCCAAATGGGAACAGCTTCCGAGCACATTTGCAAAAGAGAAAAAAGAATCACGCTTCTATGTGTATTATAGACATACCGTTAAGGAAGTACACGGTATTACTGATAAGAATGAACCTAATAGTAAACTTGTGCAAAAAGGAAAATAAAGCTTAATATCTATTGTATGCAAACACAGTTTCTTAATTATATAAATGTTGCCTATTAATCACCTTTGAAATATACATATACTCTTGCACACCTTGTGCTTAAGACCAAAAAGAATAAACACAAAATAAATTGATACAAAATAACATTACGTCTGTATTTATAATCTTTTGTAGTGAGCTTACGGAATACGCTATTTATGAATGAGTTTAAGATTTGAAATTTATGAAAAGGTCGCTTAAAAAATCGGTGCTCGTAAATATTTTATACAATCGTTTACACAACTGAAAATTTGAGGTTAAAAATGTTTTGAGAATCATTAATCTCGTGGATTACTTGAATAATCACAAAACATTGACATCAGTATAATTTGACTAATTCAAATATTTTTGTATATAAAGTTGTAAAATATATGAATTATCGTCTATCCGAACATAATTATACTGTCCGTTTTTGTGAGTTAAACCCCAGGGTTTGATAGATTGACAGTTTCTATTACTATAATATAAAACATCAGTTAAGGTAAAAGTAATACATTTGGAGAATTTTCTACGTTTAAAGAAAATATTTTGTGGCGGCTTCTACACCTACATGGAAAGTTTGAATAAAAGGAATGTTTATGATGTGCTACATTGTCGAAAGAAGATCGTTTCCTAGAAGTGGCAATATATATATATATATATATATATATATATATATATGTATATATATATATATATATATATATATATTGTCACTTCTAGAAAACGATCAGCAGCACATTTTCATTACGGACTTCTTCAAGGTAGTTGCTGCTATTTTAGTGACGTAATACTAGACCCAAATACTTGTCGATTTACATTTTCTTTCTACTAATGTAAATATCCATATGGTTGATATATTGATCAAATCTAAAGGGATGTCATGTGTTTGAAGAAATTAATGATTTTAAGAAATATAGTTTTCTTCTTTTTATAAGTTCAAACATGACTCATCATTTACATTATTTGAATTATACAGACAACCATTACCATCATCCCCGTTATTTTTACCACATCTCGACCGATGTGATCTGCGACCTTCTTTTGCTACGCCTTGTCAAACTCGATAATTTTTATGTCGAATTCTAAAATTCTGAAATGTATATTTATTTACATAGGCATATTGAAGAAACAAGAATAATTTACCTCTCTTTATCAAGGAAAATTTTGGTACGAAAATCCATAAATAAAACAAGATGCTTATAAAAATAGTCGGAGGTAATCACGGTGAAAATCCTGTAAAAATATTATCGGAGAGAGAAAGTAGTAGAATAATAAAAATAATGTAAATTATCAATTATTTAAACAATTCGGAAATAATAAATAAATGACTACTTTGATACGGCGCACATAATAACATACTTCTGAAACTAACAATTTCGGTTAGTTGTTTAGTTATAAACATGTTTAACTCCTTGGCCAAACGTTCACAGGAAACATGTTGGAACAACTACATTGAGAGCAATGCTAAGACCTCTGCGAAGAAGCTAGGTTCTTTATACTGTGCTAGAAAACTACTAACGCCTGAAAGTATATTGTAGCCCTATAAGGCCACCATTCGCCAATGTATGGAGTATTGTTGTCCCATTTGGGCTGGTACATCTGCTACTAGTCTCTCGCTCCTAGACAGGGTTCAAAAGAGAGTCGCCAACCTGATAGGTCCTGAACTGTCATCTAGGCTTCATCATCTGTCCCATCGATAAAAATGCTGCATCCCTCTGTCTGTTCTACAAGTATTTTAATGGTGAATGCTCTGACGAATTTCAAGCACTTGTACCCCCTCGACGTAAATACCCCTGACAAACCCGACGCAGCTAAATCCCACCATTATATAGTAGAGAGCCCTCTACTCCAATAGTTTTTTTCCCCAGAACTGCTAGAATTTGGAACATCATTCCGGGTCCATGCTTCCCCAACTGTACTGATATGCAGAAATTTAAGAGTAATGTGCGCAGACATCTTGCTGTCCAACTTCCTATATAATACCCCTGATAGTAGTCCCCTGCATCAAAGTGGAAATGTGCCTTGTTTGGGGTGAAAATCCAAAAAAATATAAAGGTGAACACCCTTCATCAATATCTACATGTAAATGAGAATTTTCACAGCATTTATTGTTGGTATCGTCTTACACAATTTACTGGGTGCATAAAGTAGCAAATAAAAAAAGCATATTTTATATGACTATGGACAATTGTCTAACTCATGAAATCATTTTCGACTTAATTCTTGGTATGCACTCTGCCAGCATTGATGCAAAAGTTGTATCGTTTTATCACTAAGTGGAATATTCCTAGACAGACATGAAGAGTTTTCAAACGCGTTGAATACTTGTCAACTCCCGAGACTTGTGTAATTTTATTAACTCATCGGAAGGTTTTACACTATTTCAAATAAACTATTCTGGCTTCCGCGATGTAATTCATTTTGAGACTGATACATAGAATACATTATCCTAGACTATAATTTTCATGTTGTGGGAAAAAACTTTTAACTTCTATTAGGTTTCCTCCGTTAAATTCTCATTATTTGAGTTCGCGTTGCACAGTAAGTTTTCTAACAATTGCAATTATAGCATCGACGAAAGTGTTAATGGAATTTCGTGCAGTGTCCTTTATTTCTCCGGGATTCTATTTTTTTACTTTATATTCTCAAATGTTGTTAAACATAACATGTTATGTTGTACTCTAATTAGGAGTTATATAAGGTAGGCGAATTGTAATTGGTTACATAAAATGTTAGTCAAAGTTAAAACAAAATAACTACAGACATATTTACAAAACACGGCTAATAGACTACTTGTGTGTCCATATCTGACACCAGACTCACCAACTTCACGCAATTAACGCTATCTTTACTCTAATAAAAAATCTAAACGAAATGCCTTCCCAAGCAAAAGAAAAAAACAAAAACAAAAAACAAACATGTATAAACCAGACATTCACCCAAACTAAGCGATTGTAGTCCCACCTTTAAACTCGCATTAACATGATGTATAGTTTTTTTCTCTCAGTAAACCTCACGCATTAAGAGAAACCAACTCATTCAATCCCCTCTGACTGCTCTCAGATGAGAGGACTCAGGCAATATATATATATTCAATGTGAGTTTGCGTTCGTAATACCCGTCCTTTAAACTAGAGAGTAAACTCTAGAACTATATAAGCATGCCTTACAACATTGTTTCAATTACTTTTATGTTCTCTACTGTTCTTTTGCGAATCACGTCTCTACCGTAATCAATAACGTCTGACAATATATATACAGCCCTCTCTTTAGATAATAATGCCAAACTACACGTATTTGCTGATTTTTAATGTCTACCACAATCCCTAACAAAGACGATCGGATTCTCGAATAACCCATTAAAGTGTGAAGATCAGCAAGCTTCACTTCTTAATCTATTTCCTACCACAGTACCACAGGTGTATATAATATAGATTCCCATAATCCATTTGGAAACGCCAGTAACATTGTTATCTGTGTTAACATCATCGTAAGTTCTCGACAGTAAACTGAGGAGCCGTTGCTAAAAATGACAAAATGCTGGCAAAAGGAAACCATCAGAGAAAACCCCAGAGATACGTTATTGACGAATATATTTTCACTAGTTGCCCAAGTATTGAATTATGATCGCATATCGGTCAAGGGAGGTAACTGAGCATATTTTTAGTTGTTGTCTGTCTCTTCCATTTGTGTTTACTTTTTCAGTTTGTGTTTTGAGTTTCGTTCTGTACGTTCGAGAATAAAGTCTCTTCGTCCTTTCAACGGTTTCGTGTGATGTACTATTATTTACTGGCATGGTGCCAGCGGTTTATTTACGCTCATTCGCTATTCCGAAGGAGTAAAAAAAGAAGCATTTTTCCTAAATAAGGAGTATATTACCCTCCAACTAATTAGGCGACCGCCTGAAACGATTATCTTGACCGGACTATCAAAGCGTCTCTTATCCATATATACCAGCTGTTCAAGTTTAACTCACTCAATATGTCTGCACGTGCCCCCAAGCAGTGGTGCCTGGGAGATACTGAAACTATCTCTTCCTTTGACACGTGGAGAAATAACCTCGTATATTATCTTTCTCTCGATGGCAACTATGCACCATTCCTTGAGACAAGTTGGGAAAAGAAGTCACGCACTCATCCACATGGGGTTTTTACAAATGATGGTATGGAAATACCTGATGTCAACAGGCTCATTGTTATCCAAAAAAATAATATTGTGGAGATGATGTTGGGATAAATGGCAAATTACTGCGTCAGCATATTGCGGAGTACCCTTGTTAAGAACTCAACATCATTAATAAATATGTGGCAAATCATAAGACATCGTTATGGCTTCCAGACTAGCGTCTCTCACTTCCTGGACTTTGATTCCATTAGGCTTGAACTGTACGAACGCCCAGAAGTGTTATTTAAGAAACTTGCAGCTTGCATTGATGATACCTTACTAAACACAGACACCAATATGCGCCATTATGACAGTATTCCCACAGAAGACGAAGTCACCCCTACATTAGAGAATGTAATTGTCCTCACTTGGTTTCGCCTACTTCATTCAGCCCTCGCTAAATTAGTTAAGCAACGTTATGGGAAGGAGTTGAGATCACACACATTGGCATCAATCAAGCTCGAGATCTCTCTGGCATTGGATTCTCTACTTGAGGAGTTGGGAAATGAGGCGTCTGTGAGCCGAACATTTACTACTCCCCTTCGACATACTAGGATGCCTAAACCAAAGAAGACGTGTCCACTGTGTAATAAGGCTAAGAGACCCAACACAAATATATATGGATTAGCGACACGCAATTGAAGTATAACTCTACTACATCCCCTCCCTATATAAGACTGGTCAGACGTGCTCGTGTTTTACGTGCCCCACCCCAACAAACCACATTGTGGCCTGGCGAGTACCTGGAGCTTTCCATGGCGGATGATAAGGATGATGAATTTGCCATTGAGCCTTGATGAGATTCAAGCTGCGTAGTATCAGTTAAACCATCGCCACTACCCATAATCACAAGGAGTGTTGGAGTAAAAATGCGTCTTGTTAACACCACCAGTGAACAACAACACGTACGTAGACCTCATTGCATTTGCCATGCTATATCCACGTTCACTCCAACAACAACATCTTCTGGCATGGCGAGTGTCTACCAAATTTCAAGCAAGCACCAAGATAACATTGCTTCCTGCGTGGTGATTGACCCGAATCATCCCGCTCTCCTCACCGATAGCAAGCCCTGTGTGCAGGTCTATAAAAGGCTCTGCCGAGGCCAATTCTCAACCAGCCCCAGATATATGTCGTTCCTGTCAACTTTCTGTCGTTTCCAGGCTTCCGTTCAACATCTTGCGGGCAGAGTAAACTTGCCTGCTAATTTTGCCATGCTCTTGAGGGCAGGCATCCAATATGTCAGGCCTTATCCTTTTATGGGTACAGGAGGATGTCGTAGTGTTTAGGACTTCCTGTGTGGAGATAGTTAAGGGATCGCCAAACCTCTCGTATCCAAGCCGTCCCTGCATATTAAACCGGGACACCCTACCAAACACCAGATGCAAGAAGTAGTGCGTAGAAGTATTTTTATGCCTTTAACCATGAAGAAAGTTGTTTCCTCATGTTAAAATTTGCTCAATTGAGCGGCTCCCCACACGTAGCTACTCCTCAGTCCTGTGAGGACACACTGAATATGCTCGGGTTTAGGTTCACTGCTAATATCATCAAGAGAAATAAACAACTGATTTTTGTCTAATGGGCGTACGTTAGTTCTTAGAATGTTGCACTCTTTATTCCAAGTGGACAAAGGGAGGCTATTCTAAAGACCTGTCCGCCCATCAGACTCATAACTAATCTACCTGCTGTCGTAATCATATTCGTATTATCTTAAAATACTAGCAAGGCGTGTGTATCTGGTTTTATCCCATACTTATTTAGAAATGATTTGCAGAGATTGATCAAGTTTTGTAACACCTCTTTGATCCATCACATCTCTTCAGCAAATGCCTAACAGAGTGACTCGGGTTAGTGTTGATGAGTTGTAATAGCTGGAAGATTGCTTCTGTGGTACAGGTATCCAAGTATTCAGGGAAAAGAACATCTGCTCATTTATCGCCTCACTAGTTTCATGCCTCTGTTCACTAAATTATTGAGCCCTTAATAAATCAAGCACTAGTCTGCCATCTTGTGAAAGTTAAGCTTCACTCTGACCAATGGTAAAGATTTAAGCAAGCCCGTCAAACTTAATACATTTTAACCGTAATATCTTAAAGCATATACCATGCACTGCAAAGGACGAATTAATCTACAGATGTTACCCTTTATATATATCCAAGCCTTTGACAAGGTCTGGAATAATGCCTGCTAACGAATATAAAATCCTATGGTATTCATGCATAAATATTCAATAGACAACGTCCTTCCAAGAAAAGGGAGGGATCTATATTGTCTTCGATGGATGTACCTCTAAACAACATGGTATTAATCTCAAGAAGCCTGAGGGGCCGATCGTTATACCTCTTTTTTTTTTAAATAAATGACCACGTTGATAAACTTGTCTAATCTGAGAATAATTTTTGATGACATTACGCTTGAGTATATACATTAGCGAATATATATCAAGGCAATGACAAAAAACTTAGAAAACGACTTTCATTTTGCACTCGAATCGGGCCATAAGTTGATGGCAATATTAAATTTTACTAGAAACTAAGCCCCCTTTCTTTAAAAACTAGAAAAAACGTTTTCAACCGCTAATTGTCATGACTAATAACACCATACTTGAACGAATATCATTCAAAGTTTCCAGCCTAACATTCACAAGCAACCTTAACTGGAATAAATACACTACAGTTGCTGTAAAAACGTGAGCTCCATCAGCTGTGAAAGAAAAGTACCCACACCAGATAGCGTTATATATATATATATATATATATATATATATATATATATATATATATATAACTACAATTCACTAATGTATAGAGTACTGTTGCCACATTTGTGCTGGAATATCGGCTATCACCATCACACACACACACACACACACACACACACATATATATATATATATATATATATATATATATATATATATATACACGAGATGCGTTTTCAAAGATGCCCTCTTTTTTATTATGTCAGAATAGACTAACGGATATTAAAAATTGTATTGTTATGATGAATGAATTTATGCATTGATTACGAGAAAGTTTTATTTTTCTCTTGTGCAGATAGAGTCAAATCTGCACAAGAAAACGCCTCCGTTCATGGACGCGTGTCAGAAGCAAATATGCGTCATTGAATTCTGAGCAAAAATGCATTGAGAAATGTAGGGACAATGACGAAAAAAGTAAGACATCGCTCGTTTTTATGGTAATGCCCCCGGGATTTTAGTTCTTCAACTTTAAAAAAGAAAGATATTAAGTTTAATTCGTTTAAATTGTAATACTCCTATCTTTCAAGCTCGTCAGCTTTTTAGGTTGAAAAGAACAGAAATTATTTTTGGAATTACTATATATATATATATATATATATATATATATATATATATATATATATATATATATATATATGATTATTTTCAAGAGCCGGACCAACGTCAGAGCCCACAAGAGCCAAGAAAGTCAACAAACCGGAAGTCCAAGACTCGAGTTTCGCCCCCATTTGAGCTCATCAGTTAGACACATTCGCGCTCAGAATTTGAAACCGGAGCACTCTACCAACTGAGCAAACACGCCACACACACAAGAATGTCTATTAACTTACGTCGGATCTGGGCCAAAGGTTGCTTGATCTTGGACTTCCGGTTTGTTGGCTTTCTTGGCTATTGTGGGCTGCGACGTTGGTTCGGCTGTGGAAAATAATTATATATATATTCTCTAACACTTTCTTACATTCTGAATATATATACATATAAATATATATATATATATATATATATATATTATTACATTTTCACCTCAAACAAGGCACATTTCCACTTTGTTGTAGGGGGCTACTAGCAGGGGCATGGGCATCAGGGGTAGTGTGTAGGGAGTTGGGCAGCAAGATGTTGGTTCACGTTGCACTTGAACTTCTTTATGTCAGTACAGTTGGGGAAGCAGGGGGCTAGCAGGGAATTCCAAAGTTTAACTGTGCTGGAGAAGAAGTTACTTGAGTAGAAGGGTCTCTTACATCTAGCGATCTATATTGTGAAGGGGTGGGATTTAGCTGCTTGTCGGGTTTGTCGGGGGTATTTATGTCGATGGGGCACAAGTGATTGCAGTTTGTCAGAGCATTAACCGTTAAAGTACTTGTAGAAAAGGCAGAGGGATACAACATTTCGTCGATGGGACAGGGGCTGAAGATTAGATGACAGTTCAGGACCTATCAGATTGGCGACTATCTCTTGAACCTTGTCTAGGAGCGAGGGGCTAGTGGTAGATGCACCAGCACAAATATTACAACAATACTCCATACATGTGCGAATGTTGGCCTTATAGAGGTATAGGATACTTTCGGGCGTTAGTATATTTCTAGCACGGTAGAGAGAATCTACCTTCTTCGCAGCTGTCCTGGCGATACTCCCGACGTAACTCATGTTTCCTGAGAGCGCTAGGCCGAGGAGTTTAAAGGATGTACTTTCAGATAAAGAGTCAGTGGCCATTGCTATTGGTGGTAGAGAAGGTTTCTTGTAATTATTGGAGGAAACGAGTTCAGTCTTGGCAGCATTGAATGTGACCATCCATTTTTGTCCACATTCCATTACATATCGGAGGTCATCCTCTAGTGTTTCTGCCATTTCTTTAGATATGTGTCCATTTGTTTTCCTGACGTGCCCGTTATAGAGTGTAGTGTCGGCAGCATATATAACCATCACTCTGGCAATTTTGTCAGGAAGGTCATTTATGAATATTAGGAAAACAGAGGTCCCAGGTTAGACCCCTGAGGCACTCCCACATTTATACCGTATTGTTTAGATGTACGACAGTCGAGGACAACCTGGATTTTTCTCTTATCTAAGAAGGATATAATTATGTCATGTATTCTTCCAGTTATACCATATGATCTGATTTTCCTGAGAAGACCTTCATACCATACCCTGTCAAAAACCTTATATATATCTAGAGCTACCGCTCTACCCTCCTCCGCTTTATCCAGTGAGTGGTATATACGTTCTGAGATTACAGTTAGAATGTCTAATGTTGAACGGGCTTGTCTAAATCCATATTGTTGGTCAGCAGAAGCTTAACATCAGTAAGGTGATGGAATAGAGCTTGGTTCATTATTGTCTCAAATATTTTGGCGAAAAGTGAGAGAACGCCAATTGGGCGATAATTTACTGAGTCAATTCTTTCGCCAAAATTCTTGGAAACTTGTAGTACAGAAGCAGTTTTCCAGCAGGCAGGAAAGCAAGATTCTTTAAGGCATTTGTTGTAAAGTTTGGAGAGAACTGGAGCGACTTCGGCGGAGAACTTTTTTAATAGCACAGCTGGGATGAGATCAGGTCCACATGCTTTTGCAGTTTCAAGATTTCTTATGATAGCATGCACCTGAGAAGGGGTGATTTTCAGATCGTCTACTCTGGCGTATGTCCGCAAAGGAGAGTCAGGGAGGAGGAGGTTGGCATGGTCCAGTGTGGAGTTGGAGGTAAACAGACTGGCAAGCATTTTAGCCTTATCTGTTGCAGAGCAAACATCCTCATGATTGTTGAATAGTGGGGGGATTGTTGATTGCCATTATTTACTACACTGTTTTACTACACTGTTTTTTTTCCAAAAGTCGCGGGTCCCTAATTTATGTGCTTCGATGCGTTTTTTGGTGGTTTCAGTAAATCCTATCTTAGCTGTCGCGATTTCTTTCTTACAGTTAATTTTGGCTTCTATATACTTCTGCCTGTTTGAACTGGACTTATATCGGTTAAATCTGCGGTACGCATGCTGCCTTTGCGCGATGCGATGGCGGCTGCACAAGTACATGTAACCCATTGGGGAGAGGTGGGCTTGCTATAAAATTTTTGTGTGGGAACATATGCTATATATATATATATATATATATATATATATATATATATATATATATATATAATGGGCGGAAGTCTCTCGAGAGCTCTTTCAGCTATCATCTCATCAGGAGAAAATCGACAGCGTAAAAATAATAATACTATGTCTTATGAGGAACTATTGAATGTGCCAAATATTACGGGAACACTAAAATAAAGTTTATTAACGTTTAAAAAAACGATTAAAATAATGCCACAACGAGGGGAAAAAACGGATGAAAAGATTCACAGTTCCCTAAAGAGAAACAATGCATTAGGTATTTCTTTCTGCCGTTACAAAGAAGGTTTCCGTACCGCAATAGAGACAGACTCCCAAATCTTTAAATGGTTTTTGGAGTCCGCTCTATGTAGCACCTCGAACCATTCAATTTTATATTTATCTGCACAGCACGGGTTGTCAACCAAATGCTGGCCAATAGCAGAGTACAAGGCTGCAGAAGGAGGGAGACTACCAGACCCCATCCTCCCTTGTCTGATCTTCGATGAAACATTCTGGTTTATACGAGTCAAAAGATGAAAGGATGTTCGCCCAATATAACCAGCATCGCACTGGCATTTGAATTGATATACAATATTGCTATTTTGGATGTAAGGCAAACTATCCTTGCGAAAAGAAGGAAATGCAGGTCTCGTTAATACGGTATATGTTGGATGAGACTATACGTATATGTACCGACATTTTTGTAAATGGATAAAGTTTTTTATATGCTACATCGATCAATTTCATGCCTGTCACCAATTTTGAATGGCTAATGAGCCCAAAATTCCTAATCACTTAAGGAAAAACACTCATCGCGTAACAGCAATATGGATTTTGTCCTGCAGAGTCAAGTGTTAGTCTGTTTGTAATATGACACAGTAACAGAGATATTATTGACGGGAGTTTTGATTCTATAGCAATAAGTCTTGTAATGCCATATGCCCTAAAAGCGTTCGTGCACACACGTTTAATTCACACACTTGCTAGCAATTAAATATCTGAAAATATCTTTTCAATTACTGCATAATTTCAATCTGAAAAATTTATAAAAATAGGCTTTGATGGAACGTATTCTGACACACATGGAATAGACGATGTGTTATTTAAAAATCTGCTCTCAGTCCGATCCATTTTTTTTTAATTTCATAAAGAATCTAAAAATAAAATGCATTATGAGATCATTCCTTGATATGGATGCAGATGATCAAACCATGGATTGCAACAATTCAAAGACCAATAAACAATGACACGTTTTTAATTCTTTCCATAAACTCGTAAGGTAATGGAAACATGTTGCTAGTTTATTTTTATAATCCTGAATAAATCTTTCTCTTTTCATTCTTAATGTTTTGATTCTCACTTAGATTCAATTCAAATGAAAGACCTTCGCATCAAGTAAACACTATTAAAATAAAATTGGTATTGATCATTTAAACTGGACTATTTTTAAAAGAACAACACAACAGCAATATTATTAAATATTCTTGTTTTAAGGAACATAGAAGAGAAAATGAACATGATTTTTGGGGGTATTGTTTTAATATTTACATTAATATTCAGTAGAGCCCAGTCGGGCATTTACCTTGTAAATAATGAGAAATATAAGAAAAACTAGCAATCTAGTTTTATTATTCTTATTTTCATTCGAATTCAATTGCTTAACTTACATTTGAATTTTATTTCTATGTTATTTCTATTTACCATCTCATAATATTTTTTATTGTGCGTTTAACTGATGATTTCAATAATATATTACCGTAGGATTTCCTGATATTTTCAATAATTCATTACTGTGGGGTTTCCTGATCATTTCGATATTTTGTTAATGCTAACTTTGCTTATCCGTTTTATATTTTATTATTATGGGCTGTGCAAACCATCCCCACATTTTATTATTGACGGCTTTTCTGATAACTTCAATATGTTTTTCATTTGCGATTTGCTTATCATTTACATATTTTTATTATAGACTTTGTGAACATATTTAATGCTACAGCAATTGTACAAATCATTTGGAATAATCTCATGAAATATCTCATGGAAATGGTTAATTACGGGCATATGTTTATGGACAAGCATACCTTTTTTGAAGCACTAAAACCTGTCTATACGCATTATAAAGGTGCTTGCGCTGTAAATATAGCAAAACAAAAATGACAGAATTTATAACTTTTTTAACCAGTATTCCTTGAAATCTGTGAGACGGACTTGTCTTGTACAACTCAAAACATGTCAGAATCAGTTGAAAAATCACTATTTCGTTTTTTTCTTATTTTAATCAATAGAAAATAGTGATCTGTACTTTTCCAATTGAATTTGTTTAAACCTCGACAGAAATTAAAAGCAACATGTTTAACCAACAGTTTGTGACTTTACACACTTCACCACGCTAATTATGGAGGTAGAAACATGCATGGAAATATTACAACAAAAGCGATAAATTTAATTGTTTTATGTGGTCTATAAGATAAATCGAATGATTACATTGATGTAAATATCAACGCTAAACATAATATCATGTCATAATATCACAGGGAAAGTTCACATATTCCAGTGCTGTTTCTGGGACATCAATGAACAGTATTATTTTGACGAACGTTGTACATCATTTTGCGTTACAGTAGCAACCATATACAGTTTTATTGTTTTATTTTTAGTCGTTGCTGGATAAGTTAATATATTTTTATATCCATGTTCCAAAACAGCTTGCTCATTCCTTTTCCAATAATTTTTTTAGTCTCTACTATTTGTCTTTGTAGACGATTTCATAATTCTCAGCGGATGCCATTGTAGTTTTGCTGTTAGTTTGCTGCATTTACTTACTATTAAACGTATTAACGTAATAAATATATTGAATTACTATATCTACATCGTTTTTAGTACCAGAAACTTTGTATCAATACAATACCATATATAATCTGGCATTTCGACCTATTCTTAAATAAACTAAAACTGGTTATTTTCATTGTAATTATTCTATAGCAAAATATCATAAAAATATATTAATTCTAAACGTCAACCGAAACAAAAAACATATTTTAAAACTTGACTAGAAAAATAAAAATAAATTCCCATCAGGCAATTTTAGATCATATTGCTGTAAAAAATTAGAAACACAAATAATTTAACCATTGATTTCTTGAAATTATATTCAAGCAAGAACTTTCTAGCCTTGATTAACTTGTATTTTATTTTATTTAAATTTTTATAAAAGCTCTTAATGGTTTTGAATACTGATTAGAATTTTGTGAAGAGCTGAAAAAATCCAGTTGAGTAATTACCAATGCTTTATTTTTACATTCTTTTTTCATGTTCACCTTCTGACTTTAAATTAATCTTCGCGCATGGGAAATTTGCATATTGCAAATGAACAATGACGACAATTCCGTTGATGTTCGTCTGATTCTAAAGGGACTCTTAATAATCAAGTTAAAACACCTTAAGATTCATTTTTAGTCAAAATAATATATTATATAAAGAGACCAGTAGTCCTGTCTCCAATGCTTGATTAAAACCCAGAAATTACACAGGTACAGTTACAAAGCTTAACTTATCAGATTCAGCATAATCTAAACATGTATATGCTGATACAATACTATAAGCTTTATAATATGCTAGCTACACTACTGGAATGGATTATGCACTGTAATTAAAAATGTAGGTTTAAAAATATAGACGCTGCATCGAACAGAGTCAGGGTCTTGTCAATTTTATTGGTTTGTAATAGAGAGGCAGTTACGTAAATGACTCTTGAAATAGACTTGGATAATGGTGTGTGTTCCAGGAGAAAGAAATAGAAACAATGCGGATAGAGAGAGAGAGAGAGAGAGAGAGAGAGAGAGAGAGAGGGCGGAGAGAGAGGGGGAAGTGAATAGATAATAGAAACATGATATATATAGTTTATCCCTTTCATGTTTACAGATAAGCTAATTGTTCATTGATACATTTTATACCGTTAATATTAAAGAAGCTATATCAATTAGTATTTTTAATATTTCTTTATTATTAAGTAGAAGTTGGTATATGTTATCTCTAAGCCTAAACTATCTAATGTTTTATAATTAAAAGTTTTGCATTGCACAATGATTAAACATAGTAATACACTGATTATTGACGATGTTGCTCACTTTTGTAAGAATAACTATTGTGTAAGATTATTTTACAATGGAACATTTAACGAATAATGTAGACAACATCAACTATTTGGATTCGTAGACTTAAAAACGTACCATCAGCAACAATCTTAATCGTTTATTCATATAAATATTAGTATTTTATTTAACTTGTAGAACATATAAGACTTAAAGGGCGTTGGGTATTAATACAGAGCGAAGTGTTCTTGCTTAAAAACATAGTTCCTAATGTACAAACGTTCATCATAGTTACTTATGCTCTAATGTAAATGATGACAAATGCATTTTTTGCCAAGTTATGCTGTGGATCATAATTGTTCGGTCTACCGTTCGCCCTAGCGCCTGAAACCCACGAAGACATTTTGAGTTAGTATATACATATATATATATATATATATATATATATATATATATATATATATTGAGCTATTCAGAAATATGCTAATACGCTTTACACTTATAATGGATATATTCGATTGTGATTGCAATTAGACAATTTTATCAACAGCTAAAACGCAGAATTTCATCGCTTGTGTTTACTTGGAAATTGTGCTAATGTATATAGAAACAAAAATCTACTTCACGTTTCGTAAGCTGCACATGTCCTGCTTTGATATTTCACTATATATGTATATATATATATATATATATATATATATATATATATATATACTAGCATGGGTGCCTGGCGTTGTCCGGGTGTTTAGAGGTGTATGCAGACCCCCCCCCAAAAAAAGGTCAATTTTTTTAAACTTTGACCCTATTATGACTCCTTATATTGTTTTGGGCTGAAATCCACTTAATAAGTTAGATCCATGTCCAAGGAACTTATATCTAAAATTTCAAGTGTTTAGACCCAAAATTGTCAGAGGAGTTTAGTAGAGTTCTCAAAGCTAAACAGCTAAATGTCTGGCCTGGTCTACTAGATAGATTTTTCCAAATCTCATTACCCTGTATATAAAATTTCGAGTATGTAGACTTAAAATTAACAGAGTTATTGCGAAGGAAAGTATACACAGACAGACACACACACAGGCACGCTCACTTTTATAGATATACTAGGATTTTACCCGGCGTTTCCCGGGTATTTTGGGGGTGTATGTTGAGCAAAAAAAAAGGTCAATTTGTAAACTTTGACTCCTATTATGATCCCTTAAAATGTATTGTTTTGGACTCAAATCGCGTTATTAAGTTAGATCCATGTCCAAGGAACCTATATGTAAAATGTAAAGTGTTCAAACCCAAAATTGTCAGAGGGGTTTGGTAGAGTTCTCAAAAGTTAAATCGTTGAACTTCGACCCCTTACTCGCCAAATTTCTGGCCAAAATCCGGTCACATAGATTTTCCCAAACCTCAGTACCATGTATATCAAATTTCGAGTCTGTAGACGGAACATTGCCAAAGTTATTTCGTATGGAAATGTAGACACACAGACACACAGAAACACAGACAGGCACTTTCACTTATATATATATATATATATATATATATATATATATATATATATATATATATATATATATATATATATATATAGTAATTTATAAAATATATATGGCGCTTAAGCTACACTGAATATCCGGCGTTTCATCCACTCTAGGATTCCTCGAGCTTATGCGCTTGTTAAGATGGATGAAAGCCGACGATATGAAAAATAGATTGGAGGATGAAGGACCTGAACGCTCAACGTTTCGCCCGATTTATGCGGGCTTTTTCAAGAGGGATAGTCATTGTCGAAGAGATCGGAAGATTTGTGGCTATATATAATGATCGGGGGGAGCAGCATGTTTTCTCATGTAAATTAGATGCCGATATATATATATACATTTTATGACTAGAAAAAAATAATATATACGCTAGTTTACTCCAATTTATTATTATTATTATTATTATTATTTTCTAATTATAAAATGTATATATGTATGTCGGCATCTATTATACATGAGAAAACATGCTGCTCTCACTCCATGATTAGATATAGCCCCAAATCTTCCGACCTCTTCGACAATGACTATCCTTCTTGAAAAAGTCCCCATAAATCGGGCGAAACGTTGAGCGTTCAGGTCCTTCCACCTTCAATCTATTTTTCATATATATATATATATATATATATATATATATATATATATATATATATATATATATATATATATAAACATCAAAGTAGGAAAGCCTACAATTGTGAAGTGGATTTTTTCTGCATACGAAAATATTCTCAGTTTTATTCGATTGAATTTTTAAAAATTATATTTGTGTGTTTTATTCACTGGCAAAACATTATTTTCTTGAATGTGAATTTATTTTTTCTACTTATTCTTTACATAATTAAACTTTTTTTTAAAAAATTGGAAAATTAATAAGTTCATAATAATTTACTACATTTGAAGGATTTATTATTCAAATTTTTTTATCGTATACTCTCTAAAATCAGCAAACACCATTGTAAAAAACAAACATATATCATCTCTCATTCATCCCTACCGTATACCTAACAGTCAGAAAATAATAATTCGTATTATAAAAATTTTCCATTTCGTTTTGAATATATTTTAATTTAATTTGTAAGCCAGATAGGTCTCGTAATTTTCAATTAGTAAGATTGTATTGAAAACCAACGTATATAAAAATCTTTATAAAATACATACTTATGCATTTTCTTGTTTATTTTTATTTCAGTATGTCTACACACCACCTAGCCAAATGATAACATTTGATGGCTACACAGACGGTTACCAGACGGAGATTTAGGGATCCAGTGAGGAAGAAGAGGCAGCACCCACGACAACAGAAGACAAGGCCTTTTATTCGCAAGAAATGCCTTATTGGAGCTCGGCGATTTAGCTTGAAGCGAAATAAACAAACAATAAATGAACACAAAAAACTAAAATTTAAAATGGCTGTACAAGGTTTTCCCACCTTTTTCCTTTTTATAACCGGGTTTTTTCTATTGTTCCCCGGAACGATTTGTCGATGATGATGATGATGATGATGATGATGATGATGATGATGATTACTATATCAATTGCAAAAGAGCTAACTAACAGTATGATAATGATGGTGATGATGACGAAATACCTTAATATCCAACACATGGTTTGTGACGGACCAGGACTAGTACAAACTGAAAAATGAGCATTTCCGGGTTTTAATCTTCTCTATTCAAAGGCAATCATTTGAAAGCAAATATGCCGCGAATGTTCTAATTGTTCCGATAAATTATTTTCACATGCACATACTTTTTCCGTTACCATCGAAGTTATGATAATTTATGTATCCCTTATCTAGCATAGAATCGGAATAATATATATATATATATATATATATATATATATATATATATATATATATATATTTATGTATATATATATATATATATATATATATATATATATATATATGTTTGTGTGTATGTTTGTGGAGTGTGTAATTTTTTTGTATTAAGTATATATATATACTTAATACGAAAAAAATCATTAATCGAAACATTAAAGAGTTCTCTTTCTTGGATCTAAACGAAACCGATAAACTCATTTGATCATTACATCTTGTGTATCATTCCTTTTTTGTTCTTGTCATATATTAAACGGCATCACATTGTATGATATATGGCAAAGTTTATGCTAATACACACACACCCACACACATATATATATATATGTATATATATACTTTTCATGTACATATAGGAGAGTGAATTATTGATATGCACTTATAAACCTGTATACTTATGTAATCATTATTATTAAGAAAATAGAAAGCAAATACACACGTATAGAAAACACATAAATACATATATATATATATATATATATATATATATATATATATATATATATATGAAAAAATGATTAATAAAACATGTTAAAAGACATCTTGAAAAAGAGTTAAAAACATATTTAATTTAAAAAAAAGGAAACACAAGACAAGTGGATAGTCCTTAATCCGCGGAGTTTCGAAGAAATACTCTCCTTCTCATCAGAGGGCAGGAATTAGCAAAATGCAGGATCGGATTTTGCATATAAAAGTATTTAATGAAACTACAAGTAAGTCACAGATCTTACTTGGTTAAAAAAGGGTGAGATAAGGGGCTTCCTTTTATCATTTTTCTTTTGCCTCCTGTTCCCCTTACCTCACCCTTTCTTTTAACCAAGTAAGATCTGTGACTTACTTGTAGTTTCATTAAATACTTTTATATGCAAAATCCGATCCTGAATTTTGCTAATTCCTGCCCTCTGATGAAAATGAGTGTATTTCTTCGAAACTCCGCGGATTAAGGACTATCCACTTATCTTGTGTTTCCTTTTTTAAAATTAAATATGTTTTTAACTCCTTTTCAAGATGTCTTTTAACATGTTTTATTAATCATTTGTTCATATTATAAGCTCTATTTCCTTTTCGGTTTTATTGAGCTTTTACATCTGGCTGAGTTTAGTTTACTTGTAAATATTAACGCTTTAATATTTATAATATATTTTATGTTTACCATTCTGATTACCTTGGTAAACTTATTGTAATTTTTATTATATATATATATATATATATATATATATATATATATATATATATATATATACATATATGAGAATATTAGATTATAGAATGCATATATAATTTACTTACTTATGTACTACTATATGTTGATAGAGAAAAATGGAAGAATATATACTAACACACATGCACGTAAACACACACACACATATATATGTGTGTGTGTGTGTGTTTGTGTGTGTATTTATTTGAAAATCTTTTAGTATTATCATTCCTAGAAGGATACGTAGGAATTACACGTAATAAAAATATATTTAATCTACATATAATTTCGATACCTCATTCATTTTAGATTACTTTATATAATTCACGAACTCACGTCTGAAGATATGTATTAGATTTTTACATACATCAAGTTCGCAGTGTAGAACAAATTTATATGTATACCTGTATGAATATATATTTATACATATATTTATATATATATAAACCTACATTAATATAGACTCTCAATATTAATCACATATTTACACACCCACGCACACACACGCACACACACACACACATATATATATATATATATATATATATATATATATATATATATATATATATATATATATATATATATATGTATATACTTCCGGATTGTGTGGCAAAAATTACCTATACTTCTCACATAACTTCTAGTTTGTATTTATTCATATAATGGATATGTACAATGTTTTCAAGCCATATTTTATTATTTTAATGAAATATTTACGCTTAATTAGCAGCTTCTGATGGTGACAAAAAGTTAGTACATTCGCATGACAATTTCATTTATATATTAACCTTCATATAACTGGGAAAATTATATGAGAAGATTATTCTCGGTAGAACTTCCGGTTTCGTCACAATAATAAACTTATTTGAAGGGAAACTTCTTAAACTACATGTGTCCATGTATGCATGTATAATGATAATGTATGCATATAAGCTATTTGTAATCATCCACTTTTCGTTCCTATCGTTTTACTTTTTAACCATACAAAAAAAACATAATGCATATTATTAAAACATGCAAAACATTTTTAATTTTTTTTTTCCGATGAGACAAAATCGCATGAAATGGAAAGAAAGAAAGTTTATGTATTACATGAATAAATGGAGAATGACATATTGAAATACAGAAAATCAGAGCGAGAGAAAAAATGCACAAATAGACTAAATAGATGAAAAAATAATAGAAATAGGTTGCATAAAGATTTAGACTGTAACAGAGACTAATACGGTATTCTTTTGTGTAAATGATTGAGAGAAAGTAGGAAAGGGATGCGAGAATTAAAGATAAGACAAATAGATAAGTTTATAAGTACATTATCGACGGTTAAAATCTGAGGAAAAAGTACTGAAAAACACAAAGTAATATGATAAAGTGTGTGTTTTTGATTACTGAACGCGTGAAAATTTGAAAAAAATATAATAGAATAAAATAATGCAAAATTGAAAACTAAAACAAAGGCTTTGTAGTTGGGTAAGTGAAATAGGGAAAAATAAAACCAAACTTACAGATGAAAAAATGTAACATGCAAAGATATAAGGAATGGTATGATTGGATAAAAAAGGAAACAGTGAAAGAATAGAAAGACAGGAAAGAACAGAAAATAAAAATTTGATACAAAAAGGAAAACACATAGAAAATAACTAATAATATTTCAGTAAAAGAGCGGTATTATCAAATAACACGCGTTAACGTAATATATATTTAAAAAGTTAAAAAATGATACGTTTTTTAAAGAAATCAATTGTAAAACGAATTAAAGAAAGTAAATTAATCAGGTGATTCAATGACATAAAGGGCACAACTTAAGGAAAGTGCAAAAAGATGACAAAATGACATGCGTATTATATAGAACGTATTATATAGAACGTAAAAAAATAAAACAAAATTATATAGAACGTAAAAAAAAATAAAACAAAATAAAACCAAGAAAAATACGAATGAAATTGAACGAAAGTTTTGTGAAAAAAGAAGAGAAATAGAATAATGGATTGTATATGTATTGCCGGAATAGAAAAATAGATGAAATCAACAAAGTAACACACAGAATGAAAGAATCAAAAGGATAAAATATGCATGAAACATTAGGATCAGTGAATGAAAGTTTGAACGAAAAAAAAGGCTAATAACGAAAAGCGATAAATGAAATAAATGACCCGTTGTAATGAAGAATACACTAATAAGCAGTGCAGGGATTAGAAATTAAACATATTTTTATCAAGAAAGAACTAATTGTATTAAAAATGTATCTTCCTAACAATTCAAGATGCGGGATAAAAATAAAATATTAATTTCATCCAAAGCAGCAAAAATTAGTGTAGAATTTGAAAGCAACATTTTGCATGCTTTTATGTGATGTTTAATAAAAATAAATTACATAAACAACAAAGAAAAAAATTCACAAAGAAAGAAAAGAATCAAATTACAAAATCAAAAAAAATCTAACAGACCTTAAAATCAAACAAAAAGTTGTCAACATCATTAAAAATCATTAAGCAAATAGAAATTGAAAATCATCCATAAAACGCCGCATAATTTCTAAATTTGTTTCACATGGCAATGGCATAATTTACAAAACAACAATTTGAAAAGACGACAACATGTCACAAAATGAAATTTAAAAAAAGATAAAGAAATGTATAATAAAATAAGACTAAAGAAATATTTAGTAAGTAGAGAAATTAATTGAAAATATCTCACTTTTTTAATTTTATGCATACTTAAATGTGCAGTAAACATCATTAACTTGAGCTTACATGCACATAATATATAATTATGTTGTGTTTGTGTGTTCAATTAGTGCACGCATGAGTATGCGTGTATTTGTTTGCCTGTGTAGATATATGAATGCAAACAATCGAAATATGCGTAGATGTATTTGCATACTTTTGCAATGAAATTAATTTAAATTTATACACAACACGTATATATGTATATCTCTCGATATATATGCAATTAAATATGTCCATTATGCATATATATATATATATATATATATATATATATATATATATATATATATATATAGTCATCCACACACAGTACTGTTTCGCTGTTTCACAGATCATCAGTGCGGATAGACAGGCAACTACCTCAAGCCAGGATTGAAACCCGACCGTTTGTACGGCAGTCAAGGTTCCTAACCATTACGCTATTGGCGGCTGCTTGAACGAGTAGTGAGTTTAACGATGTTTTGATATATATATATATATATATATATATATATATATATATATATATATATATATATATATATGTGTGTGTGTATTCCTATATAAATATATATTTCTATATTTGCATATACATGTCTACTTGAGTAGTGAAAAGTGCTCGGTTCATATAGTGCAGATTTAATTCTGATACTTCAACCGTATGTATTTATATACATATATACGCATATATATATATATGTATATATATACACATATATATATTGTTTGAACCACATGTATATCTGCATATATATCCATGTAGATTGGAAAATGTTCGAATATCTTGGCATATTATTAACACCTTTATATAAGTAGGGGTAGTCGATATCCTTGCTTAAACAGTCATATAAGTCATTTAGTCGTTATTTCATAAATGGATAAACATTTTCTCCCTCGATCTTTTTCAGTTACATTTCTAGTACAACAACAAAATATAAAAATTATCATAATGCACATTTGAGCTGATCTACTTATTAAATGTTGTGTCCATTAAAAAGTAAAACTATCAACAAATAAACTGATAGCAATATTAAATTCAGTTATCATTGTTATAATCTAATTATTGTTATTATTTTTTATCAAAAAATCCAAAAGAATATATATACGTGTATTTGCTATTATGATAGTAGGAATAATTCGCAGACTTTTTAATGTAAGGATATATTTATCCATAAATACACAATTTAACGTTACTGATGTAGATTTTGTCCTAAATTTTTTTAAAGTAAAAGAATAACATTATTTCTCTATAAAATTATATGTTCGTATATGTTTTAAAAACTATTAAGCGGTAATAACTATTAAAATATCTCTTACCCATTTTAAATTATATTTTTAAACCTCAATATCAGAGCATAGAAATTATTTCTAATAACGTAAATAATCGGTAAATTTATTTAATTTACAAATATTTTAGAAATATAATTTTGACGAGATATGTTTTTCTTAATTTCGATGGCTGTTTCAATTTGAAATTAAATTAAAGTATGTATTTGATATATGGTTAATGGATATTACATTATTGAGAAATCCTCCAGAAGATCAATGTTTAAAAAAGCCCAAGCGAGATTATAAACAATTATTGTGAATCTTGCAGGACGTTACCGTAATAATATATATATATTTTTTAATTCTGTACGAAAGTAATCCTTGATCGTTTTTGTCTAGTTAAAAGTTATACATTTGCTTGTAGTAAACTTAGGTTCATTTTACGGTTACCATTAGATAGTATAATTACATGTTTTACTTATTTATTTATTATTTACTTATTGCGTGTATAAGTTTATTAATATATTATAATAGCGTTAATTACACTATTTTTCAGTTTAAATAATATAAATTATATTTAAATTACATATAAAATACAAGAAGATTTAAATTAGAACTTTACTTGCATATTTTAATTCATATAAAATACATATATATTACGGCAAGTATATATATATATATATATATTTATATATATATGCCATTTTAAATCTGATATATATATATATATATATATATATAATTAATCATTATATTTCATTAATAAATATATTATTTTCTATCCGCTTTATATATATATATATATATATATATATATATATATACATATATATATATATATATATATATATAGAAATAATATATTAAATTTATAGTGTTTATAAAATGTAATTGTTTTAATGTGTAATAAGCGGTTAGATTATACGAATATGTAATAAATGATTTAAAAAATTCGAACATCTTTCGATCATCGTTTTAACCAGGCAACACACACACACACACACACACACACACACACACACACACACACACACACACATATATATATATATATATATATATATATATATATATATATATATATATATATAATATTAGGCCCCTTGCCAACATTATTTAAACTTACTTTACTATTGTCTACGGTAGATCTTCATAAGAATAATAAGGCTCTTTTTCTGACAATGTTACGAAGGTTTTTAAAGTTTTCTTCCCCAAACTAATATATTTAGGAATAGATCTCAACCAACATGTTGCTCTGTGGCGTATATGATTTGATTTAATAAAATCACAGTCTTCGAGCTTTCAATGAGCAATACTTTTTAATCATTTTCTAAAACCTATCACAAATGAATACGAAGTATTTTATCTATGTGATAAGTGACACATATAATCAATCAGAAATGAGACAGGTGTATATTTTGTGTTAAATAAAATAATATTACATAACAAAATAATATCAATTATGATAAAATAAAATAAAAATTAATATTGTCATCGATCAGGTCTGTAAAATGTATTCTTAAAAATACAAATATTATTTAAATGCGTCCATTCAATCTGCGCGCGGGGAACATGAGTTTCGCAACCTTTCTCTACAGACTTCACATCAAATATTTTATCTCAATTAAATGTGTTCAGCGACGACTACACTATGCCGAACTTCAGCGTAACATACTACTTAAAAAACAGACAAAATGCCATTAAAATGTGACGTGGTAAAGTTAGATCTAAAAAAAGGTTCCAACACGTCGTCAATGGCGACTACAGAATCTAAAAATGTAAAAAAAAAGCTTTGTTAAAGACTGAAATGGGTGATAATCTTCTTTCAACACTGACATCCGTAAATCTTGGCTGATTCCGAAACTGTGACGAGAAAAATCTAAGTGTTCCTTCCCAGTAGACATTGGAACAAGTATTTATACTAATAATCTATCACCTGACCATGGTAAAGGAAACTAATATACCGATATGCATAAAATAGCAAAATACATAAAAAAAATCGTTTATGAATCCTCTCATTGTCTACATTGCTTATACCTAATATACATATATATATATATATATATATATATATTTATATATATACATGTAAAAAATGTGCATAGATATGTGAATGTTTGTGCATGTGTTTATCTGTGCATATATCTATGTACAAGACATACTTAGTGTATAAAAATCGATAGAAAATATATGCAATATAAAACGGAATGTATTGGGAAAGCAAAGACATGTACATTCGATAATGATTCATGTTATAATGTTTTCCTTGAATTAATTTTTTCTTCTCTTAACTTCTGCTATATTTTATCTTAATACACTTACAAAGACACATAGACATACCCACATGCATATATATTTAAAATATATTTTCCCTAACAAATGAGTTGAAATGCTTATAATTATAATATCCATTAAATTATGTATAGCACCTTGATTCAAATACACGTACGTCTTCGTATAAGTCTTTGTATAAGTTATGTAAAATGATACAAAATTATACTTTTTCATCATAATTGGGACTATTCATATAATTGGTCATCGTTAATCTCTACTTTTATATATATATATATATATATATATATATATATATATATACGTGTATATACATGTATGTGAATATATGCATGTATGTATATATATATATATATATATGTGTATTAATGGGTATAAATATATGTATATATATACACACATATATATATATGTATATACTTATATGCATGTGCATATATGCATATATGTATATACATATATGTATATATTTAAATATATATATATATATATGTATACACACATATACATATATATATATAATGAGGTAAACGCTTATGTTTTAAATTTTTATTAGGTTCATATTACGTATCTTTGTATTATGCACTTTTTTATAGGTGAAAAAAAAAAAACTACACCGAACATCATATGGAATGACTACATATTTTCACACATTTGAAGTATGTTAATCATAATACAATACTGTGGAATGTTTCGCCTTTGGCACACACACATACAAGTACACACACACGCACACACACACGCGCCTATATATATATATATATATATATATATATATATATATATATATATATATACATTGATGCGCTTATACATTCTTATATATATGATATTCCGCAGAGAGATTGCACGCAATTAAAAAATAATCCCGATCATGTTAACTGTAATTACCTATCTATTTCTGTAATATAAATGTTATACGAGATTTTTGTGCAACATGTTAATGTTAAGACTGTTATCTGCCTCGTGATAGCCTCAACAGATTTACTCATCGACTTCAAATTACAAATATAATTCTAATTTTTAGTGTTATACTATATGCAATAAAGTTTAATTGTCTATGTGGTTCAGACCTGTGAAGATAATATATATATTTCATCTCTGAAAATCATTCCAACATTTCCTGATTACTGCTGTTTTACGATTTATAAAAGAATACATTAATATCTATCTACTTCTCTCTCTCTCTCTTTCCCTTTCTCTCTCTCTATATATATATGTGTATATATATATATATATTTACATGCATGTATATATATATATATATATGTCTGTTTGCACAAGTTTATATCAGAAGTTGATAAATATATATATATACATATATATACATATATATATATATATATATATATATATATATATATATATATATATATATATATATAAACCGTTAATCGATTCCATTTCATTTGGCAAACATCTAATCGCTGTTTCTAGAAATTTGTCGATTTTCATCGATAGGCCTGAATAATATATTTGTTTCTACTCATTAAAATTCGTTTAAGTGTTTTGTAAGCGATTATTAACAATTAGTACATAATCCGTAAACGATCTGAAACTTTCATAACATCCATAACAACCTAAACATATCACCTACTAAAATTTATGCTAATTAACTCTCTATATGAACACCTAAAATACAGGAATTTATTATACCTTTGAATACTTTGAATTGGTATTTTGTCTATCAGGAACTGAGAGATATTGCTCCACGTATAATATTAAATACCATAGACAGCAGTTATCAGTGATTTAATAATGTATTTAAATAGAATTTTATCAAGCTACAGTGTGGATGATTTGTAATTTATTGTTTCTTCAACAGTGAGAATAGTCGTTAGCAGGCACTTAATGCGAAAGTTTAGTAACACATTTAATTTTTTTAATATTGGTTTTATTTTTTTATTTTAATGTTTACTTTTGTTATTAATTTAAAAATGAACAGCATTCGAATGTTCTTTATGGACAGATTTTATCAAGAAGACTAAAAAATTTGAATTTGTATTGTTCTAATTATTTAGATAAAATTTTAATAAATGGGTAAATGGTTGTTGGAGGGAAAACAATAAGAGGAAACGGCGAGAAGGATAGGTTGAGGGCACACTGCGTTATAAGCATTTAGGAATACATGTGTAAATCAATATATGTATATATATATATATATATATATATTTATATACATATGCATGTATATATTAAAATCTATGTGTATGTGCATACATATTAATTCTCGGAGGCATACAGAAATCTAGAAATGTCCTTTAAAACTGTTGCCAGTGTCTGATATTGCAAGTATTACATTGTACATCACAGATTGATCTGGCTAACGCCTATATGTTTATTTATATGTTCCTTGTACAGTTAACGTGTTTCCCTTTGTGTGTATTATATATCTACACGATATTCACTAAAGATACATTGTCCCTCCACATATGTATCAGCTAATAGCAAAGGGATATCGGGATTAAGAGTGTCTTTATTGAATCTCATTCTACGTTAATCTCATTCTACGCGAGATTATGCTTCTGCAACCTGCTGAATGTTATATATATATATATATATATATATATATATATATATATATATATATATATATATATCCCTGGCGATTTTTATATATATATATATATAAATATATATATATATCAACACACATATGTATACATATATATATATATATATGTCAACACACATATGTATACATATATATACATACATATGTATATATATGTATTTATATTATGCGTATATAGTCATACTATGTACGTATATGCATATATATATATATATATATATATATATATATATGTGTGGATGTATTTGTGCAATCATCTATGTAAATAAAACGTACGTTATTCATGTGATACACTATATTTTATCTATTCACTAGGGTGTACGAAAAATTGCCTTTTAAAACAAACACAGACAATTCTTTTAATTAAAATGAGACACGGTTTTGCTTGGATGAATTAAGTTTCTTGGGACGCATGAAAAGACATTTCGTGAAATAATGTGATTTTATTGTAAATATATGCAAACAGACACATACCCACACGCACACCCATATATATATATATATATATATATATATATATATATATATATATATATATATATATATATATATATATATATATAGTAGTATGAAATAAATGACGCGAAGAACCCACTTTATTCTCTGGGATTCTTCTTTCTATGTATAACATAAAATACTGGCATTGCTTATATTTACCTTACACTATACAACAGAGCCACAATACACAGTATTAAACTAAGTTCGTATGTCGAAAATTTAATTACAACAACGAAATACGCAAATACTATTGTAAGATTTCAATAATAAACAGTTTTGCAATTACGTCGTAGAAAATATACAAAAGTATATTAAAACACGCATGTATTGACGTTTATTTTGTACGTATTATTGCATTTTATATTTAATCAAGTGACAAGCTCGCCTAAACGTTCATGAAATTTTACATACGTTAAATTCAATTAGTGGAATGGTATTTAAATATTTTCCACTGCATTACATAAGCCAAAATAATAGGGCACATATTTCTTCTTATGTTAATTAATACTTTTACGTATTTTTATGAAGGTCTATTTTGTCACGTACCTTTAACAGTTTGAGAAGAAAATCACATTAATTTTTCAAGACAACCTAATATACACTCCACCGAAATAAAACAGATTTGTAAAAATAAATTTATGTTTAATAGCAAAACAATATTATTATTTTAGTTAAGACAACAACAAAAACAACAATAACAATAATAAAAAAAACTATAATAACAATAATAATAATAATAATAATAATCATAATCTCACAAAATATAAGATTAGGAAATGAACGCTCTTTTGATTAAAATAAAGCCTAATGCTTGCAGTTGTAACTACGTTAAATATTCAACAAGGTTGGTGCTGGGTTAATCTGAAAACTCTTCACAATGTTTAATTTTAATGTGTCTTACAGAAAATATCGACTAGATGACTCCACAGAGGAATAGCAATAATATATAAGAATACGAGATTAAATATAACATCTAATAATAATTACGCTTCTCTTTTCGTGTCTGCTATCGGAATCGTTAGATTTTTACGAAAAATTCTTTTTAATAAAACTATTTATATTCAAACAGAGACAGCACAGACGATATAAATCTACTCCAGTGAACATATAAAAGTAAAAACCTAATGATATTCTACTATATTACTGGAAATTTGAATATCACTGCTATACACTTGTAAATTCCAAATACATCAATAAAAGAAAAAGTTTATATTCAGTTTATCTTTGTAAAACTGGTACATTCGTTAAATATGGCATTTAACATTCTCATTTAACATTTACTTACTTTTTAAATATATTACGTTTACTATTGCGATTTTATAGCTTTTATTAATACTTATTACATTATTATAGCAGTTCAATTATCTTAAGACATTTAACATAAAATTGTAGTTCTTCTAGAGAAGGTAAAATTGCGTGATTCATAATTGTTAGTGAATAAATTAGAACGTGAGTATTTAAATTATTACTTGAATCCTTGTTAACTTGTAATTAAAACAATGTTTTAGGGAAAATGTGATGATTATAAACATTAAAATAATAAAAAATATTCTACACCAGTAATCTTACACAAGGGATCCGTCGTATACATCTTCATGTGCTTTTCTAGATAGAAATTCCCACAAACACTTGAGAGTATTATTAAAATTTAGCTGTATGAAGCGAATGGTTAATTTATTAACATCTGACCGAATAAAAGAACATTTTCTTCAATTTTATTTCAATACTATAAATGTTTCAGCAAAAAATGGAATACGAAACGATTATAATTATCACAACAAAAACATTTATCAAATGTAGAAACATATGCAATGTTCGTATATCCAATTCGAATGATGTATTGTAAATGCATAGTGGATTAAGGCGAAATGCAGGTGGATAAATATGAAGTATTTGTATAATATATGCCATGTATATTCCATCCAAAATATTTAATTTAAATGCGTAATGTTACAATGCGAAATGTGATTGGATCAATTTCAATCATTTCACGTATGCAATGTTCGTATATCAAATCCAAATCGTTTATTGTAACATGCCGGGATTATTGTGAGAAGTGGAGGTGCTTTTTTAATCAGTCATTTTATGCAGCGTGTGTATATCTAATCTGACTTATGTATTATAAATTTGGAGGATTAATGTGTAAAATGGATATACATATTACGCGATGATCTTATATCCAAATCTTATAAAGTATTGTAAATATGTGATGTATCGATAAATAAAGCAAATGAATTTATTTGTTCGGATTATGGTATGCAGTGTTTGTATACTTAACCCAAAATTCAAATTTTGTATTAAATGTGTGGTGGATCAACATTTATGGAACATAATCCATTAAAAATATCGAGGTTATGCAATGTTCGTATATCTAATCCGGATTATGTATTGACAATGCGTGGTGGAAACTGTGTAAAGCGAATGGACCTGTTTGAAACAATCACGGGTATGATATGTTATTATATGCAATCTGAATTATGTAATGTGAATACGCCGTGGATCAAGGTTAAACACGAGTGAAGTTTTAAACTCTGAATTGATGACTATGTGTAGAACGAACGTCTTTTTTTACTTTTTACTTAAATCTGTTTTGTTATTGAGCAAAAGTTGAGATGGATGTGTTCTATGAGAGTATAGTGTGTTAACTGACGAATGCATAATAAATGTGTTTTAATTATATGTTGGTATTAAAACAAAGTAAAATATATTTATCAATTAAGTCATACATTTGTACATAACTTAAAATTACGGAATAATATTTAAAAATTATATAGGGAAGGACAGTTTCTTAATATGTTTTCAAATATATTCTCTAAAAATTTAAAAGTTTAGTGCTGAAAAGAGCCATAAAGAAATTAAAACATAACACAATATGGAAAGTATGTGAAACCAGAGCTTACCTGGTAATGTTATTTGTTAAAATAGGATTTAAAATTCCGAAAGTAATCAGCCTGAATAACGTTTTAAAAATGTTAGGAATAATATATTATTAATATTTTGCTGCTATATCATTAAAATCACTACTAGTATATGAATCAACAAGAATGAAAAAAATACCCATACATAGACATGTAGTAAAAAAAAACAATCGACTTATTATTAGTTATGATACCATATTTCAGTTTTTTCTGCCCTCGGTCTGAAATGAAATCTTCATGAATAAGGCATTATTTTATACATATTAAAACAAACACCAATAACAAACACACGCACACACACACACACACACACACACACACACACATATATATATATATATATGCATGTATGCATGTCTATATATAATTTTATATATATATATATATATATATATACATACATACATACATACCCACATAAAATGTGCCGGTTTTACCTGGACGCGATTATAGTCAGTTCGTCACCTTGTATTATTCATGTCATATGTTTTTCAAACTCACATTGTATGATTAACGCAAGACGAAAGTTTTCCTAGTCTAGGGACTGACCATGATCTTGGATAAAATCAAACTGGGACAAATATTGCCTATTGAGAAATGTGTTAATTTACAGTCGATGAAGAAAGTTATTGCCAATCGTATACGTATGGGGATTATGTTAATCTAAATGCTGAAATGTTTTATGAATATTTTTGTTATATTAATATTTTAGCTAAGGATGTAATAAACAAATGTTGGCCCATTAGGGCGGGTAACATGTTTTCGTTGTGTGTTTTGTCCGTGACTTTGGCTTTTGTGAAAACTCCAGATCGAGTCGTAAAATAGATTTTAACGAAGCAATTTGAAAAGCCATTCCAATAATGCAAACAAAAAACAACAAAAAACAAAACGTGATAACACAATAAGCAGAAACACAAAAGATGGCAACTGCTATGCAAATAGTTTTTAATTTGCTTTTAGAAATACATGCTTGAAATTTTTTTCAGTCTAATATTTTTTTAATTGCTGAAATAACAAAAAAAATATAATTATACTATATATACTTTATTTCCCGCCACATAAAACGCATTTGTTTTTCTTTCAAATATGTTTAAAAGCTAAAGATGCGAACCTATTTTGGCGCAGATGTCTCTGCAAGATCAGGTAAGTCTATGATTTCGGCAAAACGTGTGCATATGACATACCTAAACAATAGTTTTGGCGATATCGACGTATTGTTTGGCGGGAAGTAAGCTATTTGCTTTTGCACTTTCCTTACGTTTCATATTTAATTTATGCTGAACAATGTTATGCTATTTTTATGTATGCGCTAGATATTTGCTTTTACTGTTTGCTTTTGCCATTTTAATTTCAAATAACTGTTGAGCATGTACGCTTTTCTTCATCATCATCAGCATTTCAAAGATATTTTTTAAATATCAAAGAAAAAAACTGCTTAGCTTAAATGCAAAAAATATTAACAATTATTGCTTTTGTTGCTGATTTATATTGTGAATGATAAACACATCCACGTATAAAATATAGAAAATATAAAAATGATATTCACAATTCTAATCCCTAAATTAATTTCTGACTATTGGCCATTTTTTGCTTCTGTGTGGCTAAAGCTTCTCACCTCAGTAAATTTCGTAAGTCGCTTCCAAATCTAAAACATTATGTTCTGAAACTTTCCGCTTATTGTACTGAAAAGTGTTTAACTTTTTATGCAGGTTAAAATCAAAATGTTAAATACTTAATCAATGAACACATCTATTTTCGGAGGATGCAATGCTGACATGACATGTGAAGTGTGCAAAATCCTAATCATTTATTAACGAAATCAAATAAATTGTAGAATTCTCACACTCTCACTATCGCCAATAAAAATAAGATAAAATGTGTGTTCGCTAAATTTACAATTTCTCATTTTTTAAATGTTTCAGAAAAAAACAAAACAAAACAAAAAACGACATTTCCTACTATTGAAGACATTTGATTTCCGGAACACACGTTTGATACGCATAATTTTCACTAAAATTTTACAGTACAAATTAATTCGTTTTATTTGTCTAAAATTTACAAATACTAAACTTAATTTCGCACAATTAAAACGAAATTCTTATGTGTTAGACAAACCTTCCTTTAAATATTACTTCCTTGAATAGTGATCCTCGAAATAGTCGACGGTGTGAGCATTTTTAGGCTTGCACGTCACGTGCATACACAGAAAAATCGCAATGAGTTTTCTTTCAGTGGATCATAAGAAATCGCTGCAAAAGTCAACGATTAGCTGATAAAAATTATAATTATTATCTTGTAAACATTAAGTAGAAGCTCAATGAATCTCTATGACGAAAATAGAAAATATTATTGCCAGTATAATTGTAGAAAAACATCCAAGTTCTTCATATATTGCGCTTACTCTGTCGATATATATCCTTGCGCAAAGTGCTATGAAACAAATTAAGTATTTGCCTCCATCTATGGCAGAATGCAGAATTTTTCCAAGTGAAACTTCAAGTCTTCCGAGGAAATACGCATTATATTAAAAAAATTCTATTACGATTGCGTTATCAGAAAATATAAATATTATTGTGTTATCCTTTCAGCGATAACATATTGTATGCACCCCCACATATATATATATATATATATATATATATATATATATATATATATATATATATATATATATATATATATATGACGTCTATGATCTGCCATATTTTAATATACATGGAAGATTAACCTGCGTTATTAATTGAGAAGGATAGATCTTATTTCATAATTGTCTCTAGAAAAGGATATCAGTTTGTATTCAAGCGGAAATATTCACAACGACTTTACGAATTTACGCCAGCTTCCTCTCTGTCCGTTGCCATCATGCGTTTATTTTATATTTTAATGTTTCTGCTCCATCTTAATTTAATAATTATGAAGTTCTAATTTTGAAGTATATAATAATAATAATAATAATAATAATAATAATAATAATAATAATAATAATAATTTAAATGCAAAATAACTGACGAACAGATACACATTAATTAAAATTTTGACCCTCTAAAAATATACAAAGAGTTGAATATTTTAAATTACTCACACAGTAATAAGGAACATTATCCTCTGTTTCTGGTTTACATATTGTTATAACAATGTTAATAAGACCAAACGAAATATTATTATTTTATTTGTTCTTTGAATTTTTTGTTAAAAATAATATTTTTAAATGAAACAATAAAAAGACTATTAAACAAAACACCGATCAAAAATGTGTACATCTCCTATCACGTGATGGTGTGTACAGTAATAATTATAAAAACATTTAGTGGCCTGAATACATAGAACAACATATTTATCAGCATCGTGTAATTTAAGTAATGTATTATACTAAAAAGTGATAAACTGAAGATGAACGCACTATATAATATTTTTTTTTATTTTCATGTCAAGTAACGCCTATTTTATTTAGACACATGTATATATGTATTTGAATATGCAATTTTCTTTACGAAGAGTGTGCATGCCTATGGAAAAACAATTAAAACTGAAATGGGTTAGGAAAATATTTGAAGTTCTTTATTTGTTAATTAAATCAGCTTTGTGTTATAATATAATGTGAAATATACTGGTGAAAGGGTTATTATAACATGGTGGCCAGGTATAATACGTTTTGAAAATAAAAAGAAATGACAATTCATAGGCCACGTTTTCATATGCCAAACAGTTCAATTTTTGTGTTTTTAAAAGAAAATGAACTATGTAAACCTATGATGTACAAAAACAAAGACTTTGTCTTTCTGGCGAGAATAATGAAAACATATTACTTTTTTCTGAACTTTATCTTTATTATTATTCGTATTTATGTTAATATGCATGACTGCAAAACATTTTTTTTACAAAATGAGTACTTGTTACTGATTGTTGCAACTGTTCTGTACAGTTCGAAAACAGCTGTAAAATTTGTCAAAAATATGATAAAAAATATCAGAAAAAATCAACTGGCAGCAACATTTTAGAGAAAACAAAGAAGCTAAAAAATCTATAAATTACAAAATATCAAAAAATAAAAATCGGGTTTAAGTCATTTATGTTTGACTTTTAACCTTTGTAAACATTTCTGATCACATGTAGATAATTGGAATGAGAATAATTTTTCCTTTGTTTTGTGTGTCTTTTTCTTTTTTATTGTTGTAAATGAATAATCCGGTGATTACTGGACAAAATGGTGTAATATAAGAATAGAAAAAAATACAAAAAATCAAAATGAAATCCTAAAATAATAAAAATGTAAAAAATGAGAAAAAGAAAAATTCAAAAAATGAGTAATAAATTGCTGAATTGAAAAAAAAGTATATACAATATATTTTCCAAATGTTTTCCTCTCACGAATTCTCGACAGGTTATCATAAATTAAATAAAATGCTTAACTTTACCTAATTTGTATGCAACTAATGTGTACCGAACATGATATCTTGTTAAATCTCATTATAATTCTACTTACGGCTTCTATCACGTTTACATAGATTTGTAAATCGTTGAACCGTTGCTTTCTTATGTCAATATTGCAATTCTTAGTTACCTTATCTAATTATTATAGAAAACGCGTGTAATTAACAAATGTAATGGAGCAATGTTCTTATGTTTTTAACAAGTATCCAATTTTGACTTTCACTTAATATTTTATGATATTAAAATAAACGTATTTTATATAATTCAATTTTATTTATTTAAAAAAGCATCGTACTTGTAAATAATTATACACTTATCGTAAACATTTTGAATTATTTAGCTAAGTTAAATATTCTTAACCAGTGAGAAAAAAGCATACTATACATAGTCACTGACGTGTGGGTCTGATAATAAGGTTGCAAATTAAACGATAACTTTCATTATACTTAATTAGAAAGTCGTTTGTTGACGATATGACCTAATCGAATATAATTCCCAAACCACTGATGGTCACAGATATATGGCTATTTTTATATCGTTTCCTTTGTTATTTTTAATTTTAAAGTATAGTAAGGTTTTAAATAATGGCATAGTTTCCATAAATCTGCTGTCGAATGTGATCCATGTATAAGTATTGATAATCATAGGATAGCAGATGAAACTGTATCATTATTTAAAACCCCACTAAATTAATACTGAGTAGGTCGGTCGAACCAATAGAACTTCTGCTGGAATATCCGGTATTAACGACATTCCCAATAATATTACGTAGGTGATGGGCCATCACGTCATCCAATTGTGTTTTGCTGTTTGGTGATGTTACGTGAATACTACGATAATTAATTATTTGAAAATGTGATATGTTAGAACTATACTATGAAAAGCGATACATAAGGGTAAAATGAAAACTTGTTGAAATTCTCGCCCAACATCAAAATTAAACTTTTATTCATAGAATTAAACTAATGGAAACACAAGAAAATAAACACATCGCTGTTACATATGTTTATTTCATTTTTGACGTTGCAATCAAATTCGAATTAATCACCACATAAGACGATCTTATATGAAAAATGATTAAACCATTTAGGTTACACTTATTCATATTAGATTGTATCGGCAAAGTTGGTTTGAATAGGAGAAATAAATGCGACATACATAGGTCTGAGATTTTACGTTCAGCATATTCTTTATTTCATAAATCTATAGTAAAAAAATATCATTCAGTTTCAATAATTAAAACACCTTACAAATATCCCAAATATATAAATACTTCAATCCAAAGTTTAAATCGATTCTAAATAGTTTAAATCCCGCGATTACTTTTTTTTAATGATAATGTTATGGATGTTAGACTTACGCAATTTTCGGTAATAATCTAAAATGTCGATCTACAATATGTACAAATATTTTCCTTCAATTAATCATCATATAATCCATAAAATCTTATCTCACATGGTTTAAAATATTTTACAATTAATTAAACTAAGTATATATTATAAATCTTAATATAAAATTTATAAAATTCTGTGATAGGAAAATATTCTAATACTATTAGGTTTTGGAAAGTTTATTGTATATTTTACGGAACATTTTTCTCTTTACTTATTTCTTGTTGCTATTTAGCTTCGTAATGTGAACTTTTTCCTTAGATGAAAAATACAGTTAGACATTGGATATGAATGAAAAACATATTTGAAGTAAAAAGGTAACGCATCGTTTACTAATTACGGTAAACAGTTTTTTCTTGATTTTCCGTTATAAACAGTGTAAAAAAACTGCATGTTACAAGGCGTTTTTTCAAACGAACGTGCACAATAATATTAGTAATGCAAATTTTTCCTGGGATATCTAACGATTATATGATTAATATATATATGTGCATATGTAATGTATCGCAAGTCAGTTAAAAATAATGTGCTCGATTATAAATTCTGTTAATGCTTCTATTATATACTTTATTTTAAAAAATAATAATAATTACATTACATGCTAATGTACTGGAGTTTTCTTGTGAGATTTCGACTCTTTACCATCTTTGTGTGCGTGAGGATTCCGAGAGAAAATTGCCTCCTCTACGGTACCGAAAACACGATCTCCCATAATTCTTACATTTAAATTAGTAAACATACTTCTATTAGTTTTCATATGTACTGCGTAAGCTATATGCATATATATATATATATATATATATATATATATATATATATATATATATATATAATCTACGCGCTGGAAAACTTCTTTTTCTGTGTAAAATGCACTGATTATGTAATTGTTGATTGCCGAGTAATACCTACTTTGTAACCAAGATTTGGTCGTCTTAATTATTGAAAGCTTGCGTATCAAACCGAATAGCAATTGGTAAAGCTTTTCCCCATCTAAGAATAACATATACAAAATACATGTATTCGTTAACATGAATTAACAATCGTTTACTATTGCGTTTTCTTAGAAGTCTGTGGAGAGTTTTTCTAAAGTTTAGATACGATGCATATCTTAGAGATGCAAGTACAAGTCAGGTTATTTCATTGAAGGCCAGTCTAATGATCATCCTCTTCGGTCTGGCTCTTTTTTTAAAGTTCTTTCCATGGACGTATGCCTTGCTGTGGATGCCACCGCATTTATCTTAGTCGAAGGAAATGTAGTAGATTATTAATATTATTATTACTATTATTATTACTAGTGTTAGTAGTAGTACTATTATTATTATTACTACTACTACTACTATTACTATTTATTCTTCATAGCAGTCAACTGTTGGATGTTTTAGTAAGAATATTTTCATTCAACATCAGGTCAATTTTAATTTAAACATTTGATTTGTATCTGGGCATTTTCGCCGTTCTTAACACGCATGAATTTTGCAAAAGGTATTTATGGCGGCTTACTATTATGGCCCGAAGCGTTCTAATTATAATGGGAATCACCTTTACTTCTTTATATTTCCATAGTTTTACTAATTCATATTTCATCACGTGACATTTTTTTCTGTTCTTTATCTTGCAATCTTGTACGAAAATGCTTTGCTAATTATTATTATTATTATTATTATTATTATTATTATTATTATTATTATTATTATTATTATTATTATTTACTTATTTATTTACTTACCTGTTTACTTACTTAATTACTAATTACGTGCGCACGAGCAATTTTCGAAGACGATAATAAGCGATTTTTACTTGAGATTCAAACAAATATTCCTAGATTTTCTGCAACATTTTTAATTTCAATAACCTTAGCAAAATAGTTTTAAAAGTGGTTTAATACAAATAAAATAAGTATGATATACTTTGAGAGTTTTTATTAAGCTACTTTACACCATTTGTTTCTGGGCATTTACTTTAAAGTATTAGATTTATTAAGTGCGAATGGTTTTAGAAAATGTATTATTGATTTCATATTCTTTATATGGTAAGAGATTTTGTAAATGTCTGATTATTTATTCTATTGTACTAATAAATACAACCGACATAAATGCATTTTAACATCTAACAATGCTTATAAATTCAAGAATAATTAAATTAATCACGAGAGGTAGATATAAATGTCTACTGAATTGTAGAACTGGTTAGGGAACATTATCAATTCAGGAAATACTCTCTTGTAAAGTATGGGAATGAAAAAATATATATTTATATAATTTCCTTAACACATGTATGATGTTTATATCATAAGGCAAATAGTTTTACACACATATTTGATTTTGAAATTGTTTTTCTATATCGCTACATTTGCTTTTTTATGAAATACTGATTTAACACTTTATAATTACTATCGTACTCAAATTTAGTACAAATCAATTCGATTTTTAAATATTAAAATATTTATATCATACTAATATATATTGATTATAAAAATCCTTTGTTAATATATACACAATCTTTTACAGAATATATTCAGTTTAGAATATAGATTGTATATCCATTATTTAACTGAAAATGTAATTCTCTGACTGGCAAATAAATGAATAATAATAGAGTAATGCGAGACAATTGCCTCCCTTATTACCATTCGTAAAAAAATGGCAAGCATCCGAATCTTCCTTAATATGAAAGCACTTCTGACAGTTAAAAGACATTTTGTTTGAGAAATATATCACTTTGTTTGATTAAGCGAGAATGAATCGCAAATGTCTCACGTGGTTTGCAAATAATGTTTAATTTCAACCAATAGTTGGAATGCCACCGTTAATTGTAACTAGTAGGAAAAGTAACCGCACTTTAAATATTACCTAGTGAATTTGTTGTGAACAGGTACTATTTTTAGTATTCTACAACCTGAAAAGTGTCGTATCAACCACATATTAATATTTATAACATTATATATAACAGCTACTACTACTACTACTACTACTACTGATAATAATAATGGCAATTTCTTTTTACTAGGCATATGTTCGCGACAAAACAAATTGTTTGTGATCAAAAAAATAAAATACGAATACATAATTCCGACTGAACTCGGGAGTTCTGAGAAAAGGAACAACATTTTGTTAATACATTCATACAATTCTGAGAACTTCCTTAACAAATAAACAACATTTTTTATTACCAAAACTGGGAAAATAATATAAAGACAATCCAGCATTTTTTTTCGTTTTGGAATATCATTCAAATGCGTCCATTATATTAACCAGTTAAATCGTGCAGATAAATTTCAAACCCAAGCGTGACAGACCAACAGTTGGGGAATCTGGCAATTGATTTTTCAAAATTGAGATTACAAAACCCGAAAGGAATGCTATGTCAGGCATAAGCGTTGCATACACGGACGTATCAGAAATAGTTTATTGGACGTATCTGAATCAACCGACCACAAAATACAATGGTGCTAAACACATTACAATATTTTATCCACTTTTATTTTTATTTTATTTCCGGTCGTTTATTATTCTTAATGTAAGGAGGAATACAAAAAAATGAACCATTTTGCTGCTTCATATTTATTTGTGTGTTTACAAATGAATTAGTCCAAATAAATCTTAATGTTTACAGTGACAGAACTCGAAACAAAGTCACACATTAAAAATGCATTAAAAAGAAACAAAATCTAGCGCATTTATTATTATTATTTTTTTTGTAGTATTAGTAGCAGTAATAGTAGAAGTTGTACTAATAACACCATTAGCAATTATAGTAGTACGACTATTATTTATTAGCAGTTTTCAAAGGACAGTATTGAGACTTTTGTCATTATTTTTATTCTGCTATTGTGTTAGTTCTTGTTTATTTTTTTTAAAATTTGTTACATAATTTCTCACACGATTTTACATGGACCCGTATGACCATAAAATACAACTATGTTTTGACTACGTAATATTTAGTAGATCGATAAAACACATGAATTAATTTCTGCTGAAAAAGTCCAAACTAATGAAAGTGAAGTATTGAAGGCTTTTATCTACTCTTAAATTGACGAAAGATTTGGAGCATTCATTTGCTAAAGTAACTAAAGTTATATTAATAAACGTTTCTAAAAAAACAAGCAAAGGCCGTGATTATTAGTTATTTGGTTGATAACAAACAGAATAGACAATAAAGTGAAATCGGAGTTTCATATTTCTTCAAAGTCATTTGCAAAGGCATGAAAACTGAATAATAACAATATCGAAAAAGCGGTTTGGTTAAACGACGATATAATCATAAATAAACAGCTATACACGAATAAGCTTTTAAAAGTGGAAAGAATGGTGACTATTTTATTGTAAAAATCTTTGGCTTAAAGACCGTTCGAATTGTACAGAAATAACATTCATAATAGTTTGGTAATATGGAAGGCAGTTGTTTCGGATATGTTTATATTATTATCATTATTATTATTATTATTATTATTATTATTATTATTATTATTATTATTCGATTATCAATTAGGACAACACCTGTTTGACATGTACAAGTATTAGTAGTCTAATCCTATTAGACATACTCGATTCCCATGATATCGGACGAATATGATTTTTCTCAGATAATAAGTTGTTTCAATTATACAAACTTGTACGAATTTACATTTTTGTGATATACCAATTTACTTCAATAACTTGATCTTTCCAATTTAACAGTGCTGGGTCCCTGATATTCATGTTACTAGAAATAAGAGTAGACGACCGTCGCAGAATAGAGGCTAATTTGTCCAGGGTAGCAACATCTCTCTATTACGAGGCTAAAATATTTCCTGTGAATCCCATGATATGTTTATTTATATGGCAAGAAAATTCCTATGCATATCTATCTATAATACGATCATAAGGCAGTGTTCATTTCGCACAACCGGGATATATAACATGCACTATCGCACACATAAATAAGAGAAATTATTATTATTATTATTATTATTATTATTATTATTATTATTATTATTATTATTATTATTAAACTACAAATAAACTACGAATCCCCGATTTTTTAGGCGGCCTTAAGACCTCTGCAATTGTAGGTACCACCAACATCCTTAGGAATCTTTGAAGCTCTTGGTTTGAAGCCGGGATTAAGGGAAATTCTCTGGAAATGAATTCCATCCATCTCTAGAGAGAAGTTGATAAACGAAATCAGAATTATTATTATTATTATTATTATTATTATTATTATTATTATTATCTTATTATTTACTATGTTTTTCTAAACACTTTATTTTTCGATATCACTCACTGCAAAAAACAAAATTGTCTTCCTTTGATTCCGAATAATAAGTCTTCTTAGATTTATGCAGTATATACTTATTAATATTGCATATTGTTTCGACCACATTTGAATACTCTAATCTATCGCAGTCATTCGCAGAATTCTGAGTGACTATAAGGCAGGCGAGTCCTTTCAATAGTCGCCTGTACTGTGTTCTGTCTTTTAATCCTTCCCAGTTGTCGCAAACATTTTGTGTGATGTTAACGTTGAGACGGAGTGTTTGGTCAGCTACAGTTTTGTAACATACTTGACTGCCCGTGACCCGTTGGGCCAGTATGTTATATTAGCTATGGAATTCATGTATGAGCGTGACACTTGTGACATACAGAAAATAGTTGTTTTTTACGTAACAGAAACATGAAAGCATATTAAAATGAAAAAATAATATGGATAGATTTCTACGAGTCGTTCTGTTTATTATAATTGATTATTGTTTTTTTTAATTTACAGTTACTGAATTATAAGTGGTTGGCCATACTTATAGGTAAATGTGCACTGAACAGATATCATACTACTTATTATAGTTAAATTCAAATTTTGATATGTCTGCTTTTTTTACATCGTTCATTTCTGTATTACGTTTAAGTTATTTTAAATCCCACTCTTCCCATGTTAAATAATAATTCCGGAATAATAACGTTAATATTTCAGCGTCCCAATTGTTCTTTTGATTTTTCTTTCGCGTTTAAATTATCCAAATAAACAATTGTTAATACTGTCTGTTTTTTTTTTACATCGTTCATTTCTGTATTACGTTTAAGTTATTTTAAATCCCACTCTTCCCATGTTACATAATAATTTCGAAATAATAACGTTGATATTTCAGTGCGCAGGTTATGCACGCATGTTCAACCGGATGTCGTAAACCGGAAAGTGGGTTACATACATCGTTACAAGGTTACATGAGTTTTATAATTATAGAGATTAAAGATAGCTAACTCGGGGTAATGTTTTGACACATTTACAGAAATATCTAGCTATATATACTCCCTATATATGATGAACAATGCGCATTATATATATATATATATATATATATATATATATATATATATATATATATATATATATATATATGCATTCATGCTAACTCCGTTTATATCCATTATATTCAGTGATTTATTACTGGTAAAACATGTTTGACATTTTTGTGTTGTGTTCTATTACTATTCTAAATAATTGTTTCATACGAGCTTGTGTTTGTTTTCCTCTTTTAATAATAATAATAATAATAATAATAATAATAATAATAATAATAATAATAATAATAATAATAATAATGTGCCCCTTATGTACTCTCTAAATTTTCTATGCATGAAATCATCAGAAATTATTTAATGATAAATATCGGTGACACTCCCTCGTGTCTGAGTGAAAATAAGTTTTCTAAGATGTCTAATCCTCTCTGCATTTTTCAATAACATTTACACTTTTTTGTATCAGCCGCTTGACAGTGACTTCTCACTGATCCCGACCCTTGGTCTTCCTTGAAATTAAAGTAGCAATCAAACATTCGAAAGTAGTAATATATATTATATTCCCAACCATACGCATGTTATGTAATACGTGTAATAATATGTCAAATTAAAACAAGAAATTATAAAACAAATTATTGTTATCTTTGTATTATTTTATTTTTAAAAATCGATGCGTAAGAATTATATCGCACATTAAGAGTATGTTAGCATCTATATAGCAATAATAATAATAATAATAATAATAATAAAAATAATAATAATAATAATAATAATAATAATAATAATAATAATAATAATAATAATAATAATAAAATTCAATGTATAAAAAAAGTGCAAATATTCTTACAATGCCAGACATTTAATTACCTGGGAAAATCGTGCGTTTGAAAATATGCTGCATGCATTTTTGATGGACTGTTGTTACAAATAGCCGGAAAAATCCCCACATGTTTATCTTTTATTAAAACATTTTGATTATTTATTTAAACTGATAAAGTAAAAAAAGAAGAAAAAAGAGAACCAAATGTACGTACACTGTTATACATGGATATAAGGTTGTGAGGTGGGTGTGGTTATACCTATGTTTACTTTTTAAATTTAGGTTTCAGCCAAAGGATGATGTGCAGAGGTGTGGCATAAGAGTGATTGACAGCCTAGCTGTCTGCCTTGTATGATATTATAATTGCCTTTTATCTTGTTTTTTTTTTGACGACAAAAAATATGTACAAAAATTCAACAAAATTCAAACAAAATGTGTTCAACTTTAAAACCTTGTTTTGTCCACAGTTTTTTTTTTGTTCGTTGTTGAACAAATCACTTTTCAAATTTTATGCACCTTTTTTCGAAAAAAATGGTTAAAAAATTTAAAAAATTCTTTATTTATCTGTTGTTAAAAACGGAAAAGTTATAGTTATGAATAATATGTATAGGACTATAAAAAATATGTTTAAATGTACCAAACCCCAAGAATTGTAAAAAAATGTCCATAGTCTTCGTAATTTTACAAATAAAACGAAGCAAACAATTTAAACATATCAGTAGATACAATGGTAACATTTCATATACTGCTTTTTAGTGTAATTATGTGTTTACATTTTCTTAAAATATTGAAATTTTTATTTATTTTTTCATTTAAGAGATTTCAGATATTTTTAATTCAATTTTCTAGTATTGATTACACAATAAAACATCACTATCATTGACTGATATATATTTTTCTTCTCTCTGTGTGATTACTGAACTGTTTTGTCAGTATTACGTTGCAATGACTTTATTTTCCACAAAAGAAAGCAATTTTCATTTTCTCAATTGGGTACAATGATTTTGAACCTAGCCAAATACCATGGTTATACAAATCATTGGTGATTTTTGTTCATCGCTTTCTTTTTATGTTAAGATTTTTAACTGATCACATTGAAACTCATATCATAAAGGATGTCAGTGCAGCAGACATTGTGCCGCTTACATATTATCTATATACGAATTATCGAAACAGCATACTATAACATAATTGTGACACTTAACCATAACATAAATTCCGTCAAAAATCTTTCTACTTCATTTATTGTCAATAACATATATATATATATATATATATATATATATATATATATATATATTTGCCAATATGATACATATATGAGTTTTTATTATTTATAATTTCTATATTTTTCATTATTTTTATTTTATTTTACATTATGTAGTCTATATTAACATGTTAAATTAATATATACTATATATTATTATGATCAATACTCTTATCATTATTACAAGACTAGAAATAAAATTATATAAGAAGGGTATTATTTCCTATAGTATATATATATATATATATATATATATATATATATATATATATACATATATATATATATATACGTTTTATGGATTTGCTACGTTACTTCGATATGTATATTTATAGAGACGCTATCTTTGGGATCCTGTAAAATATAATTCACGATAAAATATTCTAAATCGATTTATAAACGCTTGCTTTCAAAATATACGTTGTGTTTGTATTCTTTTGGCTGATATGAATTATATATTAATTGTATTTATTCGTAATTCCATTATATATACTTAGTTATCTGATTTTATACGTCACGAAACATCAGTTCTTCCTGCTCCTGGTTAATGATTTTCGAGTGTTCAAATTAGACCAATGGATATGTTTTAAACTGTGATAAAACTTCGAATATACTACTGTTACGTGCTTTCATTCGAGAACGTATACCGATTTAAATTATAGAGACGGCTCTATTGTGATTATGAAATTTAATCCTGTTTTGTAAATGAGTATATGTTTACAGAAATTATAAAATCTCTTTATTTCACACAAATATTAAAATAATTTGAATTAAACAAATTCAAACTATAAATAATTAACAACTTTTCGTGCATGTACCAAAATAGTTTTCATAAAACTTTGGCCAGAATTGTTTATTAAAAAGTTTTAAATGATATTTACACTCTTATTGAGTTACGACTTGTAATTTCGTATCTTGTTTTAGTCGTCCTATTCTTTTATTCTTTTATTTTGTGTTTGTATACAACTTTACTCGATGCATGGATCCCAAATTACTGGAAGTAAATCTTCATCTATCACTAAAAATGTGACATTCTAGTTAGTGACTTAAAACTTCGTAAAATTCTCTGAGGTAGCACTTTTGCTTTAATGCTTATAACGATGACCAATTCATGTATAAAATAGTCACGCAGCATGTAAGCAGAGCGGAATGCTGTACGTGCTGATGTATCGATTGATTTCAGTTTCAAAGTGATCAAAGTGACTTTCGACAAAAAAAAAAAAGAATGACTATCGAGTTTGCATGTATTGTACAAAAAATAATAGTTCATTCCGTTATATGAAATGCTTTGTTGTTAGATGTAGCAGCTCCGACTGTAGACGAAGCTGCTAGCTGTGCAATTCAAGGAAAAATAGAATCGCCGCATTTTCCGACATCAATTAAATTATTATATTTTATTTATTTATTCATGAAATATGAAGACTTATACTTTTATTAATAATCCCATTTAAAATGTAAATAAAAAGAAATATATTAAAAAAAAAATATGTCATGAGTAAGGTACTTAATATGCATAAATTTCGAAAGCCCATTTTATTGAAATGTGATTTTATTTATTAAATGTACAATATGGACATAATAATATAAAGCTTTACTATGTTTGGAGGCTTATTGTAATAAGTTCAGCAAAATATCTCCAGAATATATACTTTTGAATAGTTATACACACACACACACATACATATATATATATATATATGTATGTATGGAAATTACTTTGAGAAAACAGACACGAATGATTTTTCACATTTCAATTTGAGAATTTAATTTTGATACACACTCACAAACACTTATTTACTTACAACTTTCACAAACATTTAATTGCAATTCACGATTCATGTTTAATACATGACCAGATGCAATTTACCTGCACTTATCTGCACGTTAATATCTTTTTGCCTTTATATTTTTCTTCATTATTATGTTAAGCTCTACGTGTTAAAACTTTCAGCAACTTTATGATCGATGTATTCAGAATATGGTTTTTACGCATAGCATTTATGTATTTTAGTCTATTATCTACAAGATCGTATACACTTCGTCTGTGTTGTTCGTTCTACTCATTGGACATTCGTTTTATACTATTTATTTATTGGTTAAAAAATGATACCTAAATAAAGATTTTAATATTTACAAGTATCACATGTTTACTTTATGAATTTACGAAGTGATTATAAATTACAACATGGTAATAATCAAAATATAAATTATTAGAGGCTATTTTGCTGCCGTTTTAACTGTATTTGTAAACTTTCCATAAAACATCTTATATATTAAACGTTATTTTTTATTTCAAATTCGTTCGCTAACAATTTTATAAGTTAATTTGTACATTGTTTGACTCCTGGTCTTTAATTGTCAGAATAATTTCGAATTTTGTAATCGTTAAATATTTTTAGAAATTCTTGTGAAACCGACTTTTATTAATATTTTAATATTTTTTCGTATGTTAAACCTTATTCATAAACACCTACGCAATTGATGGATGCTACCTAGCTAATTGAAGTAGGCATAAAACTTAGTAACACCACGATAGTTGGACAACGCGGCACTCCGAAAATATAACAGTGTTCATTCACAGAGACCTGAGCAGAACGAAAAAATATGTACAAAAATTCAACAAAAAGATATAATCAGTACATCTCTGAGCTACCGCCGGTGTGATTATGCAATGCGTCTAATGTGAATGTGTACCATCGCAGGTGTGATCTGTGCAGCGGCAACATAGGGCGATATTCAAGCATTGCAGTTGGGCAATAAAATAATTTGTAGGTAAAAGTTGTCGCTATCATATTCCGGCGAGCAAATAGCAGATCTAATTCAAACATATTATATACTCCAAATAGAACATTGTCGCGGCAGATGATATGCAACATACATCTGAAATTACGGCATTATAGACGCTTAAGAGAATTAGAAAAACCTTGGCAAGTCCAGCGAACACTAGTAATCCGTTTTCAAAGTAAGGATATATTATTGCCTTGTAAAGCCTAGTAAGTAAATAGCATTTATGTGGAATTTAATAGCCCAGGATACGAAATAGGTAAAGCTCCCTTTTAACCATGTTGGATACATGAAACAAATTGTCGTCAAACCTGAGATTTCTCAATATTATTATTCGCAGATAATTATGACATTTCGAGAATGTCACAAATATGTCTTAAAATCAAATTCGACTAATGTAGAAGAAAAAAGCGCAATTAGGAGAGACTCATGTAAAAGAAAAAAGCGCAATTAATTTTGCTGGGTTGAACAGCATATCCCAACCTGTTGCCCACTTAGATGCTAAAACAAACAGCGTCTGTAGGTATGTAGACGCTATGTAAGAGTCTGGGTATGGCACATAAATTTATGCGTCATCGGTATAGGAGCTTGGGAACACAGTCAAGACTTCGCAGTTAAAATGCGATGCTGCACTTTGAATTAATGCCACCAGGTTTTTGATGAAAAGCAAAAAAAAAAAAAAAAAAAAAAAAAACTCAAAAATCAAGCAAACAAAAAACAAATAGGTTTTTTATTAGTTCAGTCTATCATTTTGGTCCAGTTTCGAACAATTTCCATTGTGGTCTACTAAAGGAACACAAATGCATTATTTTCCCACGAGTAAGAAGTTAAAAAAACAAGCAATCATATAAAACTCACCTCATTTGCAAAGAGAGCGAGCCAATACTTTTAAATATCTGGATCTCGATCTGGAGCCACAGGTAAAATCACGCAGATTACACGCAGTCACAAAAGTACAATTTACCCATGTTGTTATCCTATCAAAACTTTGAATGCTTTCGACGTTCGGCTATCTTTTTTATCTTGAAAAAAGGTTGCTACTTTAAATTATAAACGCTGCCATGAGGCCGAATGTTATAATCCTAATATGAAGATTATGGAATTTCAGAATATATCTTCTAGAAATCATGTTGAGTAAAATAGCACATTATATTTGTAAAGGTTATCTCTTTTAACATGCACATATATAAAATTAGTTTCATTTAATGTGGATATTTAAAGTTAACGTATCATTATATGTTTTGAAATAGATTCTCAAAACACGGTACGGAATATGGATACATTATATTTCGCCTACCTTTATATAAACAATAATTTAAATATAATAGTTTTTATAACATAAACACGCTTTGCACTAAAAATAATCAATTAAATTAATACATTTTCGAAAAGGATCGGTGCACACGTATACTAATATGCATGTGCTATGTAAAATAATGAACTATAGAACTGATCCTTACTAATCACAGAATATATATTTTAAGAACAGGGTGGAAGCATCAATGTTTTACTTTTCTATACCGGCAGTTCCAGCGATATGATATGACCCTCAATATTTAAAGGTAAACGCTTATCTATATAAAACTAATTATATATTTATTCATTATTCGTGTATTTGTAAGGTGTAATGTACTGAATATATCTATATCTATATCTATATATATACATATATATACATATGTACATATATATATATATATATTACCTATTATACAATATTATACCTTTATCGTACATAAAATATCATGAAAACATTCATTTGATCAACCAGCAGAATTCCGGTGTCAACGATGCTTTAAAACTGCAGATATATATCGATGTTAAACGATTATTCAGTTATCTGTGTTATATATTCCTCATACGTAATTTTGCACTTCGCTCGTTTTTGTCGCAAAACACATACTTACCGCAAACATACATACACACATATACACATATATGTATCTTATATATATACTTACTGCACACATACATACACATATATGTATCTTATATATATATATACTTACTGCACACATACATACACCTATATGTATACACACACACCCACACACACACACATATATATATATATATATATATATATATATATATATATATATATATATATATATATACATTTATATATAATAATAATGAATATTTTAATTATTTTGACCAAAATATATTTGGTCAAAATAGTAATATTGGCAGGGAAATTTCAATGAGTTATTTCCTCATGTTAATTCTTTTAAGAGATCAAGTTCTGAATGGGTGCAATATTCTGTATATTTCTTTTGTGTCAGTCTTTTAACTTTGACTTTTATTTTTTGTCATAGATGTAATCATTTTGAGCTATGTATTTTCTTGTTTTTATAAAACATATGTTATGATATACTTTACTTTGCAAATATATTTAATTGTTGTTTGATGTCGGAAAATATGGTCTAGCTTAAATTTAAAAAATGGATGGTCATTGCAGACACTAGCCGCCCATTCACGTTATTGTTGAATATTCTTAAATACATCTGTATATTATAAATGAAACCAATTTTGTGAAGCCAGACTTAAATGAATTTTCTTCATTCTATAACAATTCTGATTTGAGACATGTTTTGTAGATATGTATATATATATGCATGTACATATATATTTATATCTATACATATATACATACACATATATACATAAATTTATGTATATATGCATATATATATATATATATATATGTATATATAGTTTCTACATCGACTGACAGTGATAACAAGTCCAGTCATATTGTAGAAAACGAATTTCAGAAACAAATATGTCGCTTGCAATTTATTTTGTAGTTGATATATGCATATATTTATGTTTTACAGCAATAAACCTGCATTAAATCAAGTATTTTTAGCAAGAAAACGTTCGCAGATTGAAGTCAAACTAAAACACTACAAAAAAAAAAAGACAAAAACAACTAACAAGAAGGCATTTTAAGAATATGAAACCGTTTTTGCCTGCGTTTTTCGTACAAATTATTAGGATTTTATTTTTTAAATACTAGCTGTAGATAGATTGTTTTAACTTTTATCATATTTTTCCTTGCACAACTGTGTTTTCTTTCGAATTGTCATTTGTTGATTTTCTTGTTCATTCTAATGTTTTCAGATTTTTTCTTGAAGTCAATGAAATTGATAATAATTGTAGGAATTAATATGCATTTCTAAACCTAAGTAAGGATAAAACACAGAACAAACTTGAGTCTATATCAATAATATTCTATATTATATGAACTAATATGTATTTTTTAAGTTGAAAAATCTACAATGCTTTTCACCATATCGAATTTCGCAGATATTTATTGTTATAAAGATACGAGCGGTATATTTGAAGTTAAACAAATTTATTTGATCCGAGTTTGTTTTCGTAAGAATCTATTTCAACTTCTCTCTCTCTCCCCCTCTCTCTCTTTGTCTCTTTCTGTGTATATATATATATATATATATAGGTTTACATTTATTTATGTATGCGTATGTATATGTATATAAATATATACATATACTTATATATATATATATATATGACACTTGAAACTTACATATGTTTTAAATCAATGTCTTATATATCATTCATGTGATATAAAACGCACATTATTTTTTGGTTTTAGGAATTAAATACAATGGTTACTAGAGAAACGTGTATAATTATACATTTTGAATGTTTAAATTCATAATTGAAACAGAAATATACGCACACACATTGTATATATGCAAGTTTAAGTACATTTATCAAAATACCTTAATGAATTTTTCATACTAAACACACACGCATATATATATATATATATATATATATATATATATATATATATATATATATATGCATCTACATATATTTTGAAGTATAAATAATTATTTTCTATTTTTTATCTTTTATTTTTATTATTATATATAAATTATGTGAATGGAGAGAGAAAAAGAGCGTGTAACAAATTTATATATAGATGTTTATGTTCATATATATATATATATATATATATATATATATATATATCTTGTCTTGTTAATGGTATTCCTTAGTTTAACAATATTAAACGTCTTAATACTTCTTTTTCGATATATTTTACTATGCAATATCTTAGTTGATCTTAAGAGATTAGCGTGGCTACATGCTAAACGCATTGTTTTGTGAAAACGAATCAAGTCCGCTAGTATTCTTAGTATTATTATATTATCAGTATCATTGACTTCTTCTAGCTAAATAGAAACCTTCACCATTGTATGACATGCTTTGTTGTTAAAAAACACGTTGTTGCACTGTCTCTGCAGTGTAGTCGAATCTTGGCACTTGCTAAGCAGGTTATCTTCACGAGGGAATTAAAACCTCGCAGATATTGCGTTTTTATTTTCTTTATTCGAAAACAATTTCACATGAACATCCACTTCAGTTGACACGGCACACACCGTATGTATATACTTGATACTTGCGAATGGTTGGCCCTTACACACATAATAAGAAACACAACTTGCGATATTTTTTTCTCAAACATACTTTTTGGAATGATCATCACTGCATAAACAGTTTTGTAATTCATAAAATGCTTTACTAAACGAACCCTGGAAGAAAACGTGAAATTTTAAAAAACAATAACATACAACATGCTTCCAACTAAACTGTCTACCTTATATCAGTTTCCCTGCGTTTTTGCGAGTTTGCGTTATAATCTATTTTAGACTATCATTTTACATCTATCTATCTATGTATCTATCTATCTATGTATCTATCTATCTCTATCTCTCTCTCTCTATATATATATATATACACACACACACACCCACACACACACACACACACACACACACACACACACACACATATATATATATATATATATATATATATATATATATATATATATACTTAATAAGTGGATGGTCCTTAATCCGCGGAGTTTCCACTTAGGATAGTCCACAAGGACTATCCACTTATTAAGTGTTTCCTTTTCAAATTAAATATGTTTTTAACTCTTTTTCCAAATGTTTTTAACATGTTTTATTAACTATTTGCTCTTATTATAAGTTCTATTTCCTACTTGGTTTTATCAAGCTTTTACATCTGGTTGAGATTAAATTTTAAATATTCATAATATACTTAAGTTTTACCATCTTGGATTATTTTGGTAAAATTAATTGTAATTTTTATTATATTTATATATATATATATATATATATATATATATATATATATATATATATATATATATATATCCGCTTTATTACTTCTCCGATGAGTACAACGTTGTCGTTTTCCAAGCCAATTTCTTGCTGTTCTTGCTGTTATGCATTCTTTAATCATATTTTATCCAATTTCTTCCTAGATAAGATCACTAAGAAGTTGGCCCAGTGACCGCGTTATACTTATTAATCTTACCTTTGAGTAACTTTCGAGTCTTTATACTGGGGACCACTTTGTATGTATATATATATATATATATATATATATATATATATATATATATATATATATATATGTGTGTGTGTGTGTGTGTGTGTGTGTGTGTGTGTGTGTGTTTTCAATCATATATAACCCTTTAACCATTCCATTTTATTAATGAAATTCAATGCATGTAAACTGTAACTACAGATTATATACAAATAGATGACAAAACAGCTGTATTCCTAAATCCAAGATGTTCTTCATCTTTCCATTTATTTATTTGCTCATGTCTGAAAGTCCACTCTTGACAGTGTCTCTTTCGTAGAGCAGGAACAATCATATAATTGTTATGTTAATATATATTGAATGTTTCCAACACTAAGAAAAGAAGGACATTTTTAACTTAATATAAAAAATAAAATTGCATGATCATATAAATCAGAAGCCTATTTTCATCATGCTATATTAGATTCCGGTTTGATTTTATTACTGGAGCTATACAGGACTTCCCTATCAATATATACTTTATTTATATTATTTTAACCGTTCTTAAAATATCTAATATTACAATATTTATGTTATTTTAAAATAATTAATATTTTTATTTAAAGTTATCTAAAAAATGGACCAATCTGTAATTAATGCATTTGCGTTTTCATATGAAACTAAAATTTAATTCCTGGGTCTGTTTACAGTTTTAAAGTTTATTTATGTATTATTTCATATAAGCAAAAAAAATATTACTCATAAAACTAACTATTACAATGTCCTGATATTTATATTAGGAATAAAACTAAGTTTTTATAAACATATATTTTCTGCTACAATTTTAGTAGACTTAATATATATTTTTAATAAAAGAAAGGTCAATTCATCCCTACTGACAACGTTATTCTAAGATTTAGGGTCTGGAACATAATTTTTAAATAAAAATATTAAAACTATTGACAGTACAAAAGTGTACTATCTCTTCTTCATATGCTACACTTCAATTTCTTGTCAATGGTGGAGAACTCCTTCAGAACTGAGTCAATTTTTATTTTTGTTCGATCTCCACGTTTAAAATCGACTCTGGTATCTAACTCTGTCCCGTAGGGAAGTATTGTAAATAAGTACCCAGTCCTATTATGATTTTACATCTTACACTGTGAATTTTGAATTAAATTTGTGATAATTAAGGGTTATTTAACACTGATCATTCTATTATATTATATCTGGATTTCTGTTTTATTGTTTATCCTTATTAATTATTTTATTTTCTCATTCTATTATAAATCAAATAAAATCCATTATACAAAACTTTAATTGACATAAAAAAAACACTTGGTTAATTGCTAGAATAAATTATACTTACTTTTATTTAAACAACTGAAGTATGCATGGTCCCCCGTCAGTACACAGTGAACGTTGCATAAAATTTACTAAGTTCAGCATTTGCTCCCCTTTGATTTAGCCCCAAATAACCCCAGGGGACGTCAAATTCTGGTGAAAATAAACAAACGCTGAAGTTTTAGGCCTTAACATATGTAAATTTGAGTTCTGCACCATGCAGAAAAAAAAGAAAGTATTAAGTCCATCATTTGCCTCCCCCACTTGGCCCCAAACGCCTTAATATATGTAACTCTTAGCTCAACACCATGCAAAACTGCTAAATAGACAGGCATAGAAAATGTTGGATAAATATGGTAAAATAGTCCCAAAAATGGAGAGGTTTCATTAGCCCTAAAAGAGCCTCTGGGGCCCACCCAAAACTTATCACGAAATATAGACGAAGAAAATTATATAGAAATCAGTTAGTTACGACTTTTCATAAAGGCATAAATGTTTTTAATAAGTACAAAATTCTCAATTTAAGCCATTTTAATACGAAAACACCCCTAGAGGGTCAACCAAAGTTTTCCTGGAAAATTCCTTCTGTTACTTTTTTACTCATACTATGTTTAATGTTTGTGCAAAATTTCACAAAATTCCAAGGCGTAGTTCTTGAGAAAGTGCCGACAGAGAAAAACGGACAAACAGAAAAGGGTTATTCACAGTCATCCCTCCTTTTTTCGAGGAGACGGAAAATCATATATATATATATATATATATATATATTATTCAAAGAAATTTTATATACAAACAGACACAAAATTTGTAACATTATCTAATAACCTTGGCTACATTAAGAATATACTTTTCTGTTAATACATTATTTATACTCAACTATGTTTAATATTTCCTTTGTTTAATTATATTTAATGAATGTTTATAACGACGATTAAATATTGTTTAGCAAATATGCTATTGATATATTTGTGATGCCTAATTGAGTTCTATTAACATTCTATCTCCAATTCCCAACTCTAATTTATTTATTTATTTTTTAATTTCTTATCGGAATAGATAAAAACCACTCATAATTTAAACCGCTATGACTCTATATACTTGTTTCTATCAATTAATCTTAATACAAGCATAACAAATTATTTCTTTTACCCTTATACACTACCATACCGAAATCAAAAATTACAATTAGTTTATTAATGTAGTGTACCAAACATACATACTGCAAAGTTATACACACACACATACATATATATATACATACATATATATATATATATATATATATATATATATATATATATATATATATATATATATATATATATATATATTATACACACCACTTATGCATCATGAGTTACTTATTTAAATTTATTCTATGAATATATTCTGCCAGAATAAACTATTCAGTATTAACCATGGTATTATTATATTAAAACTTTGAAGTGGTCTGAGTATTTAAATTCCTCACAATTTTTAATTCATAAACCCCTCCCATATATATATATATATATATATATATATATATATATATATATATATATATATATATATATATATATATCTTGACAAGTAGACCTGTTTTGACGTTCATGATTAACAGTGAAAAAAGAAAAAAAGTCACCAATTAACAATACGTAACCTTATCAGGTTTTAACTGAGACAAAACATACCTAAACATATGTAAATAATTTAGGACAGCACAGGCACCCATTTTTATATATATATATATATATATATATATATATATATATATATATATATACATATCCGAAAATAACATAAATTAGGATGCATATGTGTCAAGAATACTTTCAATCTCTCAACTAACTTTCTTTATGAAATAAAAGTAGATGCAAAATACAACTTGAGAGAAGTATCGAGAAACACATACGCCTATGTGTATCAGAATTTTTGTAGGAATGTTTGACACCCCTAACACGAAACTGCGAATAAAATATAAAAAACTCGTAATTTCTCCTTTAAAGATGGGTTGTTTATTTTCTTTATTGATTGTACTTCCAAAATACAGCTCTATAAAGCTGTATAAAACGTAATAGAAATATTATTATTTTTTTATTTTAAAAGAAATTAATTGAATTTTACGAGTTCAGTATTTTTCAATTTTAAAAATTAAAAAATCTATCAAATTTTTTCTACTGATTCTAGCTTTACGATATTTTCAGGGTCAATGTACAATTTTATGCTCTTTCCAATAAACCGAATATAATATTTTAGACAAACATTGTTTTTTTTTAAATTCATAGCATCCTATTTTGAAATGTCTATTAAATAGTAAATAATTAATAGTTTTGAATTTTATTTTTCCAGTAGTTATACGCTTGGAAAGACAGGGGGTCGAATTAATTAACGCCCCCCATTTTGTAAATGTCTATTAAAAAATAATTAATTAATTTACTCATCAACGTTTTATGTATCACAAATTGAAGATAAAAGATCAATAAATGATACATTCAAATAAAAAAAAAAGTATTTTTTAGAAAGTTAGCTGTAAAGTCCGTAGTTTAAAACCTTTTTTTTTAATCGATTTAATAGTTTGAGATTGGAAAGACAGGGGGTCGAATTATCAAATATTTTTCACGAAGTTTCTGACACACCTACGCAAAGTCAGTTAGACGTGACACGAATGGGCAGTTAGTTTCTTTAAACAAACTGATCTGCGAGAAGATTACTGAGTCCCTGTGGAAAATTTAAAATTGAAATATAGACACTTTATTAACATACAATATTATATTTACGTGAATTTTCGATTTGCTTTCTCTTTCAAAAATTAATTGAATATTAAAATTATAAATAATTGCTTCAGGGACAATAATATTTTGTGAATTATTACGTTAGCGACATTTTATATTTGACAGCAATTAACAAGCAGTATTCTATGAATTATGTGAAAGTTTTAAAGGTACTATTCATCGAACAAAATAAAAAATATACCATTTTTGGAGTATATATATATATATATATATATATATATATATATATATATATATATATATATATATATATATATGGTGCACACAGGCACACATACATATGATGTACATATATGCGCATGTGTGTATATCATATATATATAAATATATATATATATATGTATATATATGCGTTTGTGATGTACAAACACACACACACGTGCACACACATACACACACGCACATATATATATATATATATATATATATATATATATATATATATAATGTACATTGTATTCGCATGTGGACAAAGAAATTCAAGAATTCTGAGGGTAAATGAACATTACTTATTTTCTGTACATTGGAATTATAAATGCTTGGCATTTTTAATCTATCTACTATAACGTTTAGCTATACGCATAACTTTCGGATACTATTATCAAATTTTATATCATGTAAATTGATTCTTTTCTTACTCGCTACTCTTTCTTTTTGTAAAATGTATTCCATCTTCTTTCATATCCGCATGTAGGCTTGTAGAGAATATACATACGATTAACAGTTAATGTTAGAGTATTCACCATCTTCTCCTCTTGCGTTCAGGTTAATGTTCGTCCGATGTGTGTGGCTAGAACCTGCAAATCAGTGTTTTGAATAAATTAATGCCCTTTATTAACTTAGAATTAACTAGATTTCATCAATAGTATAAAATTCTTTCCTGTCAAACACACACACACACACAAACACCCCCCCCACACACACACATATATATATGTATATATATATATATATATATGTGTGTGTGTGTGTGTTTTATTTACCACACACACATATATGTATGTGCGTGTGCGTGCGTGTTTTATTTACCACACACACCTATATATATATATATACGTGTGTGTGTGTGTGCATGTGTGTGTGTGTGTGTGTGTGTGTGTTAAATAAAACTATAACAATTATATATGTATGCGCGTTGGATAAGTTGGAAGCATTTATTATTCACTTCTCAGACCGAACAAGGGTTCAAAAAAAATCCAAACTCTAAGAATTCTTTCACGAAAGAACCGCCGATTGTACGAACAGTAAAATGGCAGGGCTTATTTGTACGGTATGACCTATCCAATAATCAATGTTGAGCTCAGAGAATTTGGTCTTCTTAATTCAATGTGGCATACATACCATCAATTTTCTGGACGAGATAGACATATACAACCTATGCCATATGGTCGGAAACAGAAAACTTCATGACGATTTTCCCTCCTTACTCGATCAATACCACCATCGTTCAAAATATGCCACTCCACTGTAAAGTGAACTGATGTTATTTTTCTTCTAAAACACAGACAGTTTTTTTAATCGTGTACAGTTGCAACAAAATACATTTACAGTTAAACTGAAATATACAAGGTTCGCAGTCAAAATAAAACTATCAACGTCAGACGTCGTATATTAAGATTAAGCGGGTTTTACGCCATGGATTTTCTGTGGCCGTTTGATCCAAGTTTACAGTATACGTTTGTAGCGTGATCGTTCCAACAGAACACGCATTTAGAATCCCGACATATAGGATAGGTGCACGTCATGATATAGGCAGCCGTTTTCATTTCATATATGAAGCAGTCGTACCAAGTCAGCTCGAGAGAGTTTGAAATCGGGGGAATGAGATTTACAGGGTGACTGCTTATACGGGTGCTGGCTGCCGATAAATGCAGACAAGAGAATTTACCATTAACATATAATCGAAAGAAAGACATTGTGTAGGCAATTAAATTTTATACCATACCATGTAGGAAATGATATCACATTACACTGTCACCATTTCATTAACTCCCACTATATTTCGCATATTATCATTAAAACATTCCATCTTCAGCCCAACATAAAATAATTGTAATAACCACACTTGCCATGATGATCATATACACTGCAGACAAAGGAAAACAAACACTATTCTAAATGTACTGTTTTAATTTTTATTATCTTTAAATTATTTTTGGAACATTTTTGACGGATATTTTACATTTAAAAATGAATGAGTGCCACGGGTCTTCTATGACTTGCAGAGAAACAAATCTTAGTTCACAGGTTTAATTGGGTGTTTCCGATTTATTTTCTATTTGGAAATTTTAATTCATTTTTCTCTGTTAATTTGCCATTAAAAGATTGAATTTATGAACGTTTTTGTTATTATTCCATTATTTTTTCCAGATTCTATCAATACGTGATTATACACACACACACACACACACACACACACACACACACACACACACACATACATATATATATATATATATGTATATATATATGCGTGTGTGTATGTTTGCGTATATATGTGTATGTGCATATCTAATATCTAAAAATCTGTATGACTATCTGTCTGTCTTTCTGTCTATCTGTTTGTCTGTCTGTCTCAGTATTTCAAACTCTATTTCTGCCGAAACTAAATGTCGTAGAGCAGCGGTAAGGGCCTCAAATCATTGGGGAGTTAACTGTATCAATCTTTTATGGGCGTTTAACCAGTTAATATCGTTTTTACAGGGTAAAAAGGGGGTCAAAATTGAATAAAATCCTTACACATTTTGTACATTTATTTTTAATTTATTTTTAATTATACATTTTATCCGTTCATATGCGTGTCACGTGGGTACGGTGGTAACGTCACCAGTTTTGAATGCGTCGGTTTTGATTCTAGATAATGACACCCGAAATCATGACCCTGTAATAATGTATATGAAATCTGGACACATTAAAAAATCATAGTTAAGCGTATTTTACGACCGGGCCATACATGGCGCCCTCTCTGCTAGTGCGCGCACACACACACACACACACACACACACACACATATATATATATATATATATATATATACACGCATGAAAGGCTATATGTCTGTCTGTCCATCTTCATATTTCCAAACTTTATCTCCTCCAAAACGAAAAGTAACGTGAGCAGCGCTAATTTCCTCAAATAATTGGATTTTTTACGGATCGTCGTTGTATGGGTAACTAGTTCGTTTAAATCGTTCTTACGGGTCAAAAATTAGTCAACATTAAAATCAATCGTTATACATTTTGCACATTCATCTTAGTTTATTATTAATTAAAAATTTTCAATCAGTTCCTGTGTGTGTGACGGTGGTACAGCGGTAATATCACCGACTGGGAACGCTACAGTTTCGGCTTCGATATTAACTGATGCCACCCAAAAATATTGTTTAACTTTTGAAATTACGACTCTATAATAATATGCAGTGAAATCACCAGAAAACGTATCGAAGCACAGAAATTAGGAACCCGAGAGTTCTGAAAAATCTACAACAGTGTAGTAAATAATGCGCAGTCAACGATTCCCCCACTATCAAATGATCATGAGGTTGTTTGCACGAAAACCGAGAAGGCTAACATACTTTCCAGTCAGTTTGTCTCAAACTCCACATGGGACCCGGCAAACCACTCCCTCTCTGACTTTTTTGCAGACAGACGCCACACTAGATGATCTGAAAATGACACTTTCTTAGGTGAATGGTATAAAAGACGTAGACACCTCAAAGGCATGTGGAAGCGATCTCATCCCGGCTGTGCTATTAAAAATGCTTCGCTGAGGTTGCTCCAGTTCTCTCCAAACTTTACGACAAATGGCTTAAAGACTCTTTCTATCCTTACTGTTGAAAAAATGCTTCTGTGGCACCAGTTTTCAAAAATTCTGTCGAAAGAACTCACCCATTAAATTATCGCCCACTTGGACCGCTCTCGCTTTTAGCTAAAATATTTGAGTCCATAATTAATCAAGCTCTAGTCTATCATCTTACAGATGCTAAACTTCTGACAGATAATTTATATGGATTTAGGCAAGCTCGTTCCATAGCAGATTTACTAACTGTAATCTTTGAACGAATATACCGCCAACTGGACAAAGCAGGAGCGGGTAGAGCGATAGCCCTCGATTTATCTTGGGCTTTTGACAGGGTTTGGCACGATGGTTTTCTAAGGAAAATCATATCATATGGTATCACTGGAAGAATACATAATGCAATTAAATCCTTCTTTAGTAAGAGTCAAATCCAGATTGTCTTCAACGGTCATACATCTAAACAATGTGGGAGTATCTCAGGGATCTATCCTAAGACCTTTATTATTCATAATATTCATAAATTACCTCCCTGATAAAATTGTTTCTGTAATGGGTATATTTTTCTGATGACACCACTCTTTATAACAGGCACGAGGGGGAAAACAAATATACCCATATCTAAGAAAATGGGAGAAACACTAGATGAAGAGCTCCAATCTTTAGTGGAATGGGGACGCAAATGGAAGGTCATATGCAATCCTGGCAAAACTAAGCTTATTTCAATTACAAAAAATCTTCTCCGCCACCAAAAACACATTATTTGAAAATACTTCCTTTAAACTTCTCGGTCTAATGTTCACAGGGAACATGCACTGGAATAGATACATTGAGAGCTATTGTCAAGGCTGCTGCGAAGAATGTGGGCTCTCTCCACCGTGCTAGAAAGTTATGTACGCCTGAAAGTATCCTGTATCACTATAAAGCCACCATTCGCCCATGTATGGAGTACTGTTGTCCCATTTGGGCTGGTGCATCTGCTACTTGTCTCTCACTCCTAAACAGAGTTCAAAAGAGAGTCGCCAACCTTATAGATTCTGAACTGTCATCTAGGCTTCAGTCTCTGTCCCATCGGCGAAATGCTTCATCCCTTTGTCTATTCTACACTTGTACCGCCCCGACGTAAATACCCCCGACAAACCCGACAAGCAGCTAAATCCCACTCCTACACCATAGAGATCCCTAGGTGTAGGAAAGCCTTCTACTAAAATAATTTTTTCCCCAGAATTGCTAGACTTTGGAAATGCCTTCGGGGATTCTGCTTTCCCAACTGCAGAATTTCAAGTATAATGTGCACATACATCTTGCTACTCATCACCCTTCATAATATTCCTGCAACTTATGTCCCCGATAGTAGCCCCCTATTTCGGAGTGGCATTGTGCCTTGTTTGGGGTAAAAATTAAATATAAATCAATTTTTCAATATTTTTTCATGAATTCTTGCTTATTTTTACTAAAAATTTCTATTTTGCAGATCATTATTACAATAGCATATAATAATAATTGGAAAAATCAATCCTAAAAATGGTAAGACCGCATGTTGGTGAGGATATAAAAAACCGAATTGCAGGAGTAAGGCAGTCCAAAATTACTTACAAGCAGATTTTTTATATTTTAAGAAAAGAAAATATGAACATATCTCTTTCTGTAATGAAGCGTATTGGTCAAAGGTTCGAAGTCGAACGCTTGGTAAAAGGGAAATCCGGATCTGGTCGCCCTAGAGCATTCGATTTGAAGCACGGCCACACGTTTTAATTAACTATTTTGAAGGATTGAAAGAAAACTTATGTTGACTATAACAAATAATACAAAACAGGGGCTGCACATTCTCTTTCTAGATATACAAAAGCTAGACGAATGGAAGAAATAGGATTTTTTTCTAAAATGTGTGCAAAAAATCCATTTTTATCTAAGAAGAACATCAATGATAGAAAGAGATACATACTGGTTCAGGAATGTTTCCTGATCAGATAAATCAAGTTTTTGTCTTGTTTTTGATGCTCCCGATGCTTCCGAAGCTCCCGATGCTCACGAACGGTGCAATCTATTAACTGGCGAAAGATTTTCACCAAGTTGAATAAAAAAGACAGTTAAACACCGGAATGGAGGGATAATGAAATGGGGAACTTTTACTGCAGCAGGAGTTGGGGAACGTATTAGATGTGACAAGTTAATCAATGAAAGGAATACATTCGATTATTAGAAACAGGACTGTCATCAAGTATCCAGAATCTGGGAATACCCCAGAACATTATTTTTCAACATAATAATGCCCGTGCACACACTACTAAAGTCAGAAAAATGGTTTGCTGATAATTCAATTAATGTGATATTTTGGCAATATCAAATATCAAAGCACCAATTTAACCTTAATCCAGCATATTTGGTCCCTAATTGCTCGTGCCTTGGATGGAAAACTTTTCGAATAATGAAAAGCTGGGAAGCTGTGCAAAGCGAATGAAATATCATCTCCTCTTCACAGTGTTCCACTTTGGTTGAGAGCATGTATAAAAGGATTGATCGTTTAAAGAAATCAAAATTCCATCCTAAGCATTTATTAAAGTAAATGTCTTGTTCTGTATTATTAGTCTCGTTTAAGTTTCCTTGTTCAATTGTTCTTTGTTCAATATAGCATTTAGTGCGATAGAATGTATAAAATTTGCTTGGCCCATTTTTTTTTCTCACGACTATACACTCGTGAGAAAAAAAATGGGCCAAACAAATACGAAAATTGACCAAATTAAAATACCATATTTAAACGTATTTACGACCGCACAAATCCTGGCGTCCCGCTGGCATTAGTATATGAAAGGCGAAGTGTCTGTCTGTCTTTCTCTATATTTTCAAATCTATTTTCTCCGAAACTAAAACTCGCGCTAGGAGACTCAAATTATTGAATATTTTACACATTGTTCTTTTATGGATCATTATGCGGTGAAAATAGTTTTTAAGGTGTCTAAAAGGGGTAAAAAATGAAAAAAATCGGTATACATGTTGTACATGCAACTTAGTTTATTTTTCATTTTTAATCTCTTCATGTGCATGTCACGTTCGTACAGTGGTAATGTTGTTACCTTTGAAAGCTACGGTTTTATTTTCGGTTTCGATTTTATATAATAACACCCAAATACTTATTTTTGCACTTTTGAAATCACGGCTCTATATACGAAATCTGGTCGAAATGAAATATCATATTTAATCGTTTTTATGACTGCGAAAAACCGCCCCCCCTCTCCGCTAGTCTATTATATAAAAGGCTATTAACCTGTTTCTCTGCCTCCATATGTTTAAAACTCTATCTTCTCCGCAGCGAAAAGTCCCAGAACAGTACAAGGAGCCTCATAGTATTGGATTATTTACGAACCGTTTTTATGGGTCTTTATTTTTAAGGGTTATGAAGTGATAAAAATTGAAAAAAAATCTACATTTTGTACATTCATTATAGTTTATTTTTAATTTGTTATCAGTTTATGTGCGTGTAAGGTTGGTGCAGTGGTTACGTTGACATCTTTGAATGCTACTGTTTTGCTTTCGGTTTCGATTCTAGTTGATTGCGCCCAAATTTTTATATTTGAAATCACGACTCTATAGTATATTATACGATATCTAGTAAATTAATATAACATATTTAAGCGTATTTTACGACCGGGCAAAATTGGGAGCCCCCTCGCGTTACTTCATATATATGTGTGTAAATATTTGTCACGCTCGTGTGTATGTGCAACTAATATTTTGGTGGTTTAAATAAATCGGAGATTATCGTTTCAGCTATGTTTGAAAATAAAAAAAATTCAATTTTCATTCATTAAAACCACATTTATAATAACATTACTAGTGTTCCAAAGTCCTCAGAATTAGTAAGGTTTCTTCGATTACCATAGCATTTTTTGTCGCTGAAACCTTCGTAAATTATATTTGGGATATATATATATACAGAGAGTTAACAAAAGTGATGTTCTTTGCCGTACTAGGGCTAACAATAATTCGGTTAAGACGCAGCCCGTTAAATCTGTTTCTCTTTCTCTCTTTTTTATCCTTTCCTTCTCTTTATTTACTTAATTACTTCAATATAATTGTTTATTTAGCTAATTTAAGAAGTTGGTAATATTTTCATTTATTGTTTACAATACGCATGATATTGAACATAAAAAACACAATATTATTTCAAAGCTAAGCCATGGAAAATCATGGATTGCATAGGAAAATGCGAACATCAAAAGTAATATAGTTAAGATTAAGCTTAGAAAAGGGAATAGACTAGGTGTTAAAACTGGAAATTGAAAGAACAAGAAATCCTATTAAAAATATAATAGATGAATAACTTAAAATATTGCAGCATTAAGAATTAATTATATAATTTTCAGTTGAATTTATAGAAAATTCTGAATGTTTCGATATTTTAAGTTCAACATTTATTATAGTTTTTACTAGAATATCTATTTCTTTTCCAATTTTAATAACTAGTTTATTTACTTTAATCCTAACCATATTACTTATCATGCTCGCATTTTCTATAGATTTTTAACGTATATTTATGTAATTTAGATACATCTTAGTAAATGGTAGAGAAAAACACATAAAAAGAAAGAGTTACTAAACCAGGCAAAAGCGCAAAAAGTTCATTTAATGTTGTTATGGATTCCCTTATTCATTTCCCACCTTACTTTTAATACAACTCATTATTCTATCATGATTTCTATTTTAACTTATTTTATTTGAATAAAAAGCGTAAATCTGTTCAGGAAACAAAAAGATCACATTATTTATTTTATAATTGCATGCTTCAAAAAATATTATTTGTTGTGAAAATACTTGCAGAATACCCTAAACCGGCTGATAGCAAGGGGAGACTACACACGGCAAAACTATGACGTGCACCGTTTTGGTTGATAAAATAGAGGACATATAGTCAATAGGTTTAACTAACGTGATTAAAGATGAAGTCTCAATTGTAAAGTACGATAAAACCAAGACTTGCATGGGGACACCAATTAATTTCTTGCGATGTCGAATAAAAATATAAAATAAGAATGAGAATATTTAAAATATTATTAAAATATAGATGTAAAAATGTAGAGATGTGAGTAAAGAAAAGCGTATATACAATAGGTTTCGAGTGTACTTGGGGTGAAAAAGGAGTGGGGCAATAAAGTAAGCACGATCCTTGGCTTAGGACAAACCAATATGAACATTCACATCAATGACCTCCCTAAACACATACTTAAATCATTCGTTGACATCTATGCTGATGACACGACCATCTACGGCAACACATCAAAGGCTGTAAATGACAAAGTTCTCTCTGATTCTCTCTCCTCTGATCTCGAGCGCGTGATTCAGTGGTGGAAGATGTGGCTTGTTACCTTTAATGCATCCACAACCAAACTCCTATCCTTACATCATCAACGCCTGATCCCCAGCTGGCATCAATTGTGGTGGATGGCTCTCGTCTGGGGGAGGCCCCGTGTTTTGACAAGCTTCTGTGTTTGACCTTTACTCCTGATCTGAAATGGAACACGTACATCAAGTCTGTTGCCAAGGTCGCTGGAAAGATGGTGGGATCCTTCTACCGCTCCAGAAGATATCTCACTACTGATGCAATTCTCTATCTATATAAAAGCCAATTACGTCCAAGGATGGAATACTGTTGCCATATCTGGGCAGGAGCTGCTAAAAACAGACTATCCTGTCTTGACAGAGTACAAAATAGACTTCGTGGCTTAGTGGGGGATGCCCTTTTCTCTAACCTGCAACCTCTCTCCCACAGAAGAGACATTGCGAGCTTATCCTTGTTTTATCGTTATTTCCATGGCAGGTGCACGTCTGTACTCCAATCTCTGGTCCCCCCTCGTCAATCTTTCACGAAAAACACCCGTCCAGCTGAATCCACTGTCAAAAGTTTCCCCCATTCTTTATCTGTGCCTAAATCAAAACGCGGATTCCATGAACAAAACTTCTTTCTTAGAACTGCACGCCTGTGGAACTCTGTTCCGTCTGCCTGCTTCCCACCGGACTATAAATTGGATGTCTTCAAGTCCAACGTTAACAAATTCCTAATGAACCGCCCCTTAAGTAAACACTTCATCAAATCTCCACACTAACGTAATGTACTTGCAATAACCCTTATCCCTGAGTGGCTTCCGGACCTTGATAAGTGGTGATCACTGTGTAAAAAAAAAACAAAGAAAATTGCTTTATGCGTTGTGTAAAGGCAGTTTTCTCTGGTAGTTTCGACTATTCGATGACTTGATATGTTACCGTAAAGTCGGTGTATATCATTGCAGAAGCGCATCCTAGTGGCGTCTTGCTTTGTGCGCAGTTGTCGGGTGTAAAGAATAAAAAGGAGGTAGCTGTCCTGGTGATAGAAAATTGTCTATGTCGGTTACTGGAGACGGAATTATAAAACGGGTGTTTGTTTACTTGAATATTTTCATTTAAGTTGAGCTATGCCAATATGAATTTGAAGTTTTGTCTTTACCGTGTTTATTGTGTTTATTCAACTGACGTATTACAGCCGTTACAGTACAGTCTCCTCCAATCGGGAAATCCTCTACTTAACTGATTTTAGTGGAAGTAACATTATGGAATTAATAAGAAAATTCGAGATATCGGACCTCCTGAACGCTTTAAACATGTTTGTGGGTAACTATTTCAAATAGTTTTTATACTTACGTGTATATTCCATATAGTAGTCAGTTTAACTTATTCTCCATTTATGTAGAGGGTAAATTATGTTATCGTTTTCCCCAAAGTCAGATGAATCGTAAAGTAGATCACTTGGGAGAGCGTGCACGTGAGACATACCGCTGGATAAAAAACTGAAAAAACAGAAACACACATGCATGCATATATTTATCTCAATATATATATATATATATATATATATATATATATATATATATATATATATATATATATATATATATATAGAGAGAGAGAGAGAGAGAGAGAGAGAGAGATGTGTGTGTGTGTAGTATTACATATTGAAAGTTCTAATATCCATAGGTAAATCGTACCGTCAATTGTCTCATTTAGGAAATACATGTCCACTGTCACTCATCCTATCAATTACATTTTTCTTTTAGGTAATAGGAATCTCATTTTTCATAAAGTATCAAATTTCTTCCAATGTAATGGCCTGTTATTATTGCTCTGTTTTTTTAATTTTTTTATTATTATTATTATTATTATTATTATTATTATTATTATTATTATTATTATTATTATTATTATAATATATATATTATTATAATAATAATATAATAATAATAATAATAATAATAATAATAATAATAATAATAATAATAATGATGATGATGATGATGATTACCTGCATTCGATCATCTTACGAATATGTTAGATTGTTTTAGACAATGTGGCGAAATGATTGTTGATACCCTTCTGTGAAAGTATTATAATCGAATGTTGAATGTTAATGTCAAAATCAGAAAACATACGGTATGGCTACTGTTATATTGCCTCCATGCAGTGAAAATCAGATGGTCCGTTTGTTGTCGACGATCACTTTAGACGTTAGAATATAAATGTAAACACATGAGCATTCGCTCGATAGACGCGCTTTAGTTGCAAAGATTTATCCGTTCAAAATCTAACCAATTTCTATCACATTATCCGAACAGAGAAATCCCTTCTGGTTTTAATAAAGTGTATGATTAACTAAACAAATGGATATCCCCCTATTGTGGATATGTATAAATGTTCTTATAAATGTAGCATTTTACATTTAATTTAATTTAGTACTGATTTTTCTCACTTTATATTCGTATTGCCAATGAGAGTATATGCGCTACGATTATTAAAATAAAATATTAATGGCACATATATAGTAAATAGTCCAGTTATAATTTGAACATCATATGTTTTCGGTTTTACGAAAATAATTACAATATTAAAAGATAATATATTTTTGTTGTGAAATAACAGAAATATTTACAGAAAACTGTTTTGTAACAAAAGTAATTATAAAGGTTCATATGTCTTAGTAGTAATTATTAATGCTAAGCTGCAACATTTTATATATGTACATATATATACACATATATATATATATATATATATATATATATATATATATATATATATAAAGTTGTGTTTAATACTAGACTAAATGAGCAGAAGCACAATTTGCCAGCAATTGGATAAAGGTGAGTAAACTTTGTATATATAATAATTAAACACCCCAAATCGATTTACTAAAATAACCTATGAGTCTGGCACGCTTCGAATTGGAATGCCAATAGATACCTTCAAGAAGTATTATCGTTAAGTAGCACTACAATAGGAAACCAATCACATAATTGATCCCAAACGATAACTAAGCACTCTAACCAGAACACTCTTGGAGCAGAATACGCCACAAATATTGATAAATATATGCTGTTATGCAGCTGCTTACCTGTGTATAGTCTGAAGAACCTATCTCTAAAACGAAGTATATAAAATTTATCAAATATATACATATTCTTGTATAGGAGACAGGATAAACAACTCTAATGAAATAACTGACAATGAACTTAAGTTTATATTTAGATATAAATACTTTTGCCACGATAATTCTCTCAAACGCCACGGTAGAGGGAAAATATAATTGCCGCTACACCACCTTTATTTTAATCATATAAATAAGTCCATATATCTTTTCAACTACCTGTTAATTTGACCATATTGACATATATCTTATAAATAAACAAACACATAAATAAAAATTTAGAAAACTAGAATCATATGAACAAATAAAAAGCGATGTATAGAATACAAACAAATAAATAAGTAAAATAAATAAATAAATGAATAAATAAATCAACCAAACTTGTCAATAGAAAAATAAAATCGCTAATACAAAAGGAAAAAAAAACACCTAAAAAAACCTAAGATAGGAAAGGACCGACGATAAGAATATAGTATTACTTCAGATTAAAGCGAAAACAAAGACCAATAAACAACCGTAAAGTTAAAAGATAGTAAGACTTACCCACTGCGAAATCGTACCTTCCCCTCCTCCATCACCCGACTCCCCTTTTTTCACTACACCTCCCTCCAAAATACTTACTGATCATATGCACAAAGTATACACCCCACTTCCTGCCAGAATGTGAACCACACGCTAATATCTTGATAATTAATAATAATGTAAGTTTGACAACCGTTTCTATATAGTTTCTTCTTTGATCTGATGAAGTGTAATCCTTGAATTGGATTCCACTGAAACATGTATGCACATATGTAACCAATAATATTTGTATAATAATAATCTCTCTCTCTCTCTCTCTCTCTCTCTCTCTCTCTATATATATATATATATATATATATATATATATATATATATATATAATAGGACAACAGGAGTATGAAATGAAGACACACATCTATATATTGGTAGATATAGAATGGATCATTTATTGAATAATGGAATACAGGCAAATTTGGGAGATAGAAGGGACTCTTTATGCCAGGGCACCTCGAAGCCTAATGCTTCTCATCAGAAGAGTAGATAAGGTGCTAGGTACCATGGGGAAGATGCGGCGTCTAGCGTAAGGTTCATTAGGGACGAAAAAGCTTAAGAGGAATTATAGAATGTTGGGGGAAGCTTTATTGAATTCTAAATAAATAAGGAGAAGCCTGTTATATATAGTATGATATATAAGATTATATATGGTCTTTAACATAGTATTGAAATTAAGGGGTGTATGTATTATGGTTAAATGGGGGTGCATTGTTGCTGCGTCTTTATTTATTTTAACTGTAATTTTGATTAGTGCCACCTAAACGGCAAATGGCGGCTATAAAAACGCTTATAATTTGAGGGGGGTATGCAAGGTTGTAAAACTGAAAGGTAATATGCGGCAATACATTTATAAGTTTCTACTGTTATGATATAGGGGTATGATCATAAGGGAGCGGTCGGAGATTGGTGTGGCAATGACTATGAGTGTATTTAACTCTATTTAAAAGGTTAAGTATACATATTGATGTCAAAATGGAGGAGTAAGGAACAGTTACTACTTATGAGAGTGGTAAAAATATACCAAATAATAGTAGGGTAATTATAATAGTACGAAATATTATAATACTGAAAATTATAATAATAGTAGTAATAATAAAGCTGAAAGTAAAATAGAAGTAAAATTAAAGATAGAAATAAAGACAAAATTAAAGGTAAATTGTGAAATGTAATTTTCTCTTTTCCTTTTACATTAAGCTATAAATATATATATATATATATATATATATATATATATATATATATATATATATATATGTTTGTGTGTGTGTGTTAAAACCCCATATATACTTCTAGAATGGTTATTTGAAGTTTATAAAGGTTTTTCGTTGCATGGAAAAGGTGTTAATTCAATTTATATTTAATATTTTAATTTTATATTTCAATCGGTCCTCAATTTAGTCACAGAAAAACTATTTAAATTAAAAAGAAAGACGCAAAAATAACATAAAAACTGAAAATTTATAATTTGGACAGGTTCATTCCTGGTAACAATGTTCGAAAGAGCTCACGCATATTATTTTTGTTGTTTGTTTAAGAAGAATGTTGTATTTTTAATTTTGTATTTAACATTTTTTTTAAACGTATTAGCGTTTAATTCAAACGGCACAAAAAAAGACGCAATTTGTTTCAATATGTGTAATAAATGGTTAGAAACTGAAACAATTTTTTAACGTTAAACAAATTAATTTAAACAAAGTCTTCATCATTAATCAACAATTAATAAAAAAACATAAATAACCCCTTCAATTGATAATCCAAAAACTGTACAGCAAGAAAACAATTTTATAAAGTTTAAAATACTTGAAGCCTTCTACATTAGGACCCATCATCCTAATATAATAATATTCGAGAAGAGTAGCAATGTGTTAAATTATGTAGCGGGTAAATGAAGTGCTTTGCTAACATTAACCCACAGACCAGTTGATTTAAATACTAAATTTTTTGATCGACTCAGATTTTAATTGACTTTAAATCGACGTTTTTATATAGTTTTAACCTGTCATCACTCGATCCAATTAATTGCATGTTTTGCTTTTCACATTTTCTATTTTCCGTTTTTTATCCTACTCACTTTCACATCATTAACACCCGTAGATTATTCGCAACCGAGAAGAAAAATGGCTGTCATAAATATGGGACTTTCACCAATATTTTGGATTGTGATATTAAAAAGTTCATACAGCAAAACGGGTGAAAAAAATTATAAAGAGACTTATATCGGTTGTATTTAATAATGTCTGGCTGAATGAAAGAATGCCGCCTAAATATACTAATTTATATATATAGCTGAACGCCTTGCGTAACCCTGTCTTACAATACGCTTAAACATAATATTTTAATTTATTGAGATTGCGTTTATATTATTATATAATAAATCTTCTATTGGATATTATATATTATTAGGAATAGTTTTCCCGGTGGACTAATTCGCAAAAAACATGATAATATAAAAAAGAAAATAATAATATAAAAAAGAAAATAATAATATAAAAAAGAAATTAATAAAATGAAAAAGAAAAGAATAATAATAATGTAATTCATAAATTGTCAGTGTTTGTTTACTATATCACATCAGCTCATATTCTTACTTTACAATGGATGCTCTGCAAAAGTCACTTCTGATCAATGTTTAGTTTTTGTTATATGCAAATTAAGAAATGATTTCAGGCGATTTTAAATAGTGCTCTCTCTTTTATGGTAAATTAAATTTATTTGAGATTTTTTTTAAATGGCGATGTCCACCCGGATACGAACAAGGGGTCATTCAATCTATAATCGATTGCTCTACCACTGAGCTATATCTTCAGATCTCAATAATCCTGTGTTTTTTTTAGGAAGAAATTATTTGCTTAGATTTATTATCATCCCTGTCGATCTAACGTAAAATATTTTTCTATAAAAATTCTTTTCACTTATGAGAAAGACACTTTTAGGGTCAGGCTTTTTCGATTTTGATACTTATCGGATTAATTTCTGTACAAAACATCTCGAAGAACACTGCCAGACATATACATTACGTTTGTGTAAATATTGCAAAAGATAGGGTCAGCCGTGTCGGAACTCAAACCCACAAAGTGACTTTTAAAATGATGCCACGAACCTGGCATTATAATCCCGTATCTAGCGAATATTTTAAATATAAATCATTGCCAAATGCAATCGAAGAAAAGATGGTACTCGTACATGTGTCGGGTTAATGTAAAGGCGAATGCTTTTAATTATAAAATATTTATAAAGTTTGCTTTAAGCATGACCTAAACGTTGTGTAAAAAAATGTATACAGTGTGCTTTTTATAAGATGTGGAAGTTTGTAAAATTGTGTTTTATCGGCTGATAATTTTACAAATTGTATAAAATTACAATTAATGAACTTAAATGCCAACATAGAGCCGAAACAATCGTATGCAAGTTGTTACCAATAATTTGGAAAAGGAGTAACAATATCAACTATTTTGTGCAGATTGTCTTGCACTCGTTTCGAGCCAGGAATCAAAACTACAATCATCTAGTTGATCGTCGACAGCTCTCTCCTCTGACTCTTGGAATTGGTGCTAGCAAATGATTTCAACAAATGTCTATTAATGTAACACATTTCGCCACTATTTTTGTTTATTTATTCACAAACAAACAAAAAGCTTAGTGTTACGCTTATTAAGCAGCAGGCGAAACCATTTAGTACAGTGCTCTAAACGATTTTTTCAGTTACACTATTGTAACAACTAATTAATTTAAACAATCACCAGTTGGCAGTGAATGGAAATTAGAGAAAGTTTAATATTTACTCTATGTATATTAGAAAAACATGTTTATATTTTCATTGTACCATTTTCCTTAATTTTTTTTTAGTTGTACCAAGTGACTGATTTATACATGACCTCTTTTGCACGGGTGGCGATTAAAAAAAATCCCCTAAATTTGGTCTGATGATGAATCTAACTGAATAAGCAACATATTAACATATTGGTTTGAAACAATTGACAGCTTATCTTGGAAAAACAAGAAGACAAATAGAGTTTTAAAACCGCTAATATTAGTTGTGATAAAATGTTATATTTTGGTAAACCGCATAGTTATGGGAATTTAAATATTCTTTCTGTCGAGTATGAGCACATTTTATAATTATGATTATATGTGAACAAATAAATTTTAGATCATATAAACAATTATTTCATATCACGGAACACGGCAATTCGTTTTGTAAGATTAGTGATTTACCCAAGTAAGTTAAAAATTTACAACCCAGGACTTATTTCAAATAGTTATTTCAAATAGTAATTCCATTTAAAACATTTTTCTTCACACATTTAATACAATTTAAGTCCAAAATAGTATGTATATTAAATTATTAACCTATATAATATATGGCTGGATTTAAGAGAAATAAATTTTTGACACATAAATCACATTAATAAAACTCATTATGTTTGTCTGTCTGCCTGTTTGTCAATATAACCTTATTTTTTCGAATTGTTTGTCCCCCGAGACGTAAGGTCGCATAGCGTCACGAGGCGATTCAAATAATTGCATTCCTTGTGGACCGTTTTATTGTGAGTCTTTATCTTATTAAAATACTTATTAAGGGGTCATACTTTAAAGAAATACATTTGCAAGCAATTAAACTGCTCTTCAACGCATGCATATATGTATATATACATTTGTACGTTTATCTTAATATATTTTAGATTTTAGTGTTAGTGTATGTGATGTCCTCTTTGCTAGAGACCTATACCGCTGTCTATTAACAATTATCCTTTCCTGTCGATTCCAGTGACGACTTTCCCCGCCGCTAGGATATGTCTTCCGCCGTTGATTCTGGAATTCTCTAGAAGTTTTCCTCGAAATGATCTGCTGAAACTGTCTAATGTTTCGAGCTTACTCTGTTCCTTAAATACATTTATCCTCGCCCGAAATACTAAGAGTTTTCACAGATTCTATCAGCTGAATATCGGAATTAAATAATTCCAATTTCCTCCTCATCTTAGACTTTCTATCTTTATTCGGTTTCAGAAGGTAACACCTACTTTTCAAATCGTGATTCTGTCTGTAAACTATAATTAACTCTTTCATCCATATTGTTTCCAACTTCGTCATTATTTGAGTATTTTGCGCTATTTCTTAACTAACAATTTTCGGGTGTCAGAACTGTGAGGGAAAATCGCACCACACACACTATGACAAACTAAACAAGCACTTTTATCTCTATAGAATGATTACATATTTCCTCCAAACCCAACTAGGCAATTCCTGTGCAAACTTTCTCCTTCACTATTTTAAACTTATATCGCAGCGTGCAAAAATACGCACATCTTCCCATAAAAGTTATAATTCCCCTTTTTGACTCACTCTCATTAACGTAATCTCACACGGGTAGTAGCAAATATTTTATCTCTCTGTTATGTCAGCCCTCCCACTAAACTCTAATTCACCGTTTTTTATGAAAAAATAATACGCAATTACAAGACACCGCTTTATTATCCAACTTATTAAATGTGTGCCTCATAAACATTACGTTCGCATAGCATTAAGGAAATAGGGAACTCTACTTTAAATTTAAGTTCAGCAGAATGATGGAAAAACTGTAGCGTTAGTAACAGTCATTCTTCAATTAACGGAATACGATTTCGGACCACGGCTACGCCTTCCTCAGTATCGCTATCAAACACGATACCCGAAAGAAAAAGTTTTCTCACAACTTAAAATACATAAATTATCGTTTTTACAAGTTTTCCCCAATTCTTCCGGCTAAATTTAACCTTAAATTATCGTGAATTATCTATGTTAAGTGGAATACATCACAATATAGATGGCGCATAATCATTTCTTGGTTGGAGCGCTATAAAATGGAAAGGAAACAAAACAAACAAACAAAAAAGCTAGCAGTGTCAAACAATCCTCTTTTCGATACAACGCACGGAAGTCTTTTTTCCTTTCTTTCCTCAACTTGCAATAAATGCTCGTGTATTCGATATCATCTTCCACCGTTCATTCTCTTTCCAACAGAAAACTCAATTCAACCGTTATGCTTTAGAATTCGTCCGATTTAACAGTTACCAATTGTGTACATGTGCAAATTAATGGTGTACGTTCACCAATGAGCGACTTACAAACTTATGCTTGCCTTTTCTTTTCTACATTTTCTGCTGGCATTTATATGCCTAGCAAACACGAGGGCGTTTGCGAGAGTGATGATTTCTATTAAAGGCGCGTAGTCAAACAAACCCGTTGTTTATAATTGGTCATCAACCAGCTGCTTGTGTTTCTTGTTAGGCTGCCATTTCTTAATTGGAATTCTTTTTTTCCTTTTTGTTTGAATTCTTTTAAATCTTTTTTCCTACTATGTCAATTTCCCTTTCTTTTGCTTTTTCTGAGTCTACATCATCATCATTAAAAACCGCTAATATTAGTTGTGATAAGATTTTATCATCATCATCATCATCATCATCATCATCATCATCATCATCATCATCGTTTTTTATTCAACGTATTCTTCTTGTTGCTCGTTTTCACGATTATCTTCTTCATCTTCTTTTGCAACGTTTTCTCTTTCTCCTTCATCTTCTTCATCTTCTTCTTCTTCATTCTTATTCTTAACCCTCTTTTCTCTTCTTCCTCTGTTTCTTTTCTTGCTTTTTTATTGCTTCTATTTATTCCTTTTCTTCTTTTTATTTTTCGGTTGTTATTTTTCTTCTGATTTTCTTTCCTTGCTTTTTCTGTTTACTTGTGTTTCCTTTCTCTACTTCAGCTTCTTCTGCCTAAAGCTATTAAACAATTTCTCAGGTAGAAATTGATGAATTATAAGATTTTCAGAAATATAACTTTCGATTCGGGCCATTCTCTGACAATTGATGGCAGTGACGACGAGTTGCTTGGGCAAGAGTAACCGCCTAAATATAGCAATAAATTACAGTGTTATGCACCGCCAGTGACACTTGTAAATGCACTTTACCGCCGTAAAGTAACACTAATCGCCAGTAACCACAAGCGCCAACAATTGATTCCGCCAGCTGTTACTACCAGCCATGTCAACAGTAGAAACCATATGTTTTTTTGGGCCGCTAACGCCAGTGCTCGCAATTTAATATGCAAATGAATGCATATCAAAATACACAACCCTTTGTTTTCTTAAAAATTATTCCATAAACCAGTGCCCAGATCCGCAATCTACATCCTCAGGGCTCCTAGACACAGCTAGAATTTTCAAACACAGTTGCCACAACTGACCCTTTCAACATAGCTAGACATAACTAGCACTCATTATACGGCTACACATAGCTAACACAAACTATACGGCTAGACACAGATAGTACTCACTACACGGCTAGACACAACGTGAACTCACTACATAACGACGCCTATCCGGCCTGAATTTTCACTTTATTCTCTCCATAACTATACGACGCTCGTCTTAAAAGTCCGATCGAAAAATTGTTTGATTTCTACAATAACGGCATTTTTATAAATTCTTAGAATTATATTTTAATCTCTTAATTTCACGACGACGACACTTTTAACAAAGTACAACCCAAATCGTATTTTAATCGCTGCCTTTTTCGACGACGACGACACTTTCATAAAGTACAACTCGACGAATTTTTACAAAGTTCGACTCTCGATAAAAAGATTTATGTATCGCCAGAAGGGACTAATATTATACATCAAAATAAGAGTTCAAAATGGCAATTCTTTAACATCTCGTAAAGATTTCATTTTAAACTAAAACGTAATTAACTAAGAAAATTATTTCACAAAACAAGTGTTAGCCAGCCGGGCCCACCATACTCTCGAGCTTCTTATCCGCATGTAAAATTATATCCGACTACCATGCGATTTATTTCCATCACAGGGTGGGATTATGTGAGATGAAAATCTGGAATTTGGATTTAAAAAGCCACCATCATTGAATAAGAGTTCTCTGGCCTTTAAAAATGCATGTCACCATACTCCGGTAGCGAAGCCTCAGATGATTTGTAACAGCCGTCATTTTCTCAATGGGAGGAGGCATATTTTTGGAATGAGAACCTCCTAGAACTACACAGTACCAGAAACATATCTCAGTCAACAGAGAATATGAAATCTCAGTAATGATGTGTTGGGTTTGTTCTGCCAAGCGAAAACTCCCGGTTAGTGGTTTGGGAAATGCTATTTAAAAGTTAATATTTTACAAGTCAAGCCACGCAGCCATGCTTTTAAATAGATGTTTGCACACTTGTAAAAAGGATGTGGCTGTTAACCAAGTGTGTATATTGATGGAAATGTCATTTCAAGCTAAATCCTGACAGATAAATGGACAGAATCTGGTGAAGCATTTAAATGACCAAAGGATGAAGAGTCAATGGTTAATTTGAATCATTATATCTTTCTGCGTTTTGTGTCATTGTTATTTCGTAAGTTTCTTTCACGGTTCTTTCCTGTCGTTATCTTCTCTTTTCTAAGCTGCTCTTCGATCACGTCTAATGTTAACTAATTTGTCAACACACGATGTACATTGCATTGGCTTACAGTTCTGATCAGGCTAAAAACGGAAATGAGAAGTGCAATAGAAAAGCGTTTACAACGGTGGTGTCGAGTGGGTGACTGGTCAGCAGATGGGTGAGATGGTTGTTGGTAGTCAGAGGCAGATTATCTACATAAACGTTGTCTAACTGCTGGCTTTCGGCCAGTGGCATGCGGCCAAGTGACACAACAAAAGAGTGTTCGCTTAAACGGCAGTCAAGATAACGATCTAACGAGATTCGCGTTTGAAACGAGATGTAGTCGAATCGGTACCATGGCAGTGATGGATAAGTTCGCATTGACAAAATGGTCTGAGGTAATCTTTTTGTAGAGTATTTTCGCAGTATTTCAAAAATTGTAATTAATGTACTCGGTTGAACTTACCGTCCGATTTTATTCGTTTTGTAAATATCAACAATTAGAAGTTTATTTAATAGAAACAATAAAAATTTGGGCATACTTAATCGTTAATATTTCGTTGCACACTACTCAAAAACATGCGGATCATTTATATATATATATATATATATATATATATATATATATATATATTATAGGTTAATAGTATACCAATAATCTACGTGAGCGATAAGATTACGATTATACTTTGAAAACAGAGTAATATAATCTTAAATAAATAGGTATTCTAATGGCTGCTTAGGTATGGAAACTGGTTGTTAACGCCGGTTATTCATACTATTTTTTTTAAATTTCGGTTACTTTTGATTATGTTTAAAAGATTACAGCTTAAAGTTAATATATCAAAGAACAAATAGCGTGTAAAATAAAAAATACATGGAATAATAAACAGTATATTTCACGTAAAAGGTCACCATGAAAAACATCGTGTTTACATTTTTCTGGCAAGTGGAATATAAGTTTTCTGGAATTATTTCCAAGTGAAGTACTAAGTTAAAGTCTTCAAATAATGAATTAATACAATATTTAACTTTTGCTAAAAAGGGTAATAATTATCAAAAAATATGGCCATGGTAGCAAAAAGATTAATTTTGTGTCAAAATAAGTCATGGCGGCAAAATCAAAGAAGCACGAAAGCACATTAATGACATAACTTTATTATTATTTAACAATGTTCCGTCTTATCGAACATTGTTTTGCAGTTGCAGACACCTCCATGCACTTAAAAATTCATAAAAATTCAGGAAACCAACCAATTTTTATGAAAAGTATTTATTAATTAATGATCATATAATATAATTGACACATTATACTTTTCCAGAAATCTGACCGAAAGTTATGCAACTCCAAAACAGTTATAACTCTGCAGGCTTTCCGATAGCTTTATTTTTTAATAGAAAAAACACTTAAAAATAAGTTACAACACACACAAAAAAAAATGATCTAATTATGTAGAAACATAGGTTGGTATTGGTAATATTCATTTGTTTTTTTTTTCTGTTGTTTTTTTCTCCTCGTTTTTGCATTGTCGATGAATTATTTTTTTTAATAAAACTACAAATGTATTTTAATTTAAGTGTTGGAATGCCAATTTAATTGACTCAATTAAATTCAGTGAATTTAATTCAGGAAGTTACAATGACAATTTATTCATTATAAAAGTTCACACAATTATTAATAGAATTTAAACTTTCATAAACTTTAAACGCCATAAATGTTAATTAAATTCATTAATTATACTGACAATTTATTAATTGAAAAAGTTAACACTATTATTTATTAATATCGATACAGAATTCAAAGTGGAAAAGTAACTATTTATAATTATTGAAAAAATTAACATTTAAATTGAAAAATGCAAATTACGTTATAATTAATCGGAATGTTTACGTGAAATTTAAAGTCGACTTCACACAATTTGAAACATATCTGAAAATGACATCGGGTAGTTGAAGGGAAAAGGTAGGGGCAGATGTGGAGTGGTCAAACGGACAGGTTTCCTTTTCTTTTCAAGAATAGGCAACCGAGTATATGACATGCAACGTTTATATAAATTTTTCCATTTTTTTATTTTATTATTCTTGTATATTCCTCTTTTTAAATTATTTTTTTTAAATTATTGTTCAATATTATATAAAAAATATGTTACGCCGAAAGTTTCGCATGCTTGCGAGCAAGGAAATTATTAAAAGCTTGCATATAAAAATTATACGAAACCTGTAATTTTAAAAAGGTAGAAATATTTTTTGCAATTATAATTTTTTTAATGAAAATATTAAATAAACAATGCTTAATTTAATGGTAATATCGGTCATTCGAGAAAGTCATTAAATTCTTCAAATTCATTAATACGGATTTTAGGGGCTTTTTTCGTAATGTTCCTGTAAAAATTATTTTATTTTATTTTCATTGCGACAGATTATGAGCTTTATTTATATAAAAAAGCAAAAATAAATTCTTGCGTTTTTAGTTACTACTGAAAGCTATAACTTTAGTAAGTTAGTGGAAATATACTATTTTGTTTAAACAAAAAAATATTATATTTCCACTAAGATTTGAATAAAAAATAATTAGTTGATATTTCGCGATCATTATTTAATTAATACTGACAATTTTATAAAATGGGTAAATTTTCTTATTTTTGGTGAAATTTTAAGTAAAGAGAGGGGTCAAAATGTATATATATTTTTAGCGTCAGCATTCATTTTGCTCGCAATTATAAACAAATATGCAATTAGATTGAGAAGAATGCTGAAATTATTAATTTTAAATTAATTATTAAAAAAATATTTAGAGTGATATGTCATGATTCCTAGTATAATATATATATATATATATATATATATATATATATATATATATATATATATATATATATATATAAACAGACGTTGTTAAAGGCAACATAAAGCTTCTATTTTGTAATACCGTATTTATTTTTTTCGATTTTTCGTATTACCCTTTTTTGTATATACGTCAAAGATATGGATGTATGGTCTAAACTTATTTTTCTTCTCGAAATGTCCGCAGTTTTTAACTTTTAACTATTTCAACTATAATCATCTACACATCTTAAGGAATCTATGTTGGAGACTCGGTGGAAATTATGACTAGAGTTATTTAAATAGTAGTTGGGTTGCGAGCGAAGGCGCGAGTGTGGGTTAATGGGTCTGCTAGCGGCGGTGAGGGTTCTTTAGTATCATGGGGAAGGAAGAGCGTACCAGTTCTAGGTCTTTGGCGGGAAAGGGTTGGGTGGGAGAAACAACAGAAAGACATGGATCAAATACAGGCATCTAGTGCAAACATATTTAATTTTTATGCGCTGTTCGTGTTTCACATACTATAATGCATTTTTGTAGAGGGGAAAAAGCATTATCATATTATTATATTATATAGAACAAAATAAGAGAGAAAACATGGATAATGAGGTGTAAGTGAGAAAGAAAACAAAGAGAAAAAGTTCATACTTTGTAAGTTGTCCATTTAAGGCATTGAATAGCATTCTGAAAAAAAAAACGAAACATAATTCCCCAGGGTAATGTAGGCGAATAGTAAACTCCAAGTAGTATTTTCGCTTAGGAAGATCTTCCAGATAATTCCATGTGTTAGTAATACGTCGATTGTGTTAGTATATTTAAGCATGCCCGAAAGATTAGTGTGCATAAGAGATAATTTAGACACACAGTAAGAGACTGGAAATGCAGATTCCGTAGAAAAATTAAGAATCGATTTAAGGAATCTAGATATTTGAAATTAATAATAAACTAACAAAGAATTGAAATATAGAAAACAATGGAATGATTAAAAACACGGTATCTGGGGACGAAAAGTTTTAAAAGCAAGTGAATCATACTTAGTACCCTGTGAGTTAACAGTTAACGAGGCATAAAAAATTACTACGTTCAGCATTGCCCCCCCTTATTAAGCCCCAACTATCCTCAGGGACGTAAAATCCTGGTGAAAATGAACAAACGGTGAAGATTTAGGCCTTAATATACGTAAATTTGAGTTCTTCACCATGCAAAAAAGAAAAAGAAAAAGAAATGAGTGTCCATCATTTTCCCCCTCCCGGTATATTTAGGCTTTAACACATTTAAATTTGAGTTCAGCACAATGCAAAACTGCTTAATAGACATACACAGAAAATTTTAGACAAATATGGTAAGATAGTCCCAAAAATGAAGTATTTTTATTAGCCGTCAAAGAGCCATTATTATTATTATTATTATTATTATTATTATTATTATTATTATTATTATTATTATTATGATTATGATTATGATTATTATTATCATTTCTGCTAGTGCTAACAATAATAATAATAATAATAATAATAATAATAATAATAATAATAATAATAATAAACCAACCCTGGAAAAGAACAACCATACTAGAAATAAAATACTAATGACGAACAAGATAAATGCAACTGCATACACCGCACACTTAGCCTACTTCAAAATAAATGTCACCAAAAGCGTAGTTTACCAGGCCACAATATTTGCAAAGAAAACTCGAATAAGAAGAAATATTACGTAGGTATGTCATCCTTAGGTTTCAAACCTCGATACTATTACCACAAAAGTACATTCAACAATAAAAACCACCGTATGAAAACAACACTAGCGAATAAATACTGGGAACTCAAGGAAAGCGGATATTCGCCGATAGTCGAATGGAAAATAATAAGACAACCTACCACGTGTACGGATCTAGATGACCCATGTAGATTATGCCTTCATGAAAAATTTGCTATCCTGTACTTTAAAGAACCCCAAAATCTATTAAACTGTGGAAGAGAAATAGCGAACAACAAAATAGTTTTAAAACTAAAAAAAATAGAAAATAAACAAATAAATAAATTAAATAAACATGAACGATCACACATATATGTATATATATATATGCATATATGTATGTACATATATATATATATATATATATATATATATATATATATATATATATATATATATAAACTAACATAAAAACATAACCGAGATTTAAAACAGGACAAGAAATATTATTCATACCCCTCGGATCTTTGAGATTTCTATAAGAATATTGCTCAAACCAGAAGGTAGACAATATTAAAGGGATTTCAAACAATAAATCAAGCATAAGCATTTAATTTAAACTCAACAAATAAATAAATTATGCAAGTTTGAAACATTATACAAAGAAAAACAATAATGGCACTAGTGCAAAATTATTCATACCTCTCTTACTAATAGTCAATAGCATGCCCTTTATTCTTAATAACTGCCTGAAACCGTTTTGGATATTTATCAACAAGGTTTTTACAAGCATCAACACTGATTTTTGACCATTCTTCAATGCAGTAGTTCTCCAAATCCCTCAAATTTCTAGGTTTCCGCTTTTTAACCTCAGTTTTCAATATGTGCCAGAGGTTTTCGATAGGGTTCAGGTCGGGACTCTGGCTAGGCCATTCCAAAACATTAATTTGATTATCCTCAAACCATTTCTTGACTATTTTGGCAGTATATTTTGGATCATTATCCTGTTGAAGGACCCAGTTTGGTCCTAAATGGAGCTTCTCCGCATCCTGTCTAATGTTTTTCTGGAGTATCTCCAAATATTGCTCCTTCTTCATGGTTCCATCTATCTTGACCAAACTACCTGGACCACTAGCCGAAAAGGAGCCCCAAAACATTAGGCTACCACCACCATGTTTCACCGTGGGTATGGTGTTCTTTGGGTTGTAAGCTTCTCCTTTCTTCCTCCAAACGTAAGAAGCATCCATATGGCCAAACAATTCAATTTTTGTTTCGTCAGTCCACAAAATACTTGAGAAAACGGACTCTGGAGAATTCACATGGGTCCTAACAAACTTTAGACGTGCTGCAAGGTGTTTTCCGGTGTGCAATGGAGTCCTTCTTGGTCTTCTTCCTTTCAGACCATTTTCATGCAGAGTCCTTTGCAATGTTTGCCTTGATATTTTTATGCCAGAAGACTCCAGATTTTCTAAAATGTCCTTAGTAGTGGTGGTTGGATTTGCATTAACACTTCTTACAATATTCCTGGTGGCTCTAGCAGACAGTTTCCTTTTCCTTCCTCTACCAATCAAGTTGTTTGTTGTGTGGTGGCTCTGGAATTTTTTGATGATGCTCTGTACTGTTGCTGTAGGGACCTCAAATTTCTTGGAAATTGACTTGTAACCTAAACCATCCTTATGTGAATTCACAATTTTAGTCCTAAGATCATTACTAAGCTCTTTTTTCTTCCCCATTCTAATAATTTTTATTCTTTTATTGGTTTTCAGTTGATATCATTTTAATTTCTGAAAAATGAAAAAAACGAAATGAAATTAATCAAAGGTTGTATAAAAGCATTCAAAATAAGAATCAAACAGGAAACAAATAGTCAGAAACTCGATTAATACTGAAAAAAAAGGGGGTATGATTATTTTTGAACATTGCAAATTTTATAAATAACTGTATATTTCTTTTATTACAAGTATCCCGAGATTTTAAAATGACGAAAATGATCAGAAGAGGTTTATTAAGAATATGTATCAATATGGACGTAAACAATAAATTCTTACAAAGTTACACCTAATAAACTCAATTTTCAAGGGGGGGGGTATGAATAATATCGGGCACAATGGTATATATATATACTAGCATGGGTGGCCGGCGTTGCCGGGGTGTTTGGAGGTGGATGTGATAAAAAAATGGCCATTTTTTTAAAACTTGACCCCTATTATGACCCCTTAACATTTATTGTTTTGGGCTTAAATTAAGTTATTAAGTTAGATCCATGTCCTAGGAACCTATATCTAAAATTTCAAGTTTTTAGACCCAAAATTGGCGGAAAAGTTTGGTAGAGTTTTCAAAGCTCAAATTTTTTAACTTTGACCCTTACCAACCAAATTTCTGGCCGAAAACCGATCACGTAGATTTACCCAAATCTCAGTACTTGTATATTAAATTTCGAGTCTGTAAACTAAAAATTGACAGAGTCATTGGGTAGGGAAATGTACACAGACATACAGACAGACAGAGACACAGATACACGTTCACTTTTATATATATTTATCTCTCTCTCTCTCTCTCTCTCTCTATATATATATATATATATATATATATATATGTATATGTGAATATTATTACATTTTCACCCCCAAAAAGCACATTTCCACTTTAGTGTAGGGGTCTACTATCCGGGACATAAGCTACTAGGACACTATGTAGGGAGTTGCGTACCAAGATGGCGGTTCACTTTACACTTGAACTTCTGCATGTCAGTACAGTTGGGGAAGCAGGGACCCGGAATGGAATTCCAAAGTCTAACGGTTTGGGGGAAGAAACTACTGGAGTGGAAAGCTCTCTGACATCTTGTGATCTCTACTGTGTTGGGGTGGGATTTAGCTGCTTGTCGGATTTATCGAGGGTATTTACGTCTTGGGGGCATAAGTGCTTGCAGTTCGCCAGAGCATTCACCATTAAAACACTTGTAGAACAGACAGTGGGATGTACCATTTCGTCGGTGGGATAGAGGCTGAAGCTTAGATAACAGTTCAAGACCTATCACGTTGGAGACTCTTTTAGACCTCTTCCCGGAGCGAGAGACTAGTAGTAGGTGCACCAGCCCAAATGACAGTAATACTCCATACATGGACGGATGGTGGCCTTATAGAGCTACAGAATACTTTCGGGCGTTAGTAGCTTTCTAGCACGTTAGTGAGAACCTATCTTCCTCGCAGAAGTCCTGGCAATGCTCTTACTGCAATTGTTCCAACTCATGTTTCATGTGAACGTTGGACCAAGCAGTTTGAAAGAAGTACTTTCAGTCAATGAATCTTTGGCCATTGCTATTGGTGGTAGAGAAAGTTTCTTGTAATTATTTAAGGAAACCAGTTTAGTTTTGGCAGCATTGAACAACTACAGATCGGAGGTCATCCTCTAGTGCTTCTGCCATTTCTTTAGATATGTGTTCATTTCTTTTCCTGTTTTGTCTTTTATAGAGTGTGGTGTCGTCAGCATATATACTCATCTCACAGGCAATTTTGTCGGGGAGGCAATTTATTAATATTAGGAATAATAAAGTTCCAAGGATAGATCCCTGAGGCAGTCCTGCATTTATATCATATTGTTTCGATGTACGACCGTCGAGGACAACCTGCATTTTTCTCTCATCTAAGAAGGATTTTATTATGTTAAATATTTGTCCAGAGATACCTTATGATCTGATTTTCCTGTCAAAACCGTTAGATATATGTAGATCTTCCGCTCTACCGTCCCCGCTTTGTCCAGTGAATGGTATATACGTTCAAAGATTATAGTTAGGATGTCTGCTGTGGAACGGGCTTGCCTAAATCCATATTGTTGGTCGGTCAGAAGTTTAGCATCTGTAAGATGATGGAATAGAGCTTGATTAATTATGGACTCAAATATTTTGGCGAAAAGTGGGAGGAGCCTAATGGGCAGATAATTTAATGGGGCAGCTCTTTCACCAGAATTCTTAAAAACTGGTATCACAGAAGCAGGTTTTTAGCAGTTCGAAAAGCAAGATTCGTTAAGGCATTTGTTGTAAAGTTTGGAGAGAACTGGAGCTACTTCGGAAGAGCATTTTTCTAATAGCACAGCCGGGATGAGATCAAGTCCACAAGTCTTTGAAGTGTCAACGTTTTTATGATTTTTTGGTTTCATCTACCTCTAGCGTTAGAATGTTCTAATTTCTAGAGTTAAGGCCATATTTACCTTATAATTAAAATATAATAAGGATCTTTTATCAATTTGAGAAGTCGGATTATTTTCTATTAATTTAGATCAGAAGAACTCATTTAAAATCTGGTTAAAAGTAATACAGTCTGGGTTAAGTATTAGGTTTAGACTAGTTTAAAATAATGCATAGTGAAGAGTAAACCCGTGTTTTCCGAGTTTAGTTTAATTTGGGAAAATTTTCGTTTTCATATGTGAGTTTTTTTTTCATTTTAGATCTAAGAAAAAATAAGCAGAATTGCCTAATAACAGCACATTTAAAAGCTTTAAAAACTATAATATATATATATATATATATATATATATATATATATATAAAGATTTAAAAACTACAATATATAACTACAATATATAACTACAATATATATATATATGTTTATATATATATATATATATATATATATATATATATATAACACTTAAATCTATGAAAACAAAATTGAATCTAATTGAAATTAAACGATCTGCAACACCAGCATACAATTTAACAAACAACGTTTTCTGAATGTATTATTGTTTATTAAAATGTTTAGTGAAAATGTAGGAGAGTTTAAATCTTGTATTTTTGATAAAAATTTGTCATAGAGAAATCTTTTGAATCAAATAGTTTTTATACGGCATCGATGCGCATATGATAATGAAGTAAATCCGTTCTCTTCTAGGCCTCCATAGATCTGATGAAAAGTGAATGTCAAAAAGCTATAAGGAAAAATGTAAATATAGCGTGAATTGGTGATTCTGTTTTTTGTGTGGAGGATTAAACGAATTGTTTGCTTGCTAAAGCACGGTTGCATATTCACAGACAAAAATAAATTAAACGATTTAACCGTACGATATGAAAGATTAAACACGTTTGTCATCATATGTTCAGGTGAAATCGCCACTGCGAATATTTTGTATATTATAGTCCAGCAATAGGAGATTGCTTCTATTTTCCTTCGATATATGGTCACCAATATGCAACTTTTACATTTCTCTGGATATTGCGGTTTTTCGATGTTTTACTTAAGTTACTAATAGTGGGCGATGTGGCTAAATTTTGTATAGTGTTCGATATTTTTATGGGGTTTCACAGACATAGTTCTTAGTAAAGTTTTTTTCAGTGGGGGGGGGGCTTGACATATACATGCTGTTTAATGAGAGTCGAATCGCTCTTTTATAATGCTCTTATGTTATATGGAGTATATATTCCTTTAAACGTAGTCACTACATCTAAGGTTACAACCAGGAAAGAATGATTGGAGGCATTGTTGATCATTTCCACAAAGCTAGTTAAATTCTAGACATAAGATGGAGATATGCCTATGTTTAGACTGATTATAACTACAAGGAATCGGCCCAAGAGATGTAAAGCTGAACCTCGGTCTATGGCATTATCGAATACCGTCTTTATGAATTCATCTTTAGGAAGCCCGTATAGATATGGTAGCTTGCTGTAATGCTTGACTAGCTGTTCATATTTTGCAGGTGGTATTATTGAATGAAAACGTTCGATTCCTCATAAGAGTTTATGAAAGTAATACGTCAGAATAAACATCATTTTACCACATATGCAATTAGATGAATCTATAAAAAAACCTTCATTATTTAATACTTTACATTTTGTACAATACAAAACATTAAACGTTTGAACATAATGTATTTTATATTTTATTGTGGGAGAGAGAGATTGATAGATAGTAAAATATACAAGGAATAATCTACATGGATCCTCTACGTCTCTTCGTGTAGATTATGCCTTCATGAAAAATTTGCTATCCTATACTTTAAATAACCTCAACACCTATTAAACTGTAGGAGAGAAATAGCGAACAACTGTGTTCAGAGGATAAACTTTACTCTAGGATAGCCAGGCAAAATAATTTTTAATTAACAATAACAATAGAAAATGAATAAATAAAATAAACGTGCATATATATAAATTTTCATATATACACTCGTGAGCAAAAAAAATGGGGCAAACAAATGTTATACCTTTTATTGCACTAAAAGCTATCTATAAACAATTGAACAAGGAAACTATATCGATACTAATAACACAGAACAAGACATTTACTTTTATAAATGCTTCGGATGGAATCGCATTCCCTTTTGATTTCTTTAAAAGATCAATCCATTTAGACATGCTTTAACCCAAAGTGGAACACTGTAAAGATGAAATGTTATTCCATTCGCTTTGCACAGCTTCCCACAGTTTGTCATTGTTCGCAAAAGTTCTTCCAGCCAATGCACGAGATATTATGGGCTAAATATTCTCAATTGGGGTTTAATCGTGGCTTTCCTTTGGCCAAAACATCACATCAATTGAATTATCAGAAACACACATTTTTTGTGACTTCAGCAGTGCAGGGACATTATCATGTTGAAAAATAATGTTCTGGGATATTTTCAGCTTCTAGATACTTGGTAACAGTCCTCTTTCTAATATTCGAATGCATTCCTTTGCATTGATTGACTTCTCATATCTAATAAGTTCGCCAACTCCTGCTGCAGTAAAAGTCTCCCATACCATTATCCCTCCATTCCCTTGTCTAACTGTCATGTTTATGTAACTTGTTCAAAATCTTTCTCCAGTTCTTCGATTGCACCGTTCGGTAGCATCAGGAGCATCCCTAACATGACAAAATTTTGATTCATCAAACCAGAATACATTCCTGAATCAGTCTGTATCTTTATTGCAATTACACGAGCAAAATCTCTTTCTATCATTGATGTTCTTCTTAGACAAAAATGGCTTCAAGAAAATCCCATTTCTTTCATTTGTCTAGATATTGTATATCTAGAAAGAGAATTTTCAGCCGCTGTTTTGAATTCTTTGCTATGGTCAACAAAAGTTTTCTTTTGATACTTCAAAGCAGTTAATTTAAGCATGTGGTCGTCCTTCAAAGTGGATGTTCTAGGGCGACCAGATCCAGATTTGCTTTTTACCAAGCGTTCGACTTCGAACCTTTGACCAATTCGCTTCACTACAGAAAGAGATGTTTTCAGTTTTTCTTTTCTTAAAATATCAAAAATATGGTTGTAAGTAGTTTTGGACTGCTTTAATCCTACAATTAGGTGTTTTCATATATTCACCAAGATGCGGTCTTACCATTTTTAGGATTACTTTTTCCACTTATTATTATATGCTATAATAATAATAATGATCTGAAAAAATCTAAATTTTCAGTTAAAATTAACAAGAATTCATCGAAAAATATTGAAAACTCGATTTCTTCCTTCTTTTACTCCTGGTCCATTTTTTGCCCATGAGTATATATATATATATATATATATATATATATATATATATATATATATATATATATATATATATATATATATATATATATATATATAAACTTACATAAGATAAAAAAAAAACACACATTTAACCCAGGTTTAAAATAGGTTAGAACACTAGCTACATACGCTCCACGCTTAAATAGTACACACAAAGGAAGGAGTTAGCCGGAGGTCAACTGGGCCTTTGTCTTGTAAGTGCCTGCTCATTTGCTGATTAGGAAGGGTACGGTGGAAACTAGAAATCTGATTGACTAACAAAAACTCAATAGAATGTGCGTATATAAAAACGCGAAACACTTAAAATTCCTGTCTGATGAAACCTAGCGTAAATGAAACGCGGAATATTCTGTGTAGCTTAATGGCAATATATATTTTCTTACTTACAACCTAGCTCTATCTGTGTATTGAGCATTGTTGAAGAAAATACTTTAATTTACGCATAAATTTATACTTACGTATATTAATTTATGTGATTAAATGAAGTAAGTATATATATATGTATATATATATGTATACATGTATATATGTATATATATATGTATGTATATATATATGGATATATATACTTACTTCTTGTTTGAATAGCTAAAAAGAGGGCGAATGTCGGCTTCTATTATTGTGTATGTATTGTACGTTCTTCTTCTTTCTTCTTCACATCTTACACGTTCAGGTTGGTAGTATCTTTTTACTGTTTTTTATTTATTTTTTTTTCGTTTTAATTTGTTCGCTTTTTATCTTTGCACCTTCTTAACTCTTTCTTCTACACCGCATAACACGATTATTTTTTTTATCCTCCACCTCTTTATCTATCCTTTTCTTTCTTTTGCCCCCTGATATATTCTCGATTTCCCTACTTTTAAGGTCTGCTTTTGTTCTTTTTTCCTTTATTTCATGTTATCCATTGTCTTCAATTTAGATTTTTCTATTGTAAGACCTTTTTAATTGTGTCTTTCAATTTAAAATGCTATTAATGACCCACTGAAACGACGTCTATTCCTGACCTTGTTAGATTTACACAGTCTATTGTGCACACACGATTAACTCCTGGCGAATTGAGGAATATATTTAGACACTTTTATTTCGAAGAGTCAAGGCATTTCAAACAGTTGGCTAATTCAATCTTTGGGGCAGTTACCTGATTTAGATTTTTAATTCAAATATATTCGCATCTCTATATATCATTCATTTTCGCACTTTATATATATATATATATATATATATATATATATATATATATATATATATATATATATAGAGAGAGAGAGAGAGAGAGAGATGCTTATATATACACATGTGTGTATGTATATATAAATATATATATATATGCAGTTGCATATATTTACATGCATACACACACACACCCATATATATATATATATATATATATATATACATGAAACAATAATTTATGTCTCTGCAGTATAGTCAAAAGCATATTTTATTTTTATTTTATTAATATTATTGGAATTGTTTTATCTTTTTTCCCTTGTACACATTTTTGTGAATTATTCCATGGATTTCTGCCTTTGGATTACTTTGGACCATCTTCCAATTACGGGATTTCCTTGGATTTTACTTGTACAAATTGAAATTCAATTAACTTTCTTTAAGTTATATATTTAGATTTTACCGTTACTGGATTATTTATCTTTCATCAGACTATCCATTCACGTGCAATAACCTATTTCTTCACCATATTTCCTCTGCTTAATTTTTGTTATCAAGTAAGATATTTACTTACTTGTTTCATTAAATACTTTGCATGCAAAATCCGATACCGTATTTTGCTAATTCCTACCCTCTGATGAGAACGAAAGTATTTCTTCGAAACTTTTTTTTTTTACATTTTAACCCCAAACAAGGCAAATTGCCACTTTGGTGTAGGGGGCTACTATCAGGGGCAACAACTACTGGGATACTATGTAGTGATTTTGGCAGCAAGATGTCGGTTCCCGTTACACTTGAACTTCTGAACGTCAGTACTGTTGGGGAAGGAGGGACCTGGAATGGAATTCCAGAGTCTAGCGGTTCTGGGGAAGAAACTGTTGGAGTAAAAAGATCTTTTACATCTAGGGATCTCTACAGTGTTGGGGGTGGGATTTAGCAGCCTGTCGGGTTTGTCGAGGGTGCTCACGTCGTGGAAGCACAAGTGATTGCAGTTCGTCAGAGCATTCACCACTAAAATACTTGTAGAAAAGGCAGAGGGATGCAACATTTCGTTGATGGGACAGAGGCTGACGCTTAAATGCCAGTTAAGGACCTATCGGGTTTGCGACTCTCTTTTGAACCTTGTCAAGGAGCGAGAGACTAGTAGCAGATGCACCAGCACAGATGTGACAGCAATACTCCATACATGGGCGAATGGTGGCCTTATAGAGGTGCAGGATACTTTCGGATGTAAGTAGTTTTCTAGCACGTTAGAGAGAGCCCACCTTTCTTGCAGCGGCCCTGACAATGCCTTCAATGTAATTTTTCCAACTCATGTTTCCTGTGAACGTTAGGTCAAGGAGTTTGAAAGATTTACTATCAGATAAAATGTCGTTGGCCATTGCTATGGGTGGTAGAGAGGGTTTCTTGTAATTATTGAATGAAACTAGTTTAGTCTTGGCAGCATTGAACGCGACCAACCACTTTTGTCCCCATTCCACCACAAATTGGAGGTCTTCCTCTAGTGTTTCTGCCATTTCTTTAGAAATGTGTTCATTCGTCTTCCTGTCGTGCCTCCCATAGGGTATAGTGTCATCAGCATATATACCCATCTCAGAGGCAATTTTGTCGGGGAAGTCATTTATGAATATCAGGAACAATAGAGGTCCACGGATACAATGGGGCACCCCCGCATTTATATCATATTATTTAGATGTACGACCGTCGAGGACAACCTGGATTTTTCTCTTATCTTATTTAATTATGTTAAGTATTCTACCAGTGATACCGTATGATCTCATTTTCCTGAGGAGACCCTCATGCCATACCCTGTAAAAAGCCTTAGATATATCTAGAGCTACCGCTCTGCCCTCCCCCGCTTTGTCCAGTGAATGGTATATACGTTCAAAGATCACAGTTAGGATGTCTGCTGTGGAACGGGCTTGTCTAAATCCATATTGTTTGTCAGTCAGAAGTTTAGCATCTGTAAGTTGACGGACTAGAGCATGGTTAATTAAGGTCTCATATATTTTGGCAAAAAGTGGGAGGAGGCTAATGGGGCAATAATTTGATGGGTCAGTCCTTTCGCCAGAATTCTTGAATACTGGTACCACAGAAGCAGTTTTCCAACAGCCCGGAAAGCAAGCTCCGTTAAGGCATTTGTTTTGGAGTTTGGAGAGAACTGGAACTACTTCGGCTGAGCACCTTTTTAATAGCACAGTTGGGATAAGATCGGGTCTACATGCTTTTGAAGTGGCAAGGTTTTTTATGATAGCATGCACCTGAGCAGGGGTGGTTTTCAGATCATCTAGCCTGGTGTCTGTCCGCATAGGAAAGTCAGGTAGAGATTGTTGGAAGGGTCCAGTGTGGAGTTTGAGGCGAACCGACTGGCCAGCATGTACACCTTGTCGGTTGCTGAGGAGACAACCTCGTGATCGTTGGTTAGTGGAGGAATTGTTGATTACCCATTATTTACTAAACTGTTGTAGATTTTCTAGAAGTCTCGAGTTCCTAGTTTTTGTGCTGCGATGCGCTTTTTAGTTGTTTCAGTAAATTCTCTCTTAGCTGTCGCTATTTCTTTCTTAACGTTATTTCTAGCTTCTATATACTTCAGTCTGTTTGAACTGGACTTATGTCGGTTAAACCTACGGTATGTATGCTGCTTTTGAGCAATGGCAGTTGCGCAAGTCGACGTAAACCATTGGGGAGAGTGGGGCTTACTATAAAATTTCCGCATGGGAACATGCGCTTCGATTGCACTTTTTGAACCAGTCAGTGGTCTGATTTGCACATTGTTCAGCAGGGAGAGAAAAATATTTCTCTATGGGGCATCTCTGATTAGTTCCCTGATGGCTTCTCAGTCATCCTTTTTATAATATCTCGTTGTTTTGAGCACTGGCTCTTCAGTTTTGGCTCTAGAGTTTAGGGCGATTTCAACCATTATCAGTGCATGATCGGCGTTCCCGAGTGGGTTGTGGGCCTTCGTTATGCAGTCATCGGGAGCTGTGGTCAAAAACAGATCTAGAAGTGATGCGTGTTGTTCTTCCTGGTCAGGGAAACGGGTTGGAAACGTAACAATTTGTGATAGGGAGTGAGATATAGTGAAGCTATGAGCTGTGCTGCCCGCTGCATCTTGTTAAGGATTATCCACATCTAGTGTTTCCTTTTCAGATTAAATATGTTTTAACTCATTTCAAGGTGTTTTTAACATGTTTTATTAACTGTTTACTCGTATATATATATATATATATATATATATATATATATATATATATATATACGTATCTCTACTATTATATTAAAAACATTTGTCTCTGTATGTATGGGATCATTTCCTAGCATCTCTTAAACGGCTGGGTCGTTTATGTGTAAAATCCACACAAATGTATTCATGTGCCTGGCAATGTTCATAGATGGTATGTATATGAAAATGTAGTGGATAAGTATCGATATTCGAAAATAGATAAAATGAAGGAACAATCGATCTTTAATAAATATTACGACTTATCCAGATTTATATCAGTTTACCTGTGAAGTTTTCCTAACGCACAGACAGAATGTCTCAGCATGATATGACAGGGGCGTGTCCGTAATAAATTCTTCTCATTAGAGCTGAATAAGTCTTTGATACTTGTCTTTTGCTGTTTAAACATATCTTCAAACGATTATATAAAAATAATTTTATAAAATCAACAGCAGCTTCTTAACAGAATGTATTGTGAATTAAGTTACTACATGAAGGTATGTGTAATTTTGTCGGGATGCACCGCGGTGGATCGCCAACTAGACCAGGCAATATATATATATATATATATATATATATATATATATATATATATATATATGATTTCTGTTGTTCCGACCTTGATATTAAAAACCTAATTTTTCTAATCAACCTCTTAATATACTCAGTTATGATTGTGCAAACGACTATATGAATATTAACTGATTTGCATACACCTTCAAAATCAATTTTTTAATGTTTTCTTATTAGAATATTGGTTTCATTTAACTATGGATTGTATTTCTATATTCGACATAATTATGTAGAATTTTAAAAAGGAATACGCACAACTTCTGAATCCAATTAAATAAAAACTCAATTCTTTGACTTTCGTTCTGTGGCTTTCCTTCCTAGTGTGAACCGCGACCTTGTTTGATTGTGAACATAATTTCATATAAATCCACATTGAAAAAAATCTCAAATAAAAGCATGAAAAGATATATTAATATAATCTATATGTCTGTAAAAGTGAGAATATATATGTGAGAAGATATTCTCTATCTATATACTTAATCGTCCTCTACAAACTTTAAAGTTTATATATGGAGTAATCAGACATGTGGGAAACTTTTTAATCGGTTTTCATCCGGAAAAATTGCTAACGAGTCGAAATTGAAAATGTGTTACATTGGAATAATCAAATTATAATCTGCTTGTTAATTGTTTCACGAATGCGCATGCGTGCATTGTTCATATGAAAGATTCCTTATGTAAAGAATGAGTGGGTTTTAAACACGTTTTAAGGTCGTTTCAAGATGGTCTGATGGGTATCTTATTTTCCTCACTATTTTTAGGTTTCAGTTTCGATCTCAACTCGCGTATTTTATTTTGACTTACAAGAAATGAACTGTTTAAAAAGAAAAATAATACTCGCATGCATATGTCTCAGTTTCTTTTCGTTTTTACTTCATATTCATTAATAAATTTAACGTTACTTTTTATACCTACGGTACTTCTCCTCGAGAAATCATGAGAAATCTGCATTAATTAAAATATAATAAATACGTGTATTTTACGACCGAAGAACGCCGGGCGGTTTGCTAAGTAATATATAAATGATAAAACTGATAGATGTAAAATATCTGTCGTTTTTATTAATAAATCATGAATGGGTATGCCAAAAAATAAATAATTTAGTATATTATTGTATTAACTAATCAATCCATTGTGTTTTTGGATACTTTAAATAATAAATTGCATAGTACAATCTCCTCATGTGATTTTATATTTGTATTCGATTGTTATAGTATTGAGATATGATAGTTATCTACACTTTACCGAAATACAGCAAAACTTCTCTCTTCTCGCACACACACACATACACTGACACACACACACACACACACACCCACACCCACACACACACACACACACACACACACACACACACATATATATATATATATATATATGAGTGTGCTCAAGTAACTATTTATTAAAGGTGAAAGCAGTGCAGAAAAAATAGATAAAATAAAAAAAAACGCAATCAAAACAATATTTCTAATATGATGCTTTACTTTTTATAATTATTTTAAAATCGACCTTTCGCATAAATTATTAATTAATATGGCGCTTGCTGGTAAATATTAATAATAATTTCTGGGATAGCGGAATACTATTTTAAAATTTAGGAAAGACTATCGTTTCTGAACAACAAGCAAGCAGAATGCAACATCAAGTTAACTGCTAATGAGAATCGAAAACACGTGCTAAAGTACAGAAAAGGGACAATAAAAACCATGCTTTATTTTATAGCTATTTGTTTTCCTTCTACTCTTACTTCAAATAATAATAATACGAAGAAAAAGAATAAAGATAAAAATAGAATAATAAAAATAAAAATAAAATAATAATAATAATATAATTAACAACAATAACAATAATAATAATAATAATAATAATAATAATAATAATAATAATAATAATCGGACAAATAAAAACACTCTTAAAAAAAGAAACACATGACAGCAATCATTAATAGTACCAGCTGATTAGAATAGGGAGGAAAAACAAATCGAGAAAGTGGGAAAAACAAACCTTGAAGAGGGAGATAACAATATTGTGAAAGTTGAAAATGGGGAGAAACTGTACCTGTTATGATGGGAAGCCTGGGAGTATGACAGCATTATGTGACAAGTGAATTGTACAATTTGTGATCCATTGCAATGCTGGAGTGCTTCAGAGAGCTGCCTTGTCTGGAACAGAAAGATTTTTCGGAAAACACTCGAGGCCTGATATACGTAGGTGCTGATAACCGATGGTCATTTGTTATTACCAACATAAAATCGGTAATAACTGAAGCCAGACACAAAATGTAACAACAGAAATAATAATAATAATAATAATAATAATAATAATAATAATAATAATAACAACAACAACAACAAAAACAATAATGGACAAATAGCAAGAGAATAGAAACTGCAACTCAAACTCCAGTGGAGACCAATGGCGGCTGCTAGCGATAATTCAATGGTAAGTGGCTGTAGCGATAATGCCAATTTATTTGCAAATGTTGTCGAGGGAGGTAAAGAGTACTGAAAATCTGGAGACACTTTTTGTCACCCAACTTCCAGGGAACACAACAATTATTCCCAAGCATAACTCCTTTATGGCCTGTGTGAAAGCTCCTTGTGAGCCAATAATAATAATAATGATAATAATAATAATAATAATAATAATAATAATAATAATAATAATAATAATAATTAGTATTATTATTATCATTATGATTATCATTATTATTAATACTGTTGTTACATTATTTAGATGCAAGACAATTATAATTTATTTTCTCTTTACATAAATAATTTCAAAATCTCTAATCTTTTATCATTTCATTGAATCAAATTATATTAAGTCGTAATCCAAGCAATTTAAAATTATGTCTTCCTGTGTATATACGTACTTAGTTTTGTGAATAAAAAATTTCATGGTAAAAAATACAATTTAAAGAGATAATAACAGTATGTGCTTAATTGTCAATAATCAGTTTAAGTTTGAAGAAGGATATATAATTTACTTTTGAATTCCAATGTAACACTAATATTTTTACTTGAAATTTATTATCATTCATTTTATATTTTGAACTATTTTATTTTTTCATTGCATGATCATATAAATGAATATGTTCCGATTCAGTAACAATTACTTTTCATGTTTATTTCCTTTGGTTTTCTTAATTTATCATTAGGTTTAATTCATGCGTTTTAGTCCACACATAAATAATATAAGCACATTCCCTCAGTAAAATTCTTTATTTGTCTTTGTATTAAATTAGCACCACATATCACAAAAAATTATGCTCTCTCTCTCTCTATCTCTCTCTCTCTCTTTCTCTCTCTCTGTCTCTCTGAGTGACTCAAAAATCCGAACTCATATAATCCTATATGGAGAAATGTCCTTTGTCTATGACATCAGAAGTGTGTTTTCAAACGTGACTAATTTCACGTGGCTTTTCGTATGTGTGTCGTAACACACTTCTGGCAAACAAAAGACTCCTCGCCTAACCTATTTTTAACCTAACGCACTTTTTAAACAATATATTTTGAATTTACATTTTCCATTCTTTAAACTGGCATTTTAATATTCAGATTTTTAAAAGAATCGAACAATCGACAGGGTTCGATTCTAGGCTTATCCTTATCTCATTTTCACTTATCTCAATTCTGTTTATTTACATGGAAAAGGGACAGCCATATTTTCCCTATCATTAAAACTGTGCTTCTGTAAAGAGGTATAAAGAAAATATATGATTAGCAGCATAAAGCAAGTAAATTCACCGTTTATATATAATTTATTGATAAAATACCTTAATTAACTCAATACATTCCCAGCCTATAAAACACAATTAAAGATATGCACCATTAAATATATATAATAAACTGAACTTTTAACAATCGGCTTGATTAACAGTCAACGTTTATAAAAAAAATGAATGTTTTTCCCTTCTATATGTTGTATCAACAAGATGTTTTTTTTCATTTTGTCATAAATTTAGATGACCTTTTCATGAAAACTTTTAGAAAGGTTAAAGGAAAATCCACTATTAATTAAGAGAGGCACTACGTGCATTTTTTATATGAAAAAAAATCATAACGATATCATTAACGTTTGATACAGTTTTGGTGCATCGATTTTAGATTAGTGAAACCCCCACATTTTTCTTTCACTTCTACTATTACTCACTCTTCTATAGACATCAGTGATCTGAACTGATATCATGATATATCGTGAAAAACTGACGAAAGCAGCGTACAGCGTATATATATATATATATATATATATATATATATATATATATATATATATATATATATATATATATATACAACACCTAGAATTCCCAAACGGTCACCGACCTGGTACTAGCCAGACTCAGCGTTGCTTAACTTCGGTGATCTGACAAAGACTAGTATATCAATGTGATTATGCTGTATATATATATATATATATATATATATATATATATATATATATATATATATGTATGTATGTGTGTGTGTGTGTGTGTGTGTGTGACAATTTTACAGAGGATAAAGAATTTTACACCGGCTAAATACAGAGCAAAAAGCATAATGAATTTAATTCATCAAAGCTAAATCGAGGAAAATACGATTTTTTTTACATAGGCATCACCACATTATCAAGGCCCAGAGGCCACTCAAGGATAAGGGTTAAAGAGTGTACAGTAGAAATTGGTCAATATAGTAATAATTAGTAATGAAAATTCGGTAAATTTGATAAATTATATGGAACGGCTCATCAAGAACTTATTTACTTTAGACTTGAACACAACCATATTGTAGTCAGCCGGAAAGCAGGAAAACGGAAGACAATTCCACAGGCGTGCAGTTATAAGAAAGAAGCTTTGTTCATGGAATCTACGTTTAGGTTTAGGCACAGATAAAGAGTGGGGGAAATTATTGATAGTGTTTACAGCTAGACGAGTGTTTCTTGTGAAAGTTTGGCGAGGGGGGACCATAGATTGAAGCTCAGTTGAACACTTTCCATGAAAATAACGATACATCAGAGACAAACTCGCAACATCTCTTCTGTGAGATAGAGGTTGCAAGGAGGAGAAAAGGACATCTCCTACGAGGCTACGAAGTCAATTTTGAACTCTATCAAGGCAGGACAAGTCCTTTCTAGCAGCTCCTGCCCAGATGTGGCAACAGTATTCCATCCTTGGACGTACCTGGCTCTTATATAGATAGAGAATTGCATCAGCAGTGAGATATTTACCGGATCGGTAGAAAGATCCCACCATTTTTCCAGCGGCCTTGGCAACAGATTTGATATACGTGTTCCATTTAAGATCAGGAGTAATGGTCAAGCCCAGAAGCTTGTCAAAACTTGAGGCCTCCTGAAGACGAGAGCCATTCATTTGAATTGATGACAAATGTGGATTAGAATGTTGATGATGTAAAGAGAGAAGCTTGGTTTTAGATGCATTAAAAGTAACCAGCCCCTCCTTTCCCCATTGTACTACATGCTCAAGATCAGAGGAGAGAGAATTGGAGAGAACTTGGTCGTTTACTGTCTTAGATGTGGTACCATAAATGGTAGTGTCGTCAGCATAAATGTCTACAAATGATGTAAGGATATGATTTGGAAGATCATTAATGTAGATCAGGAAAAGAGTTGGGCCCAGGATGGATCCCTGAGGGACACCGGCATTAATACTGTGAGCTTCTGATTTTTGCCCCCTAACTACTACTCTTATGAACCTATCAGAAAGAAATGATTTAATAATTGAGAAGACTTTTCCAGCTATACAATAGCTAGCGATCTTATGAAGTAAACCTTTATGCCATACCCTATCAAAGGCTTTAGATATGTCAAGAGCAATTGCCCTAGAAAAATTGCCACCGTCGAGAGATTTGCTAATCCTATGCGATATAACTGTAAGGACATCTGCTGTAGATCTAGCAGAACGGAAACCATATTGAGTGTCACTAAGAAGGTTATTTTTGTTGAGATGTTTGATTACTTCTGTATTTAACACAGATTCTAGCAACTTACTCATGACGCACAGGAGACTTATTGGCCTGTACTGAGAGGGGGTTGAGCGATCACCTGGATACTTATATACAGGGCATACTGATGAAATTTTCCAGGGAGATGGGAAACTATGCTCCTTAAGACAACGTTTAAACAGTTGTGTAAGTATGGGCGCTAGTTCAGGTTGAAGTTTTTTGAGTACTATAATTGGAATACCGTCAGGGCCAGTTGCTTTACTCGAATCAAGGTTTTTGATTAGCTTCGCAACATCACGTACAGATATACGTATATCACATAGCGTGTTTTCTGATACAGGAGGAAATATTGGGGGTTGGCGGTCTTGGTCGCAAAGGGTAGAATTAGCTGCAAAGTTCTTGACAAAGAGTTTGGCTTTGTCTGATGCTGACGAGATTACCTCAGGTCCATTGATAATAGTTGGGATGGAGCACACGCTTCTGTTCAGGATTCTGTTTGCTATTTGCCAAAACTGGTGGGAACCAAGCCACTGCTCAGCTACTTTGGACTTAACAGATTGAGCATACAACTCTCTTGTGTTCCTTATTGCTTTCTTACAATGGTTGCTGGCAGTCCTGAAAACGGCTTTAGTTTCCATACATCTGTTACGTTTGAGCAGTGGAAAAAGTGATTTCTGTGCGCAATGGCAGCAGCACATTCTGGAGAGAACCATGGCTGGCTGTTAGGTTTTTGCTGAAACTTTTTAGAGGGTATGAAATGGTCAATACCTACAATTAACCATTCAGTCAGGTCTAATACTATAGAGGACACATCCTTTTTAAACATGGAATGCAGAGGTAGATCAGATATAAATGTACGGAAGCTATCCCAGTCAGCCTTAGTGTATCGATATACTGTACGATGAAGAGGTACGTCTGGGGACTTATTACATTTCATTTTTATCTTAATTGATACAATAGAGTGGTCGGAAGATCCAAGAGGCGACAGAACAGAAACTGAACATAGTTCAGGGCAATTTGTGAGAAAAAGGTCTAGTAGGCTCGCATACTGGCCGTCATTATCGGGCACACGGGTAGGTTCCTGAACAATCTGAGTGAGGTCATAGGCAATGGAGAAATCATGACAGAACCTCCCCTCATCATCGGTCTTGTTTGAGTGGGTCAACTATTCGACGTTGTGAACATTGAAGTCTCCACATACTTAAATGTTTGCTGAAGGATAAGTAGAAAGGACTTGGTCAATTTTCTCAGATATGCTTTGAAAGATAGTAACTCCGCTGTTGTGGGGGCGATAGAGAGTAAACATAAATGCAGTAGTGTGAGCTAAAGCAACCCGGAAGCCCATATAGGGTAAGTTAGGATCTTCCCTGGAGATGTCCCTCCCACATGGAAAGCTATCTTTTATATAGGCACATATTCCATGCCCATGGCGATCTTGGGGGTCAGATTTAGAAGTTAAGTTAGAGTATCCTGTAATTGCAAACTCATCTAGGGAAATAGCTTGTCCAATGCCAGTTTCACTTAAAAATAAAAGGTCTGATTTAGTCTCCTGTAATTGGGTTTCAACCTCTGGAAGGTTAGAACGAAGACCCCTGATGTTGGAGAAGGAGACATGGTAGTAGGGGTCTACGTTGGAAGTTGGAGAACCGGGTTTAATCGTGTATTTTTTCTTGAAACAAACAAAAAAAGTAATGAAAATGGCGGGGGATAGGAAAAAAACATAAATAAACGGGGAAAAAATGACATAGAGACTAAATTAAGTCCAAGAAGATTTTCTTTTTGCTTGCAAAGAGAAGGTCTAAAAGACTTTATAAAAAGAGTATCTTAAATTTTCAAATGAAAGGGAAAGTGCGACTTACTAAGGATCGTAAACATGTCAGCACTGAAATTCGTGGAACACGCATGGTTATTGATAAGATGGTCGCAAATCGCAGAACCATACGTATTACTCAGAACATCCGAGGGTGAAAATTTGCATAACCAATCTTTGAAGGCACATGCTGTTTTAAACGAAAATCTAATCTTTGCGATGTTCGCCACACATAGTGCGCAATGCAACTACATTTAAATATAATACACCCCTGAATACACCACCACCACCACCCCTGAATATATCACAAAAGAAAACAGACAGGCCTCTACCTCCCCAACGATGCCTTCTCCAACCCCTCCTCAAAAACGTCAGAAAAGCCCTTCACTAGAGAAGGAGGCACGAAAAGAGCGGCCTGTCTTTTATACAGGGAAAGATTTATGCAAACTTACTCCAGAGACTGAAAATACAATGAAATTTCATCACCAAAAAGATTGTATGAATCTCACTGCACTTAAAATAATAAGCAAGCGAGAGGTTAGCAACCCTGAAAACTTCCTTAAAGCACAGTCTCTTGACTGTTGTCAGATTGAGGAAAGCGGCAGCGACTATGGAATATGATGGAGAAGGCTAATACTGCTTTTAAAATGCCACCTCCTCTTGCATTCTTTAATGACAAAGAACTATACGAACTAAAAAAGATCTTGCATTGAGAGGGTCACTTTTTAGAGCAATTAAACTAACGCATCTCCTAGAAATCGGTGGCGTTTCCCCGGACGGGAACATCACAAATGAAATGACCACTGAGTCCATGGGAACAGTCGTTGGTGTCTTGACATCATAAATATTCGTTCAGGATTCCCAACCCGAAGTTATCAAAATGACCTTGAGATTAGCGAGTTTAAATGCCCCTGGCTTGAGGGAGGCTTCTCGTAGACTTCGTGTTGCACTCGACGTTCAACGCTTCCGTGTGGATATATGTTTTGCAGGAAACCCACATTATTTCTAGTTATTATCAAGACTTTCAGCTCAATTCAGCACATTTTGATGGCCACTCAAAGGAGGTCCTCTCGCTAGCCGAGCGCACTCTTAATGCGTCGTTTGTCTCAGTATTTGAAGATCCGGAAGGGAGGATTTACGCCGTTGATTTTACCGTAAAAGATGTGGCTTATCGGGTTTTATGCGCCTAATAATTCTACCGAGCTAGACTCCTTTTTGTCGACGGATCGAGCCCTTTTTGAATTCGTCTAGTCGGATAGTTTTAGCGGGAGACCTCAACACGGTCCTGGATCCCGATTTAGATCGCGGAGGTAACTCCTTAAGGGCTAGTAACAAGAACCGGGGTGTTAAACATTTCGAGATTTTATCGATAAGTTTGATCTTGTCGATAAATTTCGAAATGAAAAACCCGGGGTTGTTGAATGGACTTGGACAGGTAGACGCGGCTCCGATCTGGTGCAAATCTCGAGTTACATCGATCGGTTCTTAGTTAGGAGAGTAAACCTCGAGTTTTTAGATTGTCTAAAAGTTTCCACAATATAGTTTATTCAAATCACAGGTTCGTCCGGGTTCGGATAAACTTAGAAAGTGTTAAACCTAGGATGGTTGGCTACTGGAACTTCAACACATCGTTGTTTGACTTGAGGAACTTCCGGGAACAACTGTTACTAACAATACAGAGAGAACTGTCGGGAGCTATAATTGGGAATAAGTGATGCAGTCACCTTAAAAAAAGTTATTAGGTCCTTTACTGCTGATTATAGTCGCCGACTCAATCATAGTTCTAGAGCGGCGAAAGTGGCACTAGAAGCTTGATTAGGAAGGGTGGTGGAGGAGTGGATAGTAGTAGTTATACTCTCGTTAAGGCTGAACTGGACTCCCTGGATGCCAGAGCGGACCAGGAATATGTAATTAGGGTTAGGTTAAAAAGAGCGACGAACAAGGTAACAAACATGGTCGCTTCACATGCATGCGTAAGGACGGCGACGGTCTACTGATCGACATATCGCCAGTGTCACATTGCCGGACGGACGAACCGTGACTACCAACGACAGGATCGTAGAGGGTTTTCGCTCTCATTTTCATGATCTCTTCACCAGGGAGCCCGGTCTGGACTATGGGGCTGTTTGAAACCTATTTAACCTAATTGGTGCGTCTTAAAGCGACTGAGTGACTAAGTGTGAAGGATGTATAGAAGAGGCGCAAGTTTTGGAGGCCCTGAAACATGTCTGGCTAGACAGAACTCTTGGAATCGATTATCTGCCTTACGAATTATATTTGACGTTGTCTCCCATTTTTGTCCCTTTTCTGGCCTTACTTTTTAATTCCAGGTCTAGGAACAGGTCTATACCTCAGTATTTTACCAGTTTTGCTCCTGGATTAGCCTCTTGCATACACACCCCTGTGCTATTGTGTAGGTTAATGGTGTGTGATCGAGGACCCTCAATTTGTTCAAGGCTATTCGTCAGAGTCTTATAATTTCACCAATGTTTTACGTGCTTGCGCTAGAGCCTTTTCTGCGTAAGCTTAGGATGAATATGGTCCTTCGCGGGATTACTTTACCCGTTGACTCTATCCCGGTTAAGTATACCGCCTATGCCGACAACGTAGCTGTGCTTGTAACGAGCAGTGCGAAGGCTAGTCGTCGACATAGAAATGGCAGTATGAACAGGTAACAGGGACCAAGATAAACTGCGATAAATCTGTTGGCGTACGGATTGGTGCCTGGAAAGATGGGACTTGCAAGATACTCGGCGTTTGGTTTGGCCCTAACCTCTAATTGGAGAAAACTTGTTCGGAAATATGCGGTCAAACCCACATCATATTTGTAGTCCGTGAGAAAATTCCATTGTAGGGTCTAGCGGACATGTGCAATTCACACATTTACCCCCTCATCCTATACCATCTATCAGCGCTTCCACTTCTGAATGTCTCACTACTTGATCTGGTGCGTGCTCTTTTCATTTCTTATGGCATGGAAAGAAAGCCATGGTTAGCCTAAATGTATGTTACTTGCATCCGTCCGAAGACGGTCTGGGTATGCCTAGTGTCAAGATTGTTAAGCAAACGCTTAGGCTGACATATTTAGACCGAATGTGTACACCATGTGAGGGAAACAGTGACTTCTGGAAAGAAGACATGAAGAAAGCTTTCCCGGCTTTAAAAAATGTACACCTGGCTGAGGAGGAGGTACGCAAGTTGTCCCGAGACAAGTGCTCCTTTGCATCACGAATGTCGACAGTCCTTTTGAATACTTCTACGGGTGAAAAATGCCTATCTACCACCCGGCTGTTGTCTCGTAGGACACTATATAGGGTTATAGTGAGAGGATATGTTCAAGATGAAAAGATTAAGGGGTTCAGTTTTACGAAAAAGGAACTTCGCTCAATCTGACCTTCGCCGTCTAGGATGAGCTGCTCCGATAATTACGAGGCGTTTCCTTGCTGGTAATTCGAAATGTCCTCTGTATCGACAAAAAAATACGTAGCGGGATTTACAGAGACGCCTAGTTGTGTCCTACATGGAAACTAGCTTAAAGATCTCGATCACGCTTATCTTCCTCTGCACTATCTTTCGACCGTTGTGTAAGTTAGTTGAAGGCTTCACGATTTGCACTCTAGACGGAAGATAGTTTTTACTGGATACGGTTTCCCAGTGCTGCAATTGGGCACTAAATAAGGAGAAATAAGATCGCTATGTTTTTCGTTGCTTGCTAGCAGTTATGACTGGCGTGATTTGGTCAACACGACAGAAGGAGGTTTACGGAGATGAGATATTTACTGCTCTCCAGCTGGTGCTTATTTACAAACAACACTTTAAAATGTGTATTAAGCTGGAGAAGTTGAAAATCTCTTCGGCAAATTTCAACGAAATGTTCGCGCTTGTGCAAAGTGAAGGGAGCTAATCTCGAGTTCTTTTTTTATATAACTTAGGAGGAGAATTTTGTGGTTTCTGAATGAACAATGACAATAGCGTTTAGGATAAAATAGATAACTGTTAGGAATTTTTCTAAGTTTAACTAAGCTAGAGTGTGCATGTCGTCATAAGGCCCTACCCCTTTTAGTTTTGCCCCTGCCCCCCGTTCTTTGGTTCAATAATCCTCATTTCCAACCCCATTTAGGTGACAGATCGGCTTTTGTCAGCGATGTAGACTCACTTTCGTGGTGTTTAAATAAAGTCTGTTTTCATGGGGTCTACATATTTTCCGACTGACAAAATTCCTTATCTGCCACAATTAGTAGTGCGCCCCCGCACTACTAACAACCAATTGTTCATTGTAAATATGCCATACATTTTGTATATACACTTACACACACACACACACACACACACACACACATATATATATATATAATTGGTATTTTATCTTGATATAACATCTTTAACTTTAACATGTAAGTTTCAAAACATTTTAAAACTTATCATAATACTAACGTAATTCTTTTATACATTTATTTAATCAAAGGTGTTTATATTAATCTAATACTTACAAATATACTTTCTGTAAAATCATTTACATTGTCAAACTTGTAAATATCCATGTGGTACTTTATTAAATCTTTCATATACTAAAATTTATATATATATATATATATTTATATATTAAGGCAATACAATTAAATATGATTTTTAAAAACCATGTATATGGTAAAACCTGTATTAATATAAGCGGAATATTTATAAATGGATGTTTGGTCAAGAATTAAGCTTAAATTTATATTTAGGCAATTTATAAATATATAATTTTACATATACGTCACATATATTATTTATATAAAAAAACTTGAACTCATATAAATGCAATTTTATAAACAACAACAATTTTATATAAAAACTTGCATGAATCTAAATGTGATTCACGAAAATATACTCCTATTATTATTTAGGTAGTAAAACATGTACTACCTCCGCTCGAAAATAGTTGATGCACAAAAATTGTCATTTTGGTCAGAAATACTTGGTGAATACAAGTTTCAAGTTTTATAAGGCAGTACTTTTGAAAGGAAATACAGTTTAAGCAAATAATTATACTTAATTAAATTGACAATTTATTGTATGTACATTCTGACAATGTATGATTAAATAAATATACAAAAAATAATGCAGAAAAACTAAAAAATCTATTTATTCAGTTGTGTTAATTTACTTACAATTCTTCTGATATCAAAATTGAAGTGGGAAGTTTTCCTTTTCTTTCTAGCTGTGGTTTTGACATATGTTGAAGCCTGTAATGTTTGCCACAATTAGCCAAAATTATTTGGTCCATTGTCTCCTGCAATGTAAGGAAAATGTTGTTCAACTTTGATTTTTCTAATTCTTGAAAGCTAGTTGCAACTGCTTCAATTAATTCATCAATATTCATTGGAGCCTTCTAGTGTTGAATGGATTGGATTGTATTGAAGTAACCTAGGTCAATCACATTCAGATCCGGACTGTTTGTAGGCTGGTTAACCAGTTCAATGTTCAGTCCTAATCTCTCCGATTCATGTTTGAACACCTGGATGTACATGTGGCTTAGCATTGTCTTGTTGAATTATTATTCGTTATGCAATGGATCCACTTGGCCATTTGCTAAATGTGGGAGCAAGGACCTTTTCAACAAGGAATTCACGAATCTGAATTTTCGTGGTTGTATCCATGACTTTAGTCACCATTGTTCAAGCAGGCATGTTTCTGCTGTTACGTTTTTCCGCCTCTTGTTTGACAAATGGCCAAATTCCGATCTTCCAGTCAAAGTAACATTTGTGATGTGGATCCCAACGGGGTCGAGCCACGGTAGCAAGAAACATTACCTTTGTAATGAAACACTTGCTTTCAGTGGTTCTTAAAGGGTCATTTTCGTCTTTGCCTAAGTAAAATTTCCTCGTATTTATCGTCATGCAAAACCATTTCTCAGCAATGTGTATGCCATAAAACATTTTTCTAAAAGTTCCTCAATTTAAATCCAATTGCGAACGGCAAAATGAACGCGACATGTCATGTTTTCTATCGTGGGAAGCGGTTTTACAGCATTTGAATGTGCCCGAATTTCGTCATCTTTCATCCTTGCAATCAACGTTGCCTTAGGTATTCCACATGCTTGAGCAGTAGACCTCAAAGTGGTTCTTTTTTCTCAAAGGAATTGTGTTTATTTTTTCCAACTGTGAAATATACCCCTGCTTCTTTCGGCCACAAAGACACTTACGGCTCAAAGAATCCATTGGCACTGATATATCGGACGAACTGTCTAGTGCTCACGACCAAATTCTGCCTACAGTGTTTCTTCCTATGCCGAATTTTGTGGCAACATCTTTGATTGCACCTCGTTTTTGGATGCACCCTTTAGATCTTTGTAGCAACGCTTGCAGAACTGTTGTTCGTCTTGAGTTTATCAATTCTCCCTTATCACTTCTGTTTTTACATTCCACATTGGCATCAACTATATTTTCCATATGTATAGAGCCACTGCGGGTATTTTTTAAAAATTGATTATATAACAGTCAACAAAGTAATGTTCATAGATATAACTCTAAATAACTTTTAGAACGAAAACTTTTAATTTTTCAATTAAGCACGCTCTAAAGTACTACTAGTTACCGCCTTAAACATTGAAATGGTGCGTGACAAAACCTAAAAGGCGGACAGTTTTAATTCTGCACCAACTGTTTCCGACCGGATGTAGTATTAATTAATATCAACATTATTCTTAGAAATATACCTCGTTTAAGCATGCACATAGCAAAACTTGTTTATATATATATATATATATATATATATATATATATATATATATGAACAGTTTTGCTATATAAATAGTTGTTTTTATATTTGTCACTAAAGTTAGTTAGGTTTTCTTAATCCAACCTAATTGCCACTGATTCTCTTTCATTAGAATTCTATGGTGTTATCTATTTATGGTAATAACGATGTTGGATTTTCACAATATGTAGAGATCTCATTACACTCAAATCTACTCTGATTCCAATTCAATGGAGTTTTGCGCAACCCTAGGTATAATGATCATAATGTTTTTGTTAATCCAGTAGGAATAACTGTTACATTAGCATCGTAAACGATTTGTAAAAGCAATTACTATTACTACGAATTTGAATATATCCAAACTTTTAAGAAACAGAATAAGTTTACTACAATGAAAGATTGAATAGCCTAAAGATGGTTGAAATGTCGTCAAACCAAAACAAAAGTAGTTTACCATTGCTTCTTTGCCCTGCCTCATCTTTTGAGTTTATGTACTCTTTCGTCTCCTTTTTCTATCTGGTACAGGGGGTGTGGTGATATAAGCACTATTTTCCTTCGCGCAAGTTTATGATCTTTTGACGTAGGAACTTACGCAAGATCAACGGTGATTAGGAACTGAACAATATGGCCTAACTAACGCATCAAAAAGTAACATTAATAAAACAAAAATGTTCCCGTCATCTAATCAACCAACTTACCATTATAGAATGTGGCTATACCTTCTGTTAGACCGGGAATCCCCAAGCATAGGACCAGATTCACGGTGTTGAGTTTGCAATCATGACAATTTTGCTGGTGAGCATGCCTTCGCTACCAACTGAAACCAACGAGCGCCTCGTGATACTGCGCATCCCTCTCAGCAGGCCGAGATACCCCACAGTCACTAGCGCTTACGTCCCTACAATTACAAGCCCAGACGAAGCCAAGAAGCAATTGTATGAACAGTTTGAACAAGTCATCAGGTCAATCTCACCAAGCGACAAAGTAGACATTCTCAAAGAATTTAATGCGAGTGTGGGAAGGACTACACAAGTTGAGAAAGGTTTCTGGGCAGACACGAAGTAGGCGAGATCAATGACAACGGCCTGCTCTTTCTCAGCAATTTGGCAGAGAACATTCTTTGCATTACCGACGCCTTGTCTAGGACGGTAGACAAGTACAACACATCCTGGATGTACCCGAGGTCGAAACACTGTCACATGATTGACGACATCATCGTCTGCCAATGATATATATATAGAAAGTCCATGTAACCCACGCAATGAGATAGATACAACAAAATAACATTATAAAATATTTCGAAGAGAAAACCGAATTATAAATTACAATGTGTGTATATATAAGATGATTCCATTTTGTGACGTGACCGTTCCACGGGGGCGATTGGGCCCCCTATGGGGGGAGATCAATACTCCCGAAATGCTGGAGAAGCTGGGCATATATGATTTTCTTATTCTTTAATTATCTTTTTGTGCCCGGGTGACGGCAACAGCCTTGCTGAGAGAAAAATTGGATTTGTAAATTTCATTTTCTATGAAAAAGCGACAAGTCAACGTCACTTTGAGAGAAATAGCGAGTTTATGAAGAGGTCGCAGCGTCGAAACCGGAGAATTGAGATGTTTTTGGAGCAGAGCCAAGCACAGTCGAAGAGTCCCCACACCCCTCTCTTCCCGTATCATTCCACCGCCATACCAAGAGAAATTAACCTATTTTGGACTCAGCGGAGTCTTTCAAAATCAACACTGAATTAAGGGCATTTGTATATAACTATATATGAATATCTTATCTTGAATCTAATCAGTAGAATAGGGAACTGAGTTTGTTCTTTCTTTTGTGCTTTCTTTCTAGATTAACGAAGCGGCGACATATCAACCCGATCGTGAAATCAAGACCAACCAAATCGATTGACGGGTCCTGCCATACTGAGATACCTTGCTGACCTACGAAGGACGGGTCACAATTTAACTTTTTCATCTTTACAATCGGAATGTCCTTGCACATCCAATTATTTAAGATCAATATAAGGTTTATTTAAAACACAATCATGAAAGGGTAACTAACTCTGCTTTAAATATAAGAAATAGATGTCCTTGGACATTGTATTTGAAAATGTATTTAAATATACTAAGGAAGCCCATATTAGAAACATAGGTTTATTGACCCATTGTAAATGCGATTTGTGTGTTAATCATGATACTGGATGCTTTCTTCGTTGGCGCAGCACTGAAAATCAAGCTTAAATTGAATTTCTATTTTAGTTTTAAACATGTCGAAGCATTCAGCGTGACGAATTTACACACCGACGAAGATACACATTCTCACATCATAAGGACAGATTTTGAATAAAAGTAGAAAAAAATAAAATCTAAACCGTAAAAAAAAAATGGATATGAAAATAATCCCTAGAGAAATGAAAAAACAATTAAATAAAATTGCCTCGAAATTGCTTATGCATATTAAAATTGTCTTTTTTATTTACTATTTTTCCAAGATGTAAGTCATAAGTTAAGAGTGAATTGGATAAAATGGTTTCTGTGCAACGACTATATTCGAACTGTTGGCTTTTTATTTGTTCACTTGTTGACAATTGACTTGCATATGCATATACACTTTAAGCGAGGAAAACTCAACCTATCTGCACATCCATATATATCTATAGAAGTCGTCTTAAAAATATCTTTTCCACAATGCTTGCATTATAAACCAAATTCAGTTAATTTCGCATTAAACACCGAGCAATTCATGTATAAAGTAATTGCAAAAAAATCAGTGGCTAAAGATGTAATTGAAAAATGACTTCAAATAATTAACGCAGTTAAAGAACATGCACATTTAAACATTCAATTTAGTTATTAATAACCTATTTAAAAAAAGTTCTTGAGGAACATCTAATACGATTTAATTTAACGTGATATTAAATTAAAAGAACAAGAAAATCATAGAAACAATAAGAATGAATTAAAATAACAATATTCCAATTGAGACGAATATTAATTTGAAAAAAAAACCCACAATTCTGAAATTAGACATTATATCACCTGAATAAGCTAATGACATAGTTGAAAGTCATAGCAGGTGTAAAATTCTATGACTAAATGGAAAATTATTTAATAGCAACCAAATTTTATTTCGTTAATTAAAAAAAAGTCTGTAGATCGTTTGGTATTGAATTAACTCGGGCTAAAAATCAATTTTTCATGCAATCATAGATCACAAGGAATTGCTCTATTATGTTGCCCCTCCTGTTCCATCGCTGCAATATTTGCTTGTTTTACAAGCAATTTAATTTTACAAGCAATTTAATTTTACAAGTAACTTAAAAAACTTCTAACACTGATGTCTCTATCTTATCTGTGAATGAGCAAAATAACACGTCTTTACTTTAGAGATCCTCCGATGTAGAAGAATCTTCTTTTCTGAAAGATTATTCCCCCTTTCGAATTGTCTCCCAGTATCATGCCCCCTCGCCTGTTATGTCACCATGCATGGAGTCAAATCTAATATAAATAGATGTCTCGTTGCTCAACTCCCCACATTGAGTGTCCGTATTGCTTAGCATCTAATACACAATAGTACGCCTTAGGTATTAGTGATGATGTGCTTTATTTAGGCTAAATAAAAGTGGAAATATTTAAAAAAAAAACACTAGTTGATGAAAGCGCTTGTAGCTACATGAATTTTACAATGATCCAAGGATAACTCAACTAATGTAAACTCACTCACTAAAACTAAATAAACGACCACGCTGATGGCTCTTTAATAGAAAGACTTTTAAATGCTAAAATGGTTTTATTTATTTATTTACGTCAGGATTATAGCGAATGTGCTACCTGCCCAAGGCACGGGGTCGATTACTCAGATTGACAATGTTAATGTTCGAACCAAAATGGAATCTAACTATAAAAGAGGAAACTTGAATTAGTATATACCATCTCGTTTTTTATATATTACAAATGTAAATGATCTACGATTTAAAATAAAAGTGATTGCTTTGAAATATTAAAATACAAAAATAATGGAGTTCAAAGGAATACATTTTCAAAGGCATGAAATGATTGCCAATGTTTAAAATTTAAACATTTGGATAATTGCATAAGTGATGGGAAAATATCCTCACCTCGCATATAGATGAAATGTTTTCGCTAATAATAGTTGTATTCGGTAAACTTATCGTGAATAAATAAAGCAAATAAACAAACCTTATATTTCGACGTATACATTAAAATGTACAAATTATAACTGCAATATATATATATATATATATATATATATATTTATATATCAGTACGGTTAGAGAGACGAGAAACCAAGTAAGACCTTAGTAATCATATGCTCCACGTTTTAAATGAGCTTGTCTTCGCTAGCATCTGAGATAACATATTAGCTGGATATATACAGTGATATACTTTATAAAAATTACAAGTAAAACAAAATATTCAACCGTCGTATACGCTTGAATGATCCGCTGTAAATGTACAGAAAAAGCACAAGTTTACTTGCTTTAAGCGCAAGACTCCAGAAACTACTAAAAAGTGTTCAAGAAAACCCGCGAGACTCTTTTGTTCTAACTCTCAAATATAAACTAGTGAAGCAGAATTTTGGTTGCCATACGTATAGTGAAAAACAAACAGGATTTTAAGCAGATGCGTATCTCGCCGTCCCACCCATCATCGATCAACCGAAGGTGATTATGTCAGCATCCGACAAAATCAAACTAATTGCTGTAAACTCCACATCAAACTCCACCTTGAGCAATAATAGTTGGTTATTATCTTAATTTAATATTAAACTGAAAATACTGCGAAAGGCATCTAAATATCTGTCCGAGATAGTTTCAGACTTATAAAGAACCTTGATTCCAGCTGTATCAGAAGTCCTTGTCTAACGCAAAGCAACACAACCTTTTGGTTAAAACGTCAAGCATAGGTTCGATAGTCACAAGTTGCCCACAACTTATATACACGTCGGCGTTCTCTATTCGCATATCTTAAACGCTTCTCCCACTCCTCCCCGCGACTCGCCTTTTATAATATTTCGGGCACACCCAATTTGCATACACCACACGAGACTGCTCGAAATCTACGCGTGACCGGAGGCTTTAAAAGACAACAGCCGCCATTTGCCCTCTTTTTTTCTTATTCTGTCTTTCAGCCTTTCTGAGGTACGTCCTCTCCATGTCTATCACACCAGAAAATCCACTGGCTCAGACATCATTTAAATCATAGTTCTCACAAAACTGCAATCGAACAAGCTCTCTGTTAAACGTTGTTCAAACGTTACTTTCAAGAGGGGGTGCATCTGAATACCTAGATAAACCTCGAAAGTATGTTTATTTGTTTAAATAAGGCAGCCCGGTGAATTGCATATAAGTACACGCCAATCAGTCTCATATATGTCAAGAGTATGTTCATTGAGTCTGTGCTAAATAGGGATGTTGTCAACCACCTGTGCACAACAACTAATTCAGCAATAAGAAATATGTTTTTGTTCTCAGAGATCAACAGCTAAGGTGCTAACGGTAATATGACACAGGATCAGTGAGTCTATTTATATTCGTCTCTGTACTTGAGCAATGACTCTTGATAGACCTAAAGGATTTGATAGCGTTTGATATAACGATCAATTTCACAAGATTCCCAGCTACGGGATATCTGGAAATGTCATCTCAGTATCGAATCTTTTGCCACTGTTAAGTTTATAAAAGTAGTCTTTAATGTTTTAAAACCCAAAGATCAGAGATTGCGTGTCTCAAGGATCCTTTTCGGGGAAAGAATTTTCCTGCTATTCGAATATCTCCTTAATCGAATTCTACACTAATTTGACAACATTTATGCATCCTATACTATCATCAACGGCAACACTTAGGAGCATGACAATGACTAAGATCTTTTGGAATTTCACTCACCCTCTACAATAGTGCAATGGAGCAAAGTGCATTTAATGCATCATCCATCAACCTTCAAACTTCTATTTTCTTACCATTAACACACACATCATCACTTTCCATTCCGTCTTGAGGAAGCACGCTTCTCTGATACATTTATTAGACTGACCTCCACCCTTGACTTGCAATCGAAGATCTACATTAAATTCTTGCTCTAAAATCACTGGAAAAATGATGTGGCCATCTACTGCTCCGGATGTATTTCAGTTTCAACGTAATCCATTACATTTAACATAGTAAAATACTCCCTAAAATAGAGTACTGTTGTAAAATCTGGGGAGAATTTTCTAACGGCACTTTTTCCTTTTAAGACAGGCCACAACACCGTCATCGAAACTCGGTAGTCGAGTATCTTTTCACCTCCTTACTTTTCAGCACAGCGAATATTCGTCTTCAAGTCTAATATACTTAAAATCTTGTTAAGCGGCCATTTTAAATAATTTAGTTTTACACAAGTTCCACTATTACTGATCACGTTGTCTCACCATCTACCTTACACTTGTTATCCCTATTTTAGAGTAATCTCTAGATTTGTTAAGTGGTTTTCCCAATTAAAATTAACATATTTGCTGTAAGTCTTAAGTGTAATTGCATTACGAGTTCGCTACACATGTTCTTTAATAATTTTGTTTAACTCAAGCAATTATACAGTCACTGAAACATAAGCCGCACTGTGTCCTATTCCCAATTTGTTGTAGGCCGAATTATGTTTGCAGTTTTGACGCCAAGTTTGTATTCACATTAAATGTAAATGTCCCTATATTGGTTATGCTGGGGTAAATAAATTGCAAGGATATAATTCCCAAGGTTAGCTAAAAGAAATTGAATATTTATAAATAGAAAATATTCCAGTATCTCAGGATATCTACAGTACAAAGGAGTAAAGATTTTAGAGTCTGCTAAATTTTGCGAGTTAACGTTCAAGTAGTAGAGTTCCACGTAGTTTATCAGATTACATTTCGTGGACGTACTAAGGAAACGAGTAGATGGATGCTACAGTGCTGCTCTCGCATTGTGGTCAAAGATGTCATCAAACTTGAGATTATAAAAACATGATTTATTTTATACTTTGCCTTACAGAAGGAGACTAATATGCCAATATTTTTCAAGAAGTAACCGTTTACAAAGGAATGAGTGCTATAGTTCGTTGGTATGTGTGGTGAGATGTTTTCTATCACGTTGGAAAAGATCTACCATTTTTGTGAAAACTGAGGCAGAATCGATTTTATGTCGCCTGAAAATAGCAAGACGATTAGATTTAAAGTTGGACTTTTGAGAATGGTAGTAAAAATGTGCTGTAATTGTTAAAAAGACGATTTTCCTTGATTGTGGTTTGTGTAAGAAAGTCTGTTTTGGCTCAATTACAGAACAGGCTGTAAATCATTTTCTAAGGATGCAATTATTTCCTTGTTTCTTCTTTCTGCAAATAAATCATGATTTCATCAACAAATACAATCACGTGCTTTCATCGCGCGGATCTTTTTATGAAAATCAGAAATAGTACAGTCCAGGTACCGATTAATAGTTACAGTCTTGAACCGTTAATAGAGTTACAGACCCGAACCTTTTTTTTAATTACGTAAGATCCGATAATTATACATTTCTCAAAATACTCATTACAAAAGAGACTCAGATAGCTGAATGGTGTTGAAAATGATATTTATTTATAAGCACAGAATCGATCGGTCAGTATTTGAACGTGGCTTGCCGTTTCTATAATCTGAGTCAGTAATGCCTACAGCGTTGAAGAAAAACAATCCCATTTTATTGATTTATAGTTCACATGTATTATCTGTTAGTAATTATGAAAGCAAAATTCCTCTGAAATGATTATTTTTTTCTTGTATTTGTTATCAAGATCATAGCTGAGCAAGGGAATAATTTCCTTCCATTTCGATACCGGTCCTCAATAAGGAAACGACCGCCATTTTGCCCAGGAAATAGCATTCGATCTATTAAACGAAAAACTTTCGCTTCAGGCAAAGCTTGATTTCACTGATTAGTTTTCAGCAAAGAACACTCTTGAAAAAAAAAATCCAATTCTTAGGAAATTTTTAGCTGTAGCCATGAACTACGAAATTGGCTATAAGGCGATGCTATTCACGCACAATAAAGAAAACCGTGGTACATTTGTAACTGTGTATCTTCAGTTGTTTTTTTATATAAATCATAGCGGTTATCTTGAAAGAGGCTAGTATTACATTGAGACAATTTTGCCAGATAGGAGCATATATGTATAAGATTATCTGTAGAGTATTATATGCCAGACAGTGTGTATGGACGCATCATAGAGACATATTTACGGGTAATGCATGTATAATTCATCCTCTATATACTAGTTGGTGCTATAATTATAATTATGCATAATTATCCTATCTACAAATTACGCCGAAAGGAAAACTCGTACGTGTATTAGATAAACTTAACAAACTAATGAGAGAATAGTAAATAAACAAAAATAGGTAAAATTGTATCAGTTAAATACTCAGTGTGGAACCCCTTATAAAGCAGATAGACATATTCCAAGAATTAAACTATTTCAATAAACAACATCATCAAAATAAAGCCCATGAGAAGCTGATTTAATATTTGAATGTTAATTATATATTACCATTAACACAAAGGATAGAAATTTTGTTTTACAAATCAAAATATTTACATTTACAGAATTTATTATATGTACCTCGCTAACGTACACTCCCCCAGCATCTTAAAATTAATATTTCTAAATAATCGTTAATCTGTTGCTTACATGCAACTCAAATCTAATTGCTTACTTTTAATGTTAGTTTTGAGTAGGTTTTCTCACTTCATATTTTAGATAGGGATTAAGTATTGCTTAATATTTAAAAAGCATTTGCTCATGTGGTAATAGTGCGGAATGGAAAAAATCAGTAAAAAGAAATGAAATATATATATATATATATATATATATATATATATATATATATATATATGTATAAGGAATGAAAAAATATACCAGCGGTGGTTGACGGTCAGTATTTTTTTTTTAAGCTTTTTTTTTATTCTTTAAAGAAAAAATAGAAAAAACCGAATGAAATTATTAAAAAATCAACGTTTCGTCCTTGTTTCAGAGGACATCTTCAGGATAATTGAAATAAAAATGTGATAAAAGAAAAACGCACGATCTATGACTTTTTCTTTTATCACATTTTCATTTCAATTATCCTGAAGATGTCCTCTGAAACAAGGATGAAACGTTGATTTTTTAATAATTTCATTCGGTTTTTTCTATTTTTTCTTTAAACATATATATATATATATATATATATATATATATATATATATATACCAAGAAGAGGTAATTTTATGCTACGTTTATTAGACATAGAAACATTTCTTTATACAAGTGTGTCATCACTTATCCAGGCTCGAAGGCTACTCGAGGCTAAGAGGAAATAAGCGAGCCTAGGTCACTAAACGATAGCGAAATAATCGTTAGTGATTGCAATTGGGTATAATTATATCATTTAAGGGGCAAATGAACAAGACCGTGTTTACATTGAACTTGATTACGACCATGTTGTAGTGAGCTGAAAAGCAGGCCAGTGGAGCAGAGTTCCACAGACGAACAGTTTCAGGATAGAAGCTTTTTTTTTCTAGAATCTGTGTATAATTGCGCCACGAATAGAGAGTAGCATAACATTATTAGTCGTTGAAACAAGACGAGTGTTTTGTGAGAGCCTGAGATAGGATGACCAGAAATTTCAACTTAGGCCGACACTTGCCATAAAAATTACGATTCTGTCAACAAATTTAATTAATTTCATGTCAGGAGTGAAGGTCAGACACAAAAGCTTTCCAAAGCAGAGAGATTCTTGTAGGCGAGTGTAATTTACATCATTTGTATCTCTGTATGTATCAGAGCGTTTATCGTGAAATGATAGACGTTTGGTTTTGTATGCGTTAACACATTTTGCCCATCGCACTTTGTGTACAAGTGTTTCTCTACACGTAGTCCCCTAAATATACTCAATAGATTCTAACCATTGCAAATTTCAAATGCTATGAACGTTTTAGTGGACATAGAAAAAGTAAGCACTTGCATATATTATGAATTATTAACGGTATATTATATACTAAAATAATAGAAATTTAGTTCTAAAGTAATCATTCCTAAGAAAATACATCAGCATTGTATATCATGTGATATGATTTAGAATTGTGTTTTCACTAATAATGGTTTCAAACACAAATGAAACATACAACTAAACTAAAAAGTAATAACACTCGGACACTTGTAAAATAAATAAGGTCTCTAAACATGAAATTATTCCCTTCAAGTTTTAAATTTTGATATTTATCTTTTATTTATTTATCATGTCACAAACGTGATTATACATTATATTTTACTATCATAGATATCTGGCGTTGCCCGGGTGGACATGATGTTCGGTTTGGACACAGATGCAATACTAAAGATATTGGGGGCGAGCAACGCCGGGCTGAAATGCTAGTATAGCTATAAAAGTGAACGTGTCTCTGTATCTGTGTTTGTCTGTCTGTCTGCTTGTCTGTGTACATTTCCCTACGAAATAACTCTCTAAATTTTAAGTCTACAGATTGGAAATTTGATATACAGGCTACTGCGATTTGGGAAAATCGATTTGATCGGGTTTCGGTCAGAAAGTTGGCTGTTAAGGGGTCAACGTTCAACGATTTGACCCGTGAGAACTCTACCAAACTCCTCCGACAATTTTGGGTCTACACACTTGAAATTTTAGATATAGGTTCCCTGGACACGGGTCTAACTTAATAACACGATGTGAGTCCAAAACAATAAATGTTAAGGGCTGATAATAGCGGTCAAAGTTTAAAAAAATGTCCTCTGCGGTCTCTACACAATTAATCAGACAATTTCTGGTCTAAACTTTTGAAATTTTACATAAAGAGTATTCAGAGATAGGACACGCTTTTTCATCAGTTTGGGTCGAAAACTTTTAGTTGTCAAAAGATAAATGTATGTATATATGTTTGCATGTCTGCCCAGAACTTTCGATAGAGGCGAAGGATTTTCTCAAGATCAATATGTTTGTGAAGGTCGACCTTTGAGATGAAAAATATCGGAAGATTGTCTAAAAACATTAATATCTTCATCTTCAACTGGGAACTTACCTATAGAGGTGGTCTCTTTTTTCGCCGATGTTTTTGAAAGCCATCCTCTCCTTTCGATTGTGTAGCCTTAATTTAAAAAAAAAATGTCACTTCTGGTTTGGCGGTGGTCGTAACAGTATAGACGTCAGGTTTTTCCCCGTTCTTTTCCTCCTTCGCGGTACGGGTTCAAGGCTACCTTCCTCTACCATATATTATTTTGCTTTTTTTTGTTCAAGTGACACATCCAAACACCCGGGCAACGCCGGGCACCCATGATAGTATATCTATAAAAGTGAACGTGTCTGAGCTTCTGTGTGTGTCTGTGTACATTTTCCTTCGCAATAACTCTGCCAATTTTTAGTCTACAGACTCGAGATTTGATATACAGAGTACTGAGATTTGGGAAAATCTACAGGATTGGTTTTCGGCCAGAAATTTGGCGGTTAAGTTGTCAAAGTTAAACGATTTGACCTTTGAGCACTCTAACAACACCACCGACAATTATGGGTCTAAACACTTTATATTTTAAATATAGGTTCCTTGAACATAAATCTTACTTAATAACTCAATTTGAGCCTAAAACAATAAATCTTTATAGAGGTCAAAGTTAAAAAATTTACCATTTTTTTTGTTTTGTTTTTTTTGGTCAGCATACACCTCCAAACACCCGGGCAACACCGATCTGAAATGCTAGTATATCTATAAAAGTCAACATGTCTGTGTATCTGGTTATCTGTGTGTCTGTCTGTGAGTCTGTCTGTCTATGTGCCTGCCTGTCTGTCTGTGTGTCCGTGTACATTCCATTACGCAATAACGTTGTCAATTTTAAGTCTACTCACTCCAAATTTGATATACAGGGTACTGAGATTTGGGAAAATCGATGCGATCGGTTTTCAGCTAGAAATTATGCTGTTCAGGAGTCAAAGTTCCACGATTTTAGATTGAGAAATCTACTAAACTCCTCCGACAATTTAAGGTCCAAACACTTGAAATTTTAGATATAGGTTCATTGGACATGGATCTTAATTAATAATTTGATTTGAGCCCAAGACAATCAATTTTAAAGGAATCATAATATCGGTCAAAGTTAAAAAAAAAATATTGACCTCTGCGGTCTTCTAAATTACTCAGACAATTTATTGTATAAACATTTGAAATTTGGCATAAAGAGTATTCAGAGAGAGGGCAAGCTTTTTAATCTGTTTAGGTCGAAAATGTTTTGTTAACAATATATAAATGTATGTATGCATGTTTGCATGCCTCCCTGAAACTTTTGATAGAGGAGACGGATTTTACCAAGATTATTATCGTTTTAATTTGCGAACTTTCAGACGACAAATATCGAAAAATTGTCTAAAAACATTAATATCTTCACCTTAAACTAGGAACTTTCTACAGGGGAGGTCGCTTATTACGCCGACTTTTTAAAAGTCATCGTCTCATGTGGATTGTCTACTTTTAATTTTATAAAAGATATCACTTCCGGTTTTACGGTGGTCCTAACATCATAGACGTCAGATTTTTCCCCCGTTCTTTCCCTCCTTAGTTGTACGTGTTCGTGTCACCTTCCTACTACCACTTTTCTTTTTGCTCGACAGATACATCCAAACACCCGGGCAACGCCGGGCTGAAATGGCATTATATCTGTAAAAGTGAACGTGTCTGTGTGTGTGTCTGTCTGTCTGATGTCTGTCTGTGTGTACATTTTCCTTCGCAGTAACCTTGTTAATTTTAAGTCTACAGACTCGAAATTGGATATACAGGGTACTGAGATTTTGAAAAATCTACGTGATCGGTTTTCAACCAAAAATTTTTCTACTACGAAATTCCCCCGACTATTTTGTGTCTAAACACTCTATTTTTTCGATATAGGTTCCTTTGACATGTATCTAACTAAATAACTCAATTTGAACCAAAACCAATAATTTTAAGGGGTCATAATAGGGTTCAAAGTAAAAAAAAACACCTTTTTTTTTCTTAGCATACACTTCAAAAAACCCGGGCAACGCCAGGCACCCATGCTAGTATATCAATAAAAGTGAACGGGTATCTGTGTCTGTGTGTGTCTGTCTGTCTGCCTCTCTGCCTGTCTGTGTGTCTGTGTACATTTTCCTTCGCAATAACTGTCAATTTTAAGTCTACAGACTCGAAATTTGATATACTGAGATTTGAGAAAATCGATGTGATCGTGTTTCGACCAGAAATTATGCAGTTAAGGGGTCAAAAGTAAACGATTTGACCTTTGAGACTTCTACCAAACTCCTCCGACAATTTTTGGTCTAAACACTTGAGATTGTAGATATAGGTTCCTTGGACATAAATCAAACTTAATAATTCGATGTGAGCTCAAAACAATAAATGATAATAACAGGGGTCAAAGTAAAAAAAAAAAACGTTTTTTTTTTTTTGCTCAGCATATACCTCCAAACACTCGGAAAACGCCGCACACCCATGCTAGTATATCTATAATATAAAGCTGAACGTCTCTGTGTGTTTCTTCACGAATAGGCTCCTGTATACTTGGATATTATAGAAAACTGATCAAATATAATGATAGAACATTTATCAAGACACAGAAAAGGATATGTGTTATCTGGCATAATGATGACTCATTAAAATTATGGGATCTGCGTACGCGTCTGGTCCACAAAGTATTGAAATAAAACATTTAAAAATTAAAAAAAAAGTTTACAAGTTGTTATGGGGTAATCAACCTCCAAATTGACTGTTCTATCCATTATATAAACCGTAGACCTTTTGATCCCAGGTGTGGATTAAACACCAGAGCGACCTCGCCAGCTCGGTGATGTTTACTACTCTTTTCAGCTGTAACCTTTTTACGTTGTTGTTCCAGTAATACATTGTTTAAACTCTATTTCGTTTTCTGCTTATTGCAAGATATAACACAAAAGTTTTTGATATAGATGTATATAATAATACTTTGATAAGTATGTTTTAATTTAAATAGGGATTGTATAATAAAATTTCGGGGTTTGCGTTCGGGCCTAGCTTCCATTGAATGGAAATAGCCACACACTTTAATAAAGACCTTTCATTTCTATCTGTGTAAGTGTACTTTGATAATTATATTTCAGTTTGAAGAAATATGGTATAATAAAATTATGGGGTGTTCGTGCGCGCCTGACCTAAATAGAATAGAAACATGTCACAAAGTTTAACAAGGGTTTTAATATAGATCCACAGAATATTGTGATAAGTGTTTCAGGTATGGAATAATAAATTATGGGGTTTATCTATTTTATTTTTACTTTCCTCATATTTTTCTTTGGTTTTGATACCCCCAAATTCGAGGTAATCTCTTTACAACCCTTCCCTTTCATAACCTATCATAGTTTCATCAATCAGAGTCCATTTTCTGTAGGCTGTTTTTGAACACAATCAACGACGGGTACTTTTGCTAGTATATATATATATATATATATATATATATATATATATATATATATATATACATGTTTTGGGTTGAGCACTTTGAAAATATATTTTCATCCGACGCGTATTTAAGCGTGTAAGCGAACCCCACTGTTTTTTTTGTAAACAAACTAACAGTGTGAGCCCTGTGCGACGGGCAAATGCTAACTTAATAGGCATTTGAGGAGAAATATTTACGTACATTGATTCTTCGTCTGGTGGTTTGAGCAGCCGACTGCCAACACGATGGTTGTTGGTTCGATCCACGGCTGGGAAAAGGTGTATGTCTAACCGCACTGATGAGTTGTGCTACAACGAAACAGTATTGTATGTGGGTGACTAATATGCCCCCTCTTTGGGTTGAGCACTTTGTAAATATATTTTCACTCCACGCGTATTTAAGCGTGTAAGCGAAGCCCACTCTTTGTTTGTGAACACACTGACAGTTTGAGCTCTTTGCAACGCGCAAATGCTAATTTAATAGACATTTGAGGGGAAATATTTACGGGTACTGATTCTTGGTCTGGTGGTTGGAGCATCCGACTGTCAACAGGATGGTAGTAGGTTCGATCTACGGCTAGGAAAAGGTGTATGTCTAACCGCACTGATGAGTTGTGATACAACGAAACAGTACTGTATATAGATGACTATATATATATATATATATATATATATATATATATATATATATATGTATATATACATATATATATGTATATACATATATATATGTGTGTATATATATATATATATATATATATATATAGATCTTGTGGAATTGTTTATTTAATATACCCTCACTAGCATATTTGATACTACATATATCGGCCTACACAGATATAATTGATTAGTAATAATAAAAGCTTCTAACAAAGGCAAAGGAGAAAGCTTTAAGAAAACCATAAACAAGGAAATGAAAAATTAGGCCTAAAAGTAGACGTACTAGCTAACATTTAAATAACAAATTTCCTGAACGTCAGGTTAAATTGAGATAAAAATATATATGAACCTAACTTAAAAAATAACGCTAATCCGATATAAGTAAACTCTAAGCCCAATCATTCCCTATCAATTACAAAACATTTTCCTAACTAGATCGTAAGTAAACTCAGCAATAGTAATAATAATATATCTAACAGGTCAATCCACATCTACGACACAGCTTTAAAAGTAGTGGGTACACAATATTGATATTAAATATGAGCAACACACACCGATCACTATAATAAAATTTGAAATAGAAGATAAACAAATATAATCTAGTATACGCCGCCATGCATATAAATGTAAAACAACCAAAGTTGGCAAGAAATTTGAAATGCACTTCCCCGTAACCAACCCCTACACAAAATCTTCAATAAAAATAACCTAAAGTTTTCATACAGCTGCTGCGAAAATTTAGCAATGATAATTTTAGCCCATAATAACAAATATTAAATAAGGGCAATGAAAACCATAATAACAAATTAAATATTAAAATAGCGAATAACACGTCAAAAATAAAACACAGAGAACAAAATGTAACTATTAGAAACATTAATAATAATAATAATAATAATAATAATAATAATAATTATATTAAAAATTAAGCCAAACCTCAATAACAACAACTTCAATAGAAATAAAAATAAAAATACAAATAATGAACAAGAAAAATGCGACTGTAGATCCCGCACACTCTGCCCACTTTAAAGTAAATGTTTAACCAAAAGCATAATTTACTAGGCCACAACATGTACCAAACAAAAAAAAATACTCAAATAACAAGAAATATTACGTAGGTATGACTTCCTTAGTTTCCAAACCAGATAGTATGACCATAAAAGTACATCTAGGAAAACCCAAATGAAAACAGCACTAGCAAACCAATAATAGGAACTGCAAGAAAGCGGATGTTCGCCGATAGTCGAATGGAAAATACTAAAACAATAAAGAACATGTAAAGACCTAGACAATCCATGTATATCATGCACCCATGAAAAAATGTGCTATCCTATACTTTAAAGAACCTCAACATCTATTACACTGTAGGAGAGAAATAGTGAACCACTGTGTGCACAGCTGAAACTTTACTCTATGATAGTGATACAGAAATATTTTTACATTGACAATACCAATAGAACATAAATAAATAAAACAATTAAATTAAAATTAAAATAAACGTACATATTCATAAATAAACACACACATATATATATATATATATATATATATATATATAAATAAATGAACATAATATTCAAAATATAGACGAAAACACAAACTAATATATCTAAAGAACTCAAATGTTTGTTTTTTGAATGTTCAAATGTTTTTTTTAAACAAATAATTATTAGATCAGGGTTAAGGTTTCGAATGAAGCAGATTTCGTTTTTTTTTTCATCATATTTTCCCTTTTTTGCAATGGTTTTAACCATTTGTTTGATTAAAAATTCGATAAGATGCGTAAACGCTTACTTTTTTAAGTGATCTTATGATTTTGACCAGGACTATATATATATATATATATATATATATATATATATATATATATATATATATATATATATATATATATTATTTAGTAATAAATGGTGAAATTCTTTTTAGACTTCGAAAATTTGTTTTAGAAATGTCCGCATTAAACCATTGAAATAATATTTGTAAAAGTAATATTTTTGAATGTTAGGTCCTTAGTATTGGGACCAAAGATACAATTTCGAAATTCTTAAGATCTCTATCCAGTCATAACTTATGATATGAGAGCATGATACCGCTAGAATGGTTTATAATAAGAAGATGAGATCTTAGTTAATGGTTTCACGTTCAGCGATATTTTTGCTAGTCACCGAACAAGATTAATATTTTGGACAATTGTTTTCTTAGGTTATAAAATTTCGATTTTACTATTATATGATATTCTACTAAACACATGGAATACATGATATTGCGTGGTCTAATCGACAGAGCTATGCCTCTATATCCTTTTCATGTAATTTCTAATTTGTGTAAGTTTATTATTAACAACTAAGGTGTTTAACCCAACTTTCAATCTGTATCGTATTTATATTGTTGTATGAGACTTACATTTTATACGAATGTCGATATATTATTGGTTTCTTACTAGTAAACTAGTGCTGTGCACATTTGCATCAGGAAGTCAAACTTTTCAAAAATTTTTTATAATAACTCTTATATCCCATTGTGGTATTTATACTGCATGAGGTTTGTGTTTATTTGTCTAAACTTGATTTCTGCTACCGTTGTTTTGTTTACTTGCTTTTTTCTTAGCCTATGAACATTTTTGTCAATTCATTTTTCTCGTAATTTTATTTATTCGTTACGTTCAACAATTAGGGCATCGCTCGCTTTTCTTGTGGATTCATAGACATTCTTTTTCGTATTTTATTTAGGTGCTGTTAGCTCTATAATCACATTTGTTTCTGACTTCTTTGCTATGCCATTTCATTACCATGAACACGACATCAGACATAGTGTAGGCGTCTCTGAAACCGTGACAAACTATCCAGATTAAGTTTCAGCTTCATTTTCACTCCTTTATTTTACTCACTTTCCTTTAATATTTGTGGCATGAGAGCATGGCTTTATAAAACCATCCCTAATTCGTCGAGGTTTCTCATGTGTTTCTTATGTGATGGTGATCTTCATGAACGTTTAAACGTGTTCGCCTTGATAGTCGTTCTCAAGCTACAACAAAAACTAGGATAAACTTATTTGAAACCCACTTTCGTTTTTATGTGTAGGGCATAATTTTTTCAGTGATATAACCGATTTTAACTTCCTTTGGAATTGCTGCAAAATTAAAAGTAATTATATTCCTGTTGGTTAAAATGTTCCTAGTTTAGGACAGCAAAATTAAAGAAAAAAAGAATTCGTCTTTGCAAAACAAACACCGCCGGGTTTGAGGTCACCACTGACACCAACCTTCGTCTGTCTGCCTCCCGCCGACGAAACCTGTCAACTCCTTTTATACATGTCTCCCGCGTGATTTCACGTAATTTTGTGTGGCTGTCACCAGAGCGCACCTTTTAAAACTATGGGCGCCATCTTGATTTCTCTCTCTCTCTCTCTCTCTCTCTCTCTCTCTCTCTCTTTCGCCCAACCACGCCCGACACACACGCGGTAAGACCTCTGTACGTTTGATCTATTTTCCCTTTCTTTTTCTCCTTTCCTTCTGCTAACGTTAAACAAAATCGTCCTTTTACCTCTTTTTCCTGTCTATATTTTTGTAATGTTACACTCTTGCTTACGCAAATCCACAACAATTTAATCTTCTGTCACTAGCCTAATGTACTGACTTCAGATGTCTTCTCTTGATGTATTTATTTTTTCTCTGGTCAGAAAATTTACATTAGGAATTGTAAATGTTTCATATTTCATTAGATTATTGTCTCTTAAACTTCAGTAATAATCTCAGGAATATTATCGCTGTAGATATTTTTCGCATAATTACGTTTTATCTGCTACTTAGTGGGTTTCCAATATGTAATTGTGACGGTTTATCGAAAGGTGTATATACAAGAGGGTCAATTACAATATTTAATGACACTTTTATTTAATTTATTCCCAGAAAAAACCTGTGTGGCTTCAGTTAATTTTTATTTTATGTTTTTCATTTTGTCGGTTTTGTATCTAATTGTCTTTAACTTGAGCACCAACTAGTTGTTTGACCAGAATGATTATATCTTCTGGGGAATAATCCAACGTTTCTGGCTAAAGGGGGAGTCCTCTGAGAATAAATTCCATCTCTCTTCTGGAAAATGTTATCAAACGATATGAGGATTATTACCATCTGTACTTATCAAAACATATGGCACATACAATACTCGGAGATTACTACATACACCCACACGCGGTGTCCATTTGCGTCTTGCTTACAAGCATCCCAAATTTTCAGTAATCTCAACCTATTCAATAACGTTTGTGAATGACATTCTATTATCGTAACAGAATAAACTAGCATCTGCATATTGCCTTTTCAATCACTATAAACTTACAATGTACTGAATCCTAATTGTTATTTATTCTCAACACGAGTGACCCTGAGCCACCGTATTATCGATTATGAAAGAACATATGTGTAAGAAATAAATTTATATTTGTAGAAGAATCATGGTGAAGAAAGCGGTTGGGGATGAATTAATAATTACAATGGTAAGACATTACCAGCTGATTGATCGAATCAGTCTTCTCTAAAGCTTTTTCTATCCAAAGTAAGGACCGACGTCGCGTGTTGTAAATTACCTGCCAATTCATGTAACAATGCCGCGGACTGCTCAGGCACGAGAAACATGTCAGATGACATGACAGGTCCCCACTCATAATTTATATATGATCTCGTTTTTTTTCGGGTGGCTCCTTTAAGCGTAGAACATCATAATAATATGAAAATTATTTCATATAAAAATAACAACGAATAAGCGTCAATTTATCATTAAATTCCGAAATCAACAAACAAAATGTACTGATATAGTTTTAACATTTTTTATATCTAAGTAATGTTTGATTTATTTGATACACTCTATTGTTATTGTTCCTTATCGGCCTAGTATGTTCATTTCGCTTTTCTTTCTCTCTCTTCCTTCCTATCTCTTTCTCTGTATCTCTCTGTATATCTCTATCTCTCTCTATCTCTCTCTCTCTCTATATATATATATAAATATATATATATATATATATATATATATATATATATATATATATATATATACAGGGTATCCCAAAATATGTACTCACTCTAACGCCTTGCTTTATTTCTACATTTTGTGCGTAAGTGCATATGTCTTGCTAAACATATAACACTAAAGAGTTACATTTGTAAGTACAATAAATAAATTGATGTAGAACGTATTTATTTATTGCCATGTATCTCTCATTCCGTCCATGTTCACAAATGTTTAAAATGCCTTCCTTTATTTTCCAAACACAACTGATAACGCCTAACAATGGAATAGACAACATTGCTAAACACTTCCTGTAGAACTGCAAGATATTCTATTTGAATTTCATTTTTCAAATCATGGGTTGATGCTGGTCGTTCAGCATAAACCTTATCTTTGACATATCCCCATAAAAAAGATATCCATTGACGAATGTTTTGGTGTATGTGCAGAAAATTCAACGCTACATCTTCTGGCAATTAATTTGTTTGGATATTTTGCATCGAGGTAAGTCCGTCCATCCAGGTGTTAGTGTGGAGAAGCACAATCTTACTGGAAGTAAATTCCATCCTACCAAAACATCACTCCAATCCCCAAACCGACATTTTCGATCAGTAAGTAAAATACACTCAGCCACTGACAGTTTGGTAAAAAAAGATGGCCCAACGATTCACAATACTGACATCCCGCACCAGACTGTAACACCTCGTAAGTTCAAATGCTGTTCCATACTCAAATATGAATTGTCACGGACCTAATGTCGGTCGACTAAACACTTTAGCCGTATCACTCCATAAGATTTTCTCTGGAGAGATTACTTCATCTATGAAATTGTTCAGATATCATTTGAAAAAAGGAAACTCTGGTACCATGATCATCTTTATTAAGAGCTTGAATTAATTTGGAAATGCAACTTTTCTAATGAAACGATCTTGAGATAGCTATTTCACAACGTAATTGTCTTACGGATTTCTCTGGAAATCGGGAAAGGGTTTCGCATAATTCATTGCGTTTATTGGGGCTTGTACATGTTCGTGGTCTTCCAGAACGTTGCTTATTGACGCTGCTTATTGACGTTGCTTATTGACGTTGCTTATTGACGCTGTACACAGTTCCGTATTCTTCAATTTTTTCTCCAGTTGCGTTGTCTTTGCACTTCCATTACATTCTCATGCTTCCAGTATGACTTTAATATAATTTTTTTCTTACACGTGCTAGTTGTACGTTTTCCGTTATGCATCTGAAAAAGAAATACATAACAAACATTATTTAAAAGAGTGAATAATCTTTTGGAAGATATATATAAATATATATATATATATATATATACTTGCGATTAGTCAACAAAAAGCCAACTCGTAGATGGTCTGCAACAACAAAAACACCTGTTTCCATAAAACGTAATTGGAATCATGTTGTTTTTTTCTAGTGCCACGATTTTATCGTTCTAGTTCGTACTTTTTTTTGTGTCTCACTTTAACAAAACATATATTCATCGTCTGTATTTACTAATTGTTCATATAATTTTCCACTTTATTATTTGCTAAAATCTACATTATTTATGTTTTTTATAATAGTTCAAATGTTTTTAATGATAGTTCCTAATTTTCTTTTTAATTATAGTTCGTTAGAATATGCTATTGTAGTTCTATACATAATATAAAATGTTATATATACTTTTTTTTTCTGTGTACAACGGATAAATTACGAAGCTTGTTAAAGGACATATATATAATATATATATATATATATATATATTAAAATATATATTAAAATATATGACTCATGTCCAACTAACCTACATATAAAATTTAAAGTGTTTAGAACAAAAATTGGCAAAGGAGTTTGGTAGAGTCTGCAACGGCCAACTCTTACAACTTTGATATCTTGGCAGCCAAATTTTCAACCAGAAACTGATTGAAAAGCTTGCTGCATATCGGAATATATTTTATGTAGAATGTCAAATGTTTACACCCAAAATTGGCTGAATAGTTTGACTGTAATGATAAACTCTTTCAAACGTTGACTCCTTTGAGCCAAATTTTTAGCCAAAAAACGATTTAAAACTTGCCCTATGTTTCAGTACACTTTATGTAAAATTTCAAATGTTTAGACCAAAAATTGTCTGAGTAATTTTGTAGAAACCGCAGAGGTCAATTTTTTTTTAAATTTGACCCCAATTTTGACCCCTTATAATTTATTGTTTTGGGCACAAATCAAATTATAAAGTTAAATCCATTCCAGGTAAAATTTCAATGTGTAGACCCAACATTGGTAGAGGAGATTAGTAGAGTTCTCTAAATTCAAATCGTAGAACGTTGGCCCATTCACAGGCAGATTTCTTTTCTTATATAAATAGTTCGTACATTAATTCTGAGATAGAAATCTTAGTATGAATTTACGAACTATTTTGGAACTAAATTACTAAATATCTTTTCGTTAGTAAGCATATTGTACAACAACGTTCTGATCCCCATCTGATATCAATAGAAATGAATGACTATTCTTTTGGAGAGGATTCATGTTTTGACAAGGTTCTGAGCTTGACCTTTACTCCTGATCTGAAATGAAACACATACATCAAATATGTTGCAAACGCCGCTGGAAAAATGATGCGATCCTTCTATTAATCCAGTAGATATCCCACTGCTGAATTATCTATCTATATAAGAGCAAGGTACGTCCTAGGATTGGGTACGGTTGCCACGTCTGGCCAGGAGCTATGAGAAAGGACAGCAGTGTTTTCTGCTAGAGGGGTATTTCTTGTGAAAGTCTGGCGAGCAGGGAACGTTGATTGGAGCTACACCGAGCACTTGTCATGAAAGTAACGATAAAACAGAGACAAACTCGCAACATTTCTTCTATGAGAAAGAGGTTGCAGGGAAGAGAAAAGGGCACTCCCTACGAGGCTACGAGGGCTATTTTGAACTCTATCAAGGCAGGATAAGTCCTTTCTAGCAGCTCTTGCCCAGATGTGGCAACAGTACTCCATCCGTGGACCTACCTGGCTCTTATAGAGACAGAGAATTACATCAGCAGTGAGATATCTACCGGATCGATAGAAGTATCCCACCATTTTCCAGCGGCCTTAACAACGGATTTAATGTATGTGTTGCGTTTAAGATCAGAGTAAAGGTCAAGCCCTTATCCTGGATTCTCCTCTGGGCCTTGACAAGTGGTGATGCCTACGTGAAAAAATAGAACAAAGAATGTGTTTTATGATTGAGAGGCACGATTAGTCGTTGGGTTTGTATATATATATATATATATATATATATATATATATATATATATATATATACATATTATTTACACGTTTCCATCATAATATGGTTCCAAACGTACAGCGCTAAAACATTCGGCTAGAAATATAGGCAAATCTTTGGGAATCTAACCAACAGTTGTAGCAGTATAAGTTTAGAGCCATTATAAAATGTGCATAAGTATTATGTATATTCTTATATGTCCGCCATTATATATATATATATATATATATATATATATATATATATATGTTTGTATGTGTATGTGTGTGTGTTAAACGTGTTTATTAGAATGTACAAATTATATATGCACATTTTATAGCCGTCTTATCGTAAATGAATGGCGATGTTTTACAAGGTAAATTATGCCTCAATTAATAAATACAAAACACTAGTGTGGAAAATTATACTGAGATTAAAAAGAATACTGTTTGAAATATTGAACACTGCAAAAAATATATAGTAATCTTCGTCTATGAAAATCGAAGTGCTTTACGTTTATATTAAAGACGAAAGTACAACAAGCGCCGAATAATCTACACCAGCTATAATTATTATATTTTCATGAGGCTTCCTAGAAAACATACGTAATTATTCGCGTAGTTATCTTTTTACAGTTAAACGGGAAATCATATTTTTGCGATTGTTGCTTTGTTTTAGAGACGAGTAGGATTTCTCATTTTCGGAGAGCACATTTGAATAATAGAATAGAAAATATATATAATGCATATCCTAGTATGTCGATCGAACAGGACAAGTCAGCAACAAAAATAAACAACAAATAAGGAGAACTGATTCAAAAGAAAGTAGAAATAAGAACATGAAGCATAAAATGATAAAATGAAGCAAAACCTACGACTCCATCTTTTAACACGAACTGAACACGCCGTTGTCCAAAATAGACGTAGTAGCAAAGAAGGAAAAACAAAATACATAGATAATAATTGAAGGGGGAGTAATTATATCTTTGCGTAGCATGATGATAGCATTGGAAAGCGAACATGGGAAGCTTCCGGATTAATTCTATATCGATAAAGAGGTAATTTTACATCAGTTTGTTTCTTGAACGCACACTTGCATATTCGTATACTTTTTTCGGCTGTTTTCTGTGATCGGTTTCTATCGTTATGTTTTCTCATTGATTTTGGGTTAAGCATTCATCACATAATTATGGCCTATTCGTCCTCTATTTTGTCCATTAGATATTTCTAATTCACTTTCCGTTTGTTCTTATACATATTTTTATCTTTCATCTCCTTTTTTTTCGTCTTGTTCTTGTTTGTGCACTTTCTACTTATTCCCTCATTTCGTTTTCCTTTTTGCCTTATTTATTTCCTTCTCATCCTATTTCTGCATCTCCAAACTATTATGCCATTTATTTTGTTTTTATCAGTATTTTTTCCTTTTCATCTCTTCAATCTATTTCTCTTTCCGTATTTTATTAATTACACATGTCCCTTTAATCTCTTACGTACTGATTTCACTCGTCAATTTACATTATTGTTCATCATATAATTATAATCTATCTGACTCTTCCGCATTTCATCAGAACTTTTGTATTCCCTTTTGTCCATGCATTGATTTTATCTATTGTTTCATATTTAATATACGCGTTTCCTTTTTCAACTCTGTTTCCTTTGCTTATTTTTAAATAGATTTTCTTTGTGATATTTCGAATTCGTTTCGTATTTACTTTAAATTTTTTTACTTTCTTTAATTTCTTCAGATTATCTTTCTTATTTATACATTATTTTCCTCAATTTCTTAATTCTATCATTGCTCCCTACGAGTATTCATTTCCTTTTGGTCCCCTGAGAAAAGTGAGTTCGATCTGTATATTCACCCTTGTCCCTACGTCCGTTTGTTAAGCCGTACTTTTTCAATAACTACGCCTTGGAATTTTGTGAAATTTTGCAGAAACATTAAACTTGATACGAGCAAAAAAAAGTAACGGAACATATTTTTCGGGAAAACTCCAATTGCCCTCCGAGGGGTGCCTTTCGTGTTAAAATGGCTAAAATAGACACGTTTCTGCTTATTTAAAAAATTGATGTCTTGGATTTTCAAAACTTTCTGAAAAGTTGTACGTAACTGATTTCTATATAATTTTGTTTGTCCATACTTTGCGATAACTCTTAGGTGTTCCCCAGGGGCTCTTTTAGGGCTAATAAAAACACTCCATTTTTGGGACTATTTTACCATAGTTGTCCAAATTTTCTGCGTATATCTATCATTTCCTTAGTATATTAAGAGAATTCATGGCCATAAATAAATATTTATGTTATAGAAACTTCTAAGAAAATACATTTTATGTATTTTTATCTTAGTTATGTAATGTCCTTCAGTTACCAGTTTGTACTCATTTTCCCAAGGTTTTACAATCAACGTAATACTCTTATGTAGTATGTTGTATATCATCACTTACCTTATCAGAAATGCGCGAGGTATTCTATCGTACACTTGCTTTTAGTCGATATGTGCCATTATTCCTTCCTTTAGGACCATTTAGGTTATGTATACTAAATAAAGCGTTCCTCTTTTTCCTTTCCAGAATGCTTTCTGTTCCTCGTTAATTAATTCTCGCTTATTAAGCAATTACGATTTATTTTCTCATGTGTGGTGCTAAGATTTTCTACATGTTTACAAGCAGATTAGGTGCTAAGTACGGTTCCGTCTTTTTATCAGTGTTGTGCTGGTAATCTATTCTGTCCTGTAATCTTCGTGGATAGATCTTTTCATGTGTTTTCCTCTTGTAAATTTCAGGGCACCGTACTTCTACATGCTATATTTTTATCTTAATTCTTTACTGAACATGTAAGTGTCCGTCACGGCTGTACTTAGTTTGGTTTTATTCTTTGCAAAACAATTTTAGTTGCCCATGAATAATATATGATTTACCAAGTACGCCTTTATTTCTTACTAATAACAGGAATTTATCTTTCGCACTATGAACGAGGAGATCACTATAATACAAATAACAATGACGACAAGCTGTATCTGAAAAATCACTCTCTTCATATTAACTTCATAAAGATCTTCCCGGTTTGATCTCAACGACACCTTCCGTTGTTTCGTACTTTTTTCCCAGAATGCACGTACTTTCGGCGCTATTCCAAATATTACCATGAATTCCATGATCGAGTTATATGGAACCAGATCATATGCGTTGTGGTAGTCTATTCATAACATTAAAGATTTGTGAGTCTTCTCATACAATACCGAAACCGAAGTATTGTCCTATCAAAAAGTAATGCTCTTTTGTATTTCAACTACGTCGTATACATTCCTGTTTTTCACAGGTAAGATATACGCTTCCGAATATACCTGTAAGAATTTCAACATTAATTGAAGGCTTGCGATTGGCTCGTAATTACATACCGCAGTTCTTTTTTTTATGTTTCCGGTAAACCTGAAGTCTCGTGCGCGTTTCATGCAGAAACTATATCCTCTGAAAAAAATATCGTCGATTTGAAATGCAATACTTTAATTCAAGTGTGTAAGGTTTGTTATCCCATATTCCTGAACATCATCTGATCCGTGCCTATTACAATTTTGAATATTTTCTAACCTTTATTTTTTTGTTAAATTTCTCGTTGTGCACTTTCATCACATTTTGAATTTATTTAAACCTATTTCTATTTTATTCTTAAAATCTGTCAGCCACAAAGCGGTGCTGTCATGTTTCTTTTTAACTCTCAAAAATATCACACCTAAACCTTGTGTATACTTATGAATTTTGTATTTAATTTTAAACTTATTACCCTTCTAGTAAAAGAGAACGATATATTTTATATAAACTATTCGATTTTGCGTTCGTATCTCCTAATCTTCAAACAAGTTTACATCATGTCTTAATTTCTTTATATTTTCCTCATTACTCTATCTCCACTTTGGTTGATTTATTTTTTAACAAACAATTCGATTTTCTTCAGAGTCAGACACTAACTCGAATCGTTGTTAATTTCAACTACACCATTACTTAATTTACCTTGTTCACCTGAACTTTCAGAGCTTTTTTTCTGTCTAGTTTTCTAAACAGGATTACATTATTTCCTTTTCAATAATCAATTTCAGTCTTTTTTTTACATAGGCATCACCACATTATCAAGGCCAAGAGGTCACTCAAGGATAAGGGTTAAAGAGTGTACAGTAGAAATTGGACATTATAGTAATCATTAGAAATGAAAATTTGGTAAAGTTGATAACTTATATGGAACGGCTCATCAAGAACTTATTTACGTTAGACTTGAAGACAACCATATTGTAGTCAGCCGGAAAGCAGGAAAACGGAAGACAATTCCACAGGCGTGCAGTTCTAAGAAAGAAGCTTTGTTCATGGAATCTACGTTTAGGTTTAGGGACAGATAAAGAGTGGGGGAAATTATTGATAGTGTTTACAGCTAGACGAGTGTTTCTTGTGAAAGTTTGGCGAGGGGGACCATAGATTGAAGCTCATTCGAACACTTTCCATGAAAATAGCGATACATCAGAGACAAACTCGCAACATCTCTTCTGTGAGATAAAGGTTGTAAGGAAGAGAAAAGGACATCTCCTACGAGGCTACGAAGTCTATTTTGAACTCTATCAAGGCAGGCCAAGTCCTTCCTAGCAGCTCCTGCCCAGATGTGGCAACATTATTCCATCCTTGGACGTACCTGGCTCTTATATAGATATAGAATAGCATCAGCAGTGAGATATCTACCGGATCGATAGAAAGACCCCACCATTTTTCCAGCGGCCTTGGCAACAGATTTGATGTACGCGTTCCATTTAAGATCAGGAGTAATGGTCAAGCCAAGTAGTTTGTCAAAACTTGAGGCCTCCTGAAGACGAGAGCCATTCATTTCAATTGATGTCAGATGTGGATCAGAATGTTGATGATGTAAAGAGAGAAGCTTGGTTTTAGATGCATTAAAAGTAACCAGCCATTCTTTACCTCATTGTACTACGTGCTCAAGATCAGAGGAGAGAGAATTAGAGAGAACTTGGTCGTTTACTGTCTTAGATGTGCTACCATAAATGGTAGTGTCGTCAGCATAAATGTCTACAAATGATGTAAGGATATGATTTGGAAGATCATTAATGTAGATCAGGAAAAGAGTTGGGCCCAGGATGGACCCCTGAGGGACACCGGCATTAATACTGTGAGCTTCTGATTTTTGCCCCTCAACTACTACTCTTATGAACCTATCAGAAAGAAATGATTTAATAATTGAGAAGACATTTCCAGCAATACCATAGCTAGAGATCTTATGAAGTAAACCTTTATGCCATACCCTATCAAAGGCCTTAGATATGTCAAGAGCAATTGCCCTAGAAAGGTTGCCTCCGTCGAGAGATTTTTTAAAGACTCTTACTAATTTCCCATTTTCGTCTACGATATCATGAACAGTTTTTACATCATTACCAATTACCTCACGCTTTGCCTCCTCTCCATTACTTTCCGTATTCGTTCTGTCTATTTCGTTTTCTGTTATTTTGCCCTATATCTGCACGTCTCATTTATTCGGTGCATTATCCCCTGATTACCTCTCACGCCTACCTATTGCCTATAATTTAAATTCTGATAACCATCCATTTTTTCTTCCTGCTTTCGCTTTGAAACACATACGCTATTCTGTTTATTTAAACTTTTCTTTTCCTATCAATTCCTTTAGCATATTGGCTGTATTCCCTGCTAGATTTCTTTTTTGACAGTTATTTTTCCTTCTGAAGAAGCACTTTATGATTAAATTGTTAATGTATTTATTCCACTTCATTTTATAGTGGCACAATATACCTAACGGGCGCGAGCTTTTTACTTTAAATTTCAGTCTCATTCATTCCAGTATTCTAAATATTTTGCTTTCACATTTCCTTTACCAAAATTTTACACAACCACCAGTGATTTTTTTCGGAACACTATCTCTAGACAGCAATTTTTTATAATCGGAATTTTACTTCCTTTAGATAGTCGGTCTAACTGAACTCCGAAACTACTGATTTTAATGTGCCACTTACTCGTCTGATGCACTCACATCTATCAGTAATATAGGTCTACTCGAGAGGACCAGAACTATGACTAGATTGAGCACACTTTAAAGTATTTTATATTTATTTTATATTTTCAGTATGACGAACATTGGAAATTATTATTATTATTATTATTATTATTATTATTATTATTATTATTATTATTATTATTAATATTGGCTCAGAATGAGCTTTCACACAGGTCATCAAAGATATCTCCTTGAAATCGGCTTGTGATGTTCCCTAGAAACTACGTGACAACAAGCCTCCCCAAATGTCTAGTACTTTTCACCTCTTTCGATAGTATTTGCAAATGAATTTGCATTATCGCAACAGCTGCTTGCCATTGATTTCTCGTTGGCATCGGCTATCGGTCTTCACTGAAATTTGAGTAGCAATAAGCCTCCCCAAGGTCCCAGTTCTCTTTTTACATATTCAGCGCAGATCTGGTCAGTGCTTCTCCTTGACTCTACTTGGCTGTTTGGCCTCTTTTTTTAAGGGAGTAAACAGATATGTGGTAATGGGGTGAGGATAGGGTGAGGTTAGAGAACTTATAGATATGCAGCTACGATGTTGTTGGGTTTATGTGGCGTTTCCTGTCCTGCCTGTGCAGGAGTTTGTCTTGTCCGCGCTTGTTGCTCATGTGTGTTAGTCTCCACATTCAAGGGGTTTCTTTAATATTTCAGCTGTTTTCATTATTTTTCTTTTTTGTATTTTTCCAGTCTTTTCTTTTATTCCTATTTCGCCCATTTTTTTTCAAAGTTTTTCAGAATTGTTCCTAATCCTCCTACTATTATAGGTATTATTTTGTATTTTCTTCATCTCCCATACTCCTTTTAGCTCTCTGGCTAGCTCTGTGTATTTGCTCCGTTTCTCCTTTTCTTTAATATTCACCTTATGGTCGGTTGGAAACGCAAAGTCGATGATTTGACAATATTTTTCTTTCTTGTTTATTATTTCGACATCCTGTCTTCTTGCTTGGGTGGGTTTATCAGTCTGTATATCCATGTCCCATAGGATTTTGTGATTCTCGTTTTCAATTACTATTGCCGGCTCATGTTTATACACGTGTTAGTGCTTTCGAGATGCAGTTGTTTGCATACTTCCCAGTACACTGCCCTTCCCACTTAGTCGTGTCTGTTTTTGTATTCCTTTTGGGCGAGTTTGTTGCATTTATTTACTTAATGGTTTATTGTTTTGTTTCTTTGTCCACAGAGTCTCCATTTGCCGTTTTCTTGTGTTCTGTCGATCTTTGCTTTGATGTGGTTAGTTCTTATCGAGTTATCTTGTGCTGCAATTATTAGGGATTCAGTTCTCTGCTTATTTCTCCTTTTGGCATCCATGTCCAAGTGTTTTCGTTATTTTCATCTTTTGTCATCATAATGAATCTTCTATGTAGTTGTTTTTCTTCCCATTTTTCTATTCTAATCTTATTCATTATATCTATGTTTTCTCTTTTGTCGATTTTTTCAGTGTCCCTCACTGCCATGGTTATCCTTTCCGTGTTTTGCGTTATTTATTTTTTTAATTCTTTTTTGTGTCATGCCCACAGTCTTCTATACAAATTAATCCTCTTCCGTCTTCTTTCCTTTTCACGTAGAGTTGATCAACATCGTCCTTTGGGTGTAGTGCATTATGTATAGTCATGAGTCTCCTGGTCTTGTGATCGGGTTGTCTTAGTTCTTCTTTGGTCTACCCTTTAAACAGTCCTGATTATCCAGTCTTCTTGCTTAGATTGGTTTATCAGTTTGTATATCAATGCCCCATAGGATTTTGTGAATCTCATTTTCAATTACTATTACCGGCTTATGTTTATAACACTTGTTAATGCTTTCGAGATGCAGTTGTTAGCATAATTCCCAGTGTACTGCCCTTCCCACTTGGTTGTGTATGTTTTTTTATTGATACTGCCTCCGTCTTTATAACTGTTATTAGGTTTCTGCTATATCATTTTCTTTCTAGAAGTTGTCTTTTTCTCCTGAGGTATTCCTTTCCGATTCTCTCTTACATTTCTGTGGCTTTGGTGGTGTCTGCTTCTAGAACTCCCAAGTATTTATAGGTATCTTGTTTTTAGGGCCCTCATCTCCGTTTGATGGGTAGTCCCATGCCTTTTGTTGCCTCCATTTTTCCTTTCTTGTAACAAGTAAGGCACACTTTTCGATACCAAAGTTCATTTGGATATCCTGGCTGAAAATCCTTGTAGTGTTTATTAGTGTCTCTAGTTCATTTTCGGTTCTTGCAAAAAGTTTCGGGTCGTTCATCACGTGGTTCATTTTTCCTCTGTATTAGAGAACTTGTATCCGGCTTGGTACTTTCTCAGTATATTGTTCAATATATGGCTATGATGAACAGCAATGGTGATAGTGAGGGTCGTTGAAAGGTGCCTCTTTGTATGTTAATTTCTGTTATGTGTTGTTCATCAGATGTCAATTCAAGTCTGCATGTTCTCATTGCATTTTCTATTACGTTGGTGATCCTGCTTGATATTTTATATATATTTAAGAATTCTATTATCTATATTCGCAGGATCCTGCCGTATGCGTTTTAGTAGTCAATCCATGTATTATTATTATTATTATTATTATTATTATTATTATTATCAGCAGTAGTAATTTTTTATTAGTAGTAGCATATACCTTATACGTTTATTTTTCTATTTTCAGTTTTTGTTTTTCAATTTATTTATCCGTCTTGCTTTTAATGCCGTCTTCATACTTTTTATCATATATTCATTTTTCATTTACGTTTCTTTTATATTTCCTTTCAAGTTTGTTTCACTTCTCATGTTTTTGAGCTTAGGATATGATTGTATTTAATTTCTCATCTGCATTTTCTTTATACATCTGTTTTTTTAATCACATCAGTTTATATCCCGTTCTATCGTCGATTTAAGTTTTCTTTATCCACCCCCATCTTAATTCGCCTTTCGTTTTCTAATTTTCGTTCTTACATGTGAATATTTATGATTCATCTTGATTTATGCTGCTTTATCACCGTATTTTGCACAGTGTGCACTTTACGTAATTGATTCATATAGATGTGAGCAAGCTATGTTTGCTTCAAAACGTATCGCATCTATTATATTTAATTATTCCCTAACTACGTTTTCTCCTTCTAATTCTGTTGCTTGCGGATTTAGATACAGAGTTCTAATCAAGTATTCGTTATTGACAATAAGCTGGACTAGTACATGTCGAATTGAGGTACGCTAATTGAGAATTACATAGGATGTTCACCCTCCCAGGCCGTGCCATGCGACTTCTGTGTGTAGCAAGTTAATAGCTAATTACCTGAGCCCCCTGCGCAGACCGAGAAAATTCAACTGGGATGCCTAGGCAATTTTTCCCAGTCAACAGCGCCCTTCTTTTAGTGGTGCTTGCTGGACATCCACACTTTTCAACTTTATGTCCCATCTGGCTGCGGTGAGTAGCAAATTAATACTGCTGGATTTTGGCATTGGATTATAGTAACAGATGTGATATTTCGTGCACATACCAAAGAAATAAAGCCTCCATTTTTCTTTTCTTTTTCCTATGAAGCAAAAATCTACTTACACTTATCTTTTACTTGTTTTGTATTCTTTTTATACGCCATTTCTCTTTATATTGCATTTACATTTGTATTTCACCTTTTGTTTTCTTCTACTTTATATCCATTAATAGCTTCTATCTTTTCTGCTAATCTAATGTCAGTCATACTCATGGTATCATTCTCTATACATCTCAAGGTATTTCCACTTTGTCGACCCGAATGCTTTCTTACACTTCATTTCCATAACACTTGCTGCCTTTTATGATGTAACAATTTTAATAGATAATGGTTAAGTATCAATATTAATCTAACTTAGTCTACTAATTACTTATTGCATATATTATCTAGTTCTTCGTATTTATCTGAAAAAAAATGACTTACTTACTGTAAGTACAATCTTTATATTGTTAAGTACATTAACCTGACTTCCGAAAGCAACGACGTATAAAAAATATGTGTTTTACTAAATATTCGCAGTATTTATAATATGTTGTAAGACATGACGATAGAAAAATATGTAAAATACTTCGTCTTTTTGTACGAACAAACAAAACTATTGAACAGGTCTCTACATGAAATGAACATAAAAGTATTTTTCGAAGAGACACACGAACCAAAAAAAAACAAAAAAACAATTAATCTTTGGAAATTTCATTCCCTCTTTTGAATCACGATAAATTCTATGGTTGAATTACTTTAATCAGACACGACTTCCAATAGAAACGAATCAGACATCCTTAAACCACATTATCTAGAGTGATTAATAATTGTGAACCTATGCTGTTAAATCATCTTTTCACACCATAAAAGCTTTGAAAATTATATTAGATTATAGATGATATACAGCTAGGATTACAAAGGATGTAATAAAAAAAAAATGAACTGCAGGAATAATTAATAAATTACAAACGTTTAAATTAATCTAAATATTTAATTATTACGTTCAATCTGACACCCCAAACAGATTTATAAATACATAGTTGTGAAATCATTACGGATTCTAATGTTCGTAACATTATAAACTTTCACGCAAACGACCCTGAGGAGTCTGGTTGTATACGACCTAGTAATGCAATTAGTAAATACGGAAACGTATGTCGTAAAATGTTCTTAAATAACTAACACATATTGGCAGTTTTTTTTTTTCAGAAAGTAGTTTATCGGTGTTTTCTTTGTAGTTTGCTGTGTTTTGGATGTTGTAACTTATTAATATGCATCTTAAAAGCGACACATCTTTCCCGTGTTTACAAATTTTCCTAGGAGGAAATAATATGAGCGAAACCTTCCATTTGAAAATACAAATATATTAGTTTTGCTATACGCTTTTTACTATAGATATTATTCCCCGACCTAGCAAGATTTCTGGAATTAAAATTTCTTTTGGGGACACTTTTCTTTTTAGATTTAGATTTCAGATATTTTATGGAAACTAACTCATGTCATGATTTTTTTTTATTAAATCTTATTTTGTAAAATAAAAATAATTGTTATAATTCTTTTTTTTATCCTTTGCAAATGATTTAAATTTCAGTATGGGATTATGAATGATAACGACTACCAGTTGTCAAAATTTCAGCTATTCACCTTTGTTATTTCTAAAAAATATTAGGTTTTAAAATTGTCTCCCTTAGTTTTGGACGCTACTGCAAATAATAATAATAATAATAATAATAATAATAATAATAATAATAATAATAATAATAATAATAATAATAATAATAATAATAACAACAACAACAACATTGCCATTCATCAAATATCGGCTGTCTTTATTTTAAATATCACGTCCTGTGATATTTGGTTTGGACGATAGATGCCCTGAAAAATTTTCTTCTGATTAATGTTTACTTTTACAATATGTAAACGAAAAAAAAATGCGGCGATTTTAAATAGTATCTCTTCTCTTATCGTTAATTGAACTCATTAATAATAAAAAAAAAAATAAAATTGTGAAGTACACCCGGGCTTTAACAGGGGATAATTCAACTTTTAGTCGAATGCTCTAGCACTAAGCTATATTTTTTATCAGAAAAAATGATTTGCTAAACTTTTATTTTCTTCCTTGGCTGGTGTAACGTAAAATGCTCCTCTGTAAAAAAATATTATTTTTTATCAGTAAGATCTAACAGCTATTTTTAAGATTGGATCTCTTGGATTTTCGATACATATCGGATGAATGTATACAAAACATATGCTCTCAGCTATATAAATTAGCTTTTATGGGAAATTTGCAAAAGATTACCTTATCAGTTTCGGAATGCATGAGGAAGGAACTCACGCACAAACACACTAAGTTACCTTTATATAATATCATATATATATATATATATATATATATATATATATATATATATATATGTATATATGTATATGGGGGTATGTGTGTGTATTATACAAATGCAGTTTAATCTGCGATATCATTTGTTTTCAGACAGACTGACTCTCTCGCTGACAAATAGATTTTCAGATGCAGCTGCTGTATCTCATTAAGTGGCCAGTCTTATTTCTCGCAATATACGTTTCGTACATGCATCGCTATTTTAATACTACCACGTTTTTTATGGAGAATCAGACTCGGTAGTAGAACGCGCGTATTTATGAATAGTATGGCCTCTAAGCTTGATATATGCAAAGGGCAAATGTGCTATTTCTAAGCATGCGCAAAATTAATTATTTTCTGCTTGTTTTCATCTTGCTTGCTTTCTATTCTAATCTTACCATAGCAGTGACTCTTATTTCAATTGCTTCTATTAGAGAATATTCTTTCGCATTATCTTTAAAGTTATTCACGGACCATTACCCTTGAAATAGTAATTCTCATATTATCATACACAACATAGTCTAGTTAACCTGTATACCGATTTTAAACATTACTGTATTACTGTAATCATTGTTAAATATTGAGATCCTCAACGTAAAAATTGTTAACACAATAAAAATCAATGTGATACTACGTAGTTATATATTTTATAAATATATTTAACTAGCAGGCCGCCTGGTGGTACTCGGTCGTAAAATAGGAATACATATTATATTTTAATTCATGCAAAAACTAAGATATGTGCATGGGAATATTATGTTTTTTCTAAACACTTCACTTCTGGTAAAGAAAATACTCGAGCTGAGATCGAGATTAAAACCTTACAACAGTGAAGCAAATACAATATGCATTAAGCCAGCTTGACACGATCTTGAAAAGTGATTTGCACTCCACTTATTCTTTAAATATTGAATCTGTCATTCGAGCAATTCACGCAAGCGCATGTGTGAAAGAGCAAACATAAAAATCCGACAAGCGTTACGTCCCAATTTATCAATTGTAACCTATTTTTTCCGGATGAAAACCGGTGAAAATTTTTCCACATGTATGTCACTAGCATTTTCAGTGCCATGAGTTGGCTGGAGAAATTAACCAGATCTTCAATTGATTATGCAAATTTAAATATTTACTTTATTCAAATCCAAATGATACAGTAATTTAAAAAATATTTTCACACATGTCTGAATACCCTATATATGAAAGTTTAAGTGTAGATAGAAAATCATTGATTTTATATGTTGAGAATTGTTCTCACTCGCACACATATTCTCACATTAAAAGATATTAGTCTCGCAAGTAACTGCGAGACAAACAAAATGTTACTTAGAGACTACTATTGTGTAATCCAGCGTAGGGGACCGGTAGAAAAAATAAAAAAATAATTTACTTGAGACATACTTATTGAACATTTTCTGAAATAGTACAATAATTACCTTGACATTATTCTGTTTAGTTTAAGATATCATTTTCAGATATTTTGATACTAATACCGTTAATATTTGAATATAATTGCCGGATTTTAGTTTCATCAAAGTTTTCCACTACAACGTAAACAAACCACTATTCGTACTACCATAATAACAGCGACACAGAGAGAGAGAAAGGGAGAGAGAGAGAGACAGACAGACAGAGAGGGGGCTACTGTTCAGTATTTGTGTAAAATATTGCATAACTGATTTTCCCCTATTTTTGATGATCCGTTACATTACTACCATTGCTAAATTAATTTAGTTTAAATCCCGCATTTTCATCCATGCTCACCACCGCCCACCGAAAATTACCGACTATTACCGAATAAGCAGACATTAAATTGTAGCAAACACACATCCGTAAAGTTGTTTATGTCTGCGTTGCAGAGCTACTTACATGTAACATTTTCTTGCATTATTTACAACACGTAAGCGTACTATTTTTTTTTTTGTTGTTGTTTGTTTACAAATACTGTGTCAATAAAATTCTTACTTTCTTTTATATTATTAAGAAAATAATAGCGTGTTACAATTAGTGCATGAGCACCAACATTTTTACTATAAGGGACTTACGTAGGACTCCTGGGACTTACGTAGGAACCCCCTGGAGTAAATGTGGTATTGCGGTGATTTTGTGGCCTGTCAAGAATATATTATGAATATATTATTATCATTTTTAAGTTTGTAACTGGCTGTAACATTTTCTTGCATTATTTACAACTTTTTGTAAATAATGCAAGATTAAGTTTTCCACTACAACGTAAACAAACCACTATTCTTACTACAATAATAACAGCGACAGAGAGAGAGAGGGAGAGAGAGAGACAGACAGACAGAGAGGGGGGCTACTGTTCAGTATTTGTGTAAAATATTACATAACTGATTTTTCCCCTATTTTTGATTATCCGTTACATTACTACCATTGCTAAATTAATTTAGTTTATATCCCGCATTTCCATCCATGCTCACCACACCACCGCCCACCGAAAATTACCGACTATTACCGAATGAGCAGACGTTAAATTGTACCTATTTACTATGCCTCCCCACGGGACAGAGTTAGACACCAGGGTCGTTTTTTAACGTGGAGAAGAGGTACAAAAATAAAAACTGTCTCAGTCGTGAAGGATTTCTCCTCCACCGAAAGAGAACATGAAAATGAAGTGCAGCACTGCAGCATCTGAAGAACAGATACATTTTGATCTTGACCAAAAGGCCAAGCACACATCCGTAAAGTTGTTTATGTCTGCGTTGCAGAGCTACTTACATGTAACATTTTCTTGCATTATTTACAACACGTAAGCGTACTATTTTTTTGTTTTTGTTGTTTGTTTACAAATACTGTGTCAATAAAATTCTTATTTTCTTTTATATTATTAAGAAAATAATAGCGTGTTACAATTAGTGCATGAGCACCAACATTTTTACTATAAGGGACTTACGTAAGACTCCTGGGACTTACGTAGTACCCCCCTGGAGTAAATGTGGTATTGCGGTGATTTGTGGCCTGTCAAGAATATATTATGAATGATGGCAATAAAAAAGTATATGATAAAATTGCTGAAAAAGCTAGAAAATCTGAATATTATTGAAAAAATAAAGATAAAATAAAACAAAGAGTTCAGAATTATAAAAAAAAACTCAAAGCGGTAAATTATGATACTTATAAAAAAAAGCAAAAAGAGTCAAATAAAAAATATTTCAATAAAAATAGAGAAAAAATGCATGCGAAAATGGCCCAGTATTATAAAAGAATAGAGAAAAAATTTGTGCAAAAGCATATTATAACAAATATAAAAATAAACATAGAAAAACAGCATCTAAATTTACTTGCAAATTCGAAATGTCAAGCAAAGATGCTAATTTTCATCGACACATTCTGATTAGAAATATGAGACAAATTAAAAAACGACGAAGATGTTATGATGAATTAATGCAAAAAATGATTATAATGAGGAAAATGATTATGTCATACAATAACATTTTCAAAGAGAATATAACAGACCTACAGGAACGCAGATTGGCAAATAAAAGTGCATTCAGCACTGTCAACAAGAAATATATTGAAGGAGTTGGCATGAGAAACTTCATGATCAACCAATTGAAGAAGTACTTCAGATGCATCCACTCTTATGTAGAAAAAGCCAACAATGACGGTCTGCAGACTTATTGGGGCGATAATTTGTTCCACTGCTTCACCAATGAGCACTTTCTTTGCGATAAAAGCAAATATGAATATGTGCCATTGGCTCAGTTGTCAAGACACAATTTTAAATTTATGCATTGCCAAGAATGTGATTGCAGTGAATTCAACACATTTGAAGTCCCCATAAATGAAAACAATGAAAATCAAATTAATAACAGTGACTACAGAATATCAATGACTCGTCTGTGTAGAATCGAAGATGGCTGTCCAGACTCAGCTCAGAAATTGGAATATGCTAAAAGATTGCATAACAATTTGTCTGATTTGAGTCCGAATTTGAAAATTGCTCAAATGAGGAAGAAATTGGATACTTTCCAAAGTTGCAAAGGTATGCATTCTGATAGAATTTATTGCTGTGGCCAAAGTGATTGCACGGACAAGCTGGCCCTGCTGAAACTCTTGTCACCACACTCGCAACACCTGAGAACAGTGATCAGAAAAATATATCGATTATTGTCGATTGGAACATGGCTTAACAAATATGACATCGCAATACTTGAATGTGACTGGTCAATATATACTGAGTTAATTTACCAGGTTAGCAGGGAGGCTACTATTTCTGACCTTTACAATGAATCCTTTTCAAATGAAAATGAATTTCACACTGAGGTTTATGTTACAACAAAATATGCCAATTTGTTTTAAAAATTTCAAAAGGCAATTTATGATTTTAAAATAAATCATTGTGACATTTGCAAAATGCGCAAAAAGATTCAGAATTGCATGAATGGGACAACTGGGATAAAATAAAATCTCAAACAATACTTAACATTATTAAAGCAAATTACACATTACCATGTATTGTATGCAAAAAATGTCAATCGGATATGATAACATACAAAAAAGTACCAAATTTGGAATCGATTAATAGTATTCAAGTTGATGACATCCCACCTGAAATCTCCATTTTGAATATGTATGAAAGTCTTCTTATTCAAAGAGCCAAATGCTTTATGAATATAATTAAATTGGTGCCATACAAGTTTAAAGGACTGCAAAGCCAGTTGATCCCAGCTATCAGAGGAATAGCTAGTCATTTGCCAATGCCAATGGAAACAACTATCAACCATGCTATGACTACATTGCCAAACAATGATCATAAATTACTTGAAATTATAGTTGATACATTGCCAAACAAAAAAAATATTATTTGGCGCTCATTGGTTAATATGGATGAAGTTCTCAAAGCTTTGGATTGGTTGAAAAACAACAATATCTTGTACAATGACATTAAAATTGATCGAAATGCCAACTTGGATGAAATTGTCACATGCACTGGGCGAAATGATAGTCTGAAAATGGATCATTTTCTGACTCAGACTGGGGCTCAGATTTCATATGAGCATCACACGCTCATTGAAATGCAACCAATGTTGCCACCTGAAAAGGATTTTACGATTTTCAGGCAAAAAAGAGTTGAAGGAGTATTACTAACTGACAATGACCCATTATTGGAATTGTTTTGTTTTCCTGATTTGTTCACAAGAGGTAGATTTGGAATGTTTTCAAATGAACGTCCATATGGCAAAGTAAAACCATACATGTACATCAGAAATCGATTGAACCATTGTGATCCTAGATTCAGAAGAAACATTCAATATTTGATGTTTTCTGCCGATAAAGCTGATAAACGAGCCGTTGATGCTGGTATTTATGCTATAATGAAAACAGCAAAAATGCCAAAAATAACAGTTGCTGAACTGAAAAAAAGATTGACAAATAATGATAAGCAACTGGAAGGCAATTTGTCAATGATGATGGCAAATATGCGAGGATCTAAGGAATTTCGGGCTCGAAAATACACGGATTTGCAAGCTTTTGATGAGTGTTATGGAGTACCCACTTTCTTTTTGACACTGTCTTGCAATGAATATATCCTCAAAGATTTGCACGAATTTCTTGAAAAGTTGAATAATACAACTAAAAAATGTGGACAAATAAATAATGATGATATTGTGGCAGTCAGTGAACATTTTTATCATAGATTCGCATCATTTTTGAAGATTGTCATACTTAACAAAAACGGCCCTCTGACTGAAGTTGCCCATTATTTTTGGCGATTAGAGTATCAAAACAGAGGCACTCCTCATGTACACATGAAAGTGTACTGCAAAGATGCTCCTATTTTTGATGAGACTGACAAAGATTCACACAAAATAGTCCAAACTTTCCTTGAATCTATTATTACTTGTCAACTTCCCAACCATTTTAAATCACCTAAATTAGCCTATTTAGTGAATAAAGTGCAAAGACATACTTGTGGTGGATCATGTTACCGTAAAAAAATTGTCAGAAATAAATTTTACACAATTTGTCGCTATGGATTTCCTAAATCTGCTGAAAATTTCAAATTTAACACAATTGAAGAAAGTGTTAGGTCACATAAATGTGGCAAAAAAATTAAAAAAATGTATAATTTGAATAGAAGCTCACAAGAGCAGTACATTAATGCTTACAACCCAGCTATTTTGATGATGTGGGAGTCTAATATTGACTTGCAGTACATTTCTGACAATTCAATGATTCTGAACCATTACATCACCAGCTATCAGACTAAATATGAAGCATCTGAGACTGAAGGTGTGTGATCATTGGACCAATCAAAATCATTTTATGGTAAATGCAAAAGCGCTGGTCTTTATACATTGTCCAAAAGAGATTCAGGAGCTTATGAAGTTGCTGATAAGCTGTTGGGACATCACTTGTTTGGAGCTTCTGCAACTGTAATGTGGGTCGGTGCTGATATACCTGAATATAGAACCCGCAGATTTTTGCCACAAGAAGAATTGGATCAAATGCAGCCTGATGCTACAGATTTGCATTATGGCAATATGGTTGAAACATGGTACCCGAATAGACCTGATTCTATGGAAAATAAAAGTTTGTACTATGTTGCGAGAAACTATGAAAGAACAATGAATGCTTCCACAAATGATGATGAGAAAGTTTCATTGAAGCTGCGAAATAATCATGGCTTTTTAAAAAAAAGTGAAAGAAAAAGCTATAAAGACGCCAAATGTGAGATTGACTTCTGAAACAAAAGAACAATATTATCACAATTTGTTGATGCTGTTAAAACCTTGGCGCCAAGAAGAAATTGATTTACTTGATGGCTGTAAATCATATGAGCAATCATTTCATCAAAATGCTCCATATTTGTCTGAAATGACAAATTATGAAAGTATTAACAAAACAATTACAGATGCTATTGAAATAAGCAAAAAAATAGAGCAAAAATCTAAAAATGATGAAAATGAAAATAACGCTGATGATGATCAAATTGATTGCGATCCTAATATGGCTAAAGAGGCAGATAAAAATGAAGCTGATTTAAATATGCCTCAAATCAGACATGTCACTGAAGTTCAAGTTTTAGAAAATGAGCAAAAATTGAATTTCATTCAAAAAGAAATTTATAATGAAATTATTTCCAAACTTGAGCAACAAAATCTTCATTGGAATGAGGAAAACCCTATTCACAGGTGCATTGTGACGATTGTCCACAAATTCTCAAATTTATTAGTGGTTTTGGGGGTGTGGCCAAATCTTTTCTGATCAATGTACTGGCAGATAAAATTACTCTCACATATCCTGCCATCAATGGACCCAGTGTAGTTATTTGTGCTCCTACTGGTATCAGTGCTTACATTTTGAAAGGATCTACACGCCATAGAGTCTTTCAACTAAATGTGCAGCATGGTTCTACACCTAAATATGAACCATTATCAAAGGATAAAATAAAAAGTTTGAGAACCATGCTTGGATATGTGAGATTATTCATTATTGATGAAATAAGCATGGTTAGTCACTTGCAATTAGCATTTATTCACCAACGTTTGCAAGATGTTTTTGGTGATATTAGGAAACAAGTGTATCCATTTGCAAACATGTCAATTGTTGCATTTTGTGATTTATTCCAGCTTCCACCTGTTAATGAAAAACCTGTATTTTCCAAAATATCTATTCAAGATGCTAGAAAATCAAATTTAGGAATTGCTGGTATAAATTTGTGGTCATATTTCGATTATGATGAATTGACCATAAATATGCGACAAAAAGATGACAATGAAAACTTTGTTAATATTCTTAACAGAATTAGACTTGGGTTACCAACTGAGCAGGATATTGAGATCTTGAAAAGGCATCGAATCAATCCTAAACAAAAAGCAAATATTGATCAAGTTACTGATCTTTTGCAAAATTTGCAAAAGAAAATGCATATTATTTGCATTGTACCCACAAATGAATCTGCTGAGGAAGTGAATTATAAAATGTTGAAAAAAAAATAATATTCATATCATTGAAATTTCAGCAACTGATTCCAACTTAAGACAAAAAACCGTAACAAAAAAAAATCAAAACAGACACCAAAAACTTCTAAACTTAAAAAGATTTCTGACACAGCTAGACTTGAAACTGTGCTTAAAATTGGAATTGGTGCTAGATGCATGTTGCGTCGGAATATTGATATCGAAAAAGGACTTTGCAATGGTACAATGGGTACAGTCACTGAAATACAAATGAAAGATGGCAAAGTTGTTGCTGTGACTGTAAAATTTGATTATATGGATCATGCAGGGCCAAAAGAGACAGGGTTGATTTGCCACCGCTTCCTCCTTGTTCTGTTATGCCTCAAAGTTTGTCATTGTACAAACAGACTTATAAACGAAAAAAAAAACAATCGTTATAGATCATGATTTGAAGCAAAAACATAATAGTCCAAATAGAAAATGGCTGAAAATAGACAATTCAATTTCTCAAAATAATTTGGACCTCAAATTGATCAATGAAAGAAATGCTTGTTTTGCTAACAGTATTGTTCAGATAATTTACCACCTTCCTTTGTTGTCTAACATCATTAAAAGCATTCCAAACATTGATTTGCCAATTCAGCAATTAAAAAGATTGCTTGTCCCTGGCACTCACAGTGTTGCTGATCTTAGAGAATCAATCGGAGGCGTTTTTAATAGTGGCCAACAAGAATGTGCTATTGCATTTTAGGAATCTTTGATAAACAAGTGCCCTGACAGTGCCAAACAATTATTCACTTTTGAAGAAAGTAAAGTGATGAAATGTCTTAGAATACACAAACAAAACTGCCAAAGACTACAAGCTAGTGAATGTAATTGCACCTTTAAAGTTGGCTGTGCGTTCCAAACCTTGCAGATTGCTGGAATACCACAGAGATTAGTTATTCAACTTCATCCTACTGATGGTCGACAGCAATTTAAAAGTTTGCTCAAAACTGATGCTTCAGTGCTCAAACATTGTATCAAATGTCAGCAAAATACTGAGCACTTGGAAAATGTCACTAGAACGTTTCCTACTGCAATGAAATATTTATGTGTTCAAATAAATAGATTTATGTTTGAAAATTATAATCCTCGGCGAATTAATGCTGTAATTATGAATTTCAGTACAAAAAAACAAAATATTTTTGGAACAAATTTCAAAGTAAAAACAGCTATTCTGCACACTTTGAATAGAGTCGATTTTGAGCATTATACTTGCATTGTTAGAAATAATAATAAGTGGAATATTGTCAGTGACACTAACTTTTCTAATAATATCAATTTTCCTTCCAAAATGTCCAATATTGTTGGCATTTTTTTTTTAAATATAAAGGAAGCAAATATTTGATAAAAACAAGGTCATACATTCAACAGAAATAAATAGTGGTGGTTTTCGCTTTTAAAATTCAACCATCACCTAGGCATGGCATGGGGCTGTAACTGTAACTCTGCAGGCGAACAATAGCACTGTTATGAATCATAACTAAACTGGATACACGATTTCTGCTTCAAGAGATAAATGTACTATAAAATTTTAACCGGAAAATTATTTTACTGAAAACTATTGATCAATATTACACTCTAAAAAGGAAGATACTAGAGTTAAAAAAACAACAATTTTATTTACACTCAAGCAATTCAAAATTTATCTCAAAACTGACTCTTCAATTCGCAAATATTGTCAAGAAAATACTGAGCATTTGGAAAAAGCCACTAGAATGTTTTCTACTGCAATGGAATATGTGTGTGTTCAAACAAATAGATTTTTATTTTAAAATTACGATCATCAATGAATTAATTCCGAAATTATATATTTCAATAAATTTCTTTTGCAGAAATTTCATTGTAAAACCAGATATTTTTCACTTTTATGAAAGTCGATTTGGGCATTTTACTTGCATTATTTAGAATAATAACAAGTGAAATATTATCAGTGACACCAATATTTCATATAATTTTAATTTTCATTTCAAAATGTCGTCCATCAATATTGGCATTTCTTTTGAAAAATATAAAAGAAACAAATAATTGAGAAAAATCAGACCATATATCCAATCGAAATAGCAAAAACTTGAGTGCTAACCTCCCAATCAGCGTGGTATGGGGCTATAACTTTATCCCTGCAGGCGAACGATAGCACTTTTATGAATCACTTAAATTCAGAATTTAAAAAAGATTTCTGTAATTTTTTTTTATGTAATACTTTTCCTGTGATCATTAGCATGTTCTATTAATTAATAAATATAATTCTATTATTTTTATTGTTGCTTATGTTGTTGATGAATAGAATTTTAAAAAGTTAGGTATTTTCTTGAAAAAGGATTTCGGCCTCAACAGAAAGATGTTCAACAAAATGTTCAACTATAAAATTTACCAAAAACTATTAATATTAAACTATAAAAAGAAAGATACAAGAATTTAAGCAAAAAATATTTTATTTCAACTCAATCAGATGTGCCTTATGCACTAATAAAAATGCAATTGGCATTTTGTTGAACTTTTTAAGATTTTAAATATTTATAAAGTTTTTCATCATAAAAAACGATTATTATATTGATTATACTTTTTTGACAGCAGAAATAAAATGAATTGCATAAAAAACATTAGAAGACACATTTTTAAATCATAAGAAAATCTAAAGTCACTAAATTATCAATAAAGTTTGTCATAATAATACATTTATTAGATTAATTATAATTTGGAAAGATAGAAGTACAGTTAAAACATCCAGAATCAGCGAATTCATTAAATTTAATCATAACAAAGACGATTGTTTTATTTCAATGCTATTGATAAGAAAACATTTGTTTTACTTGATTAAAATTAATTAAACAGAGATTATATCTGTAGTATATAAATATTTTTTATAATGAAACAATTTATTAATTTTTGCTGATTTACGATTTTTTCATTGCCGGTTTTTATTTTGCAAATTAAAAATAATCCAATAATCTTTTTTGATAATGAAAAAATGTGTTGACAATTAAGTGATTTTAAATATTTGAATATTTTTTTAAATGAACAATAAATTAAAATCAATTTACTAAATAATCATTTTTTTTCAAGATTTATTTACACAATTTACTAATATTTATTGATATAATTGGATAATTTTGCATTGTTCTTCTAATGTTTTATATTCATTTTATTTCTTCTGTCAAAAAATTATAATCAATATAATAATCGTTTTTTATAATGAGAAAATTTATAAATATTTAAAATCTTAAAAAGTTCAACAAAATGCCAATTGCATTTTTATTAGTGCATAAGGCACATCTGATTGAGTTGAAATAAAATATTTTTTGCTTAAATTCTTGTATCTTTCTTTTTATAGTTTAATATTAATAGTTTTTGGTAAATTTTATGGTTAAACATTTTGTTGAACATCTTTCTGTTGAGGCCGAAATCCTTTTTCAAGAAAATATAGATAAGCTTTAGTTATTGTAACTTAATGTTTATTTTTGTAATCCGTAACTAATATGCTGTATAAAATGAGTGTATCCCTTTCTGGTAACTTGGAAAAAAAAACATAAATATAATTTTCATATTCTAAGAGTTTTAAGTAGAATGCTCATCTCACATCAGGATGGCCGCTTAGTTGATGAAACATCTTGATTTGGTCATACCGGACCGAAATTACGCATGCAGTGCAGGCAGGTTGCAGAGATTCAGATTTTTTTTATTTAGACCAAGCAACCGCTGAGACACTCTTGTTAATTCATCCCTCTTATTTTGGCTAGATTTCACCAAGGATACATCTATCGACCACGCGTATTCCTTAACTAATTTTCATCGTGTGAAACCGCGTCAAATGAGCATATGACTCGAAGATATGCTTCATACTCTAGCTTTGGCGCCAAGGATATCTGAGATGCTTTTTTTAGTAGGAGTCACCACTTATCAAGGCCTTGAGGCAACTGAAGGGCAAGGTTATTGAGTGTACAGTAATCAATGAGACAATATCGCAGTAGTAGTCCTTAATAGAAATTTGGCAGATTGAGTTACTTAAGGGGACAGGTCAAGAACTTGTTTATGGTGGACTTGAAGACAACCAAGTTATAGCCAGCTAGGAAACAGGCAAACGGAATAGAGTTCCACGTACGCGCAGTTTTAAGAAAGACGCATTGCTCGTTTAATCTATGTTTTGATTTAGGAACAGTTAAAGATTGGGAAAAGTTATTGACAGTGGTTTCAGCTGCACATATGTATAATTCAATAACTTGAGTGTTATTTCTTCCGCCCGTATCACCAATGATTTCCTGTGTAAGGTTAACGCCTTTGTCGAAACTTCCAACTTCCAAATTCTGTACACGTAACACACCTCTCAACTCCCAACGTACTTCTGCTAATTCAACTTGTTTCTTCGAAATCCAACTTCAAAATGAACGACCCTCTAAAAAAATCAACACTCTTTTATCTCCACCAGGAGCATCTCATTTGCATATCGGATGGTCACATTGCAGGCATATAAAGAGATAAGGCAGCCATTTTTTGTTTCTTTGTTCTTCATTCATTTCATTCCACGACCGACCCGTTGAATTATGCACACGTGCTAGTTAGGTAAGTCGCACGTCTCCCTACCCTCCCCCTGATCTCATGATCACACACAGGGCAGGGGGGCAGTCATCTTTGTCGAGTACGTCTTCGAAGAATCGGAGGAAGCACTTCCTCATTGCCATCTTCCTCATTACCACCATTATTGCCACCAGTCTGTTCCATTATCCCCTCTTGTGGTTCCCAATGCGGTGTTTCACAATCAGGTCAAGGTGGCATTATCCGTCTTTGTCGGGTACTCCTTCGAATAATCGGAGGCATCACTTCCTCGGTTCCATCTTCCCCAGTATGTTTCATCATTCCCTCTCGTGGTGCTATAGGCAGTGTTTCACAATCACGGCGGGTAGGCAATATTCGTCTTTCTCGGGTAGTTTGATGAGGAACTGGTGGTATTACTTCCTCATGTCCATCGTCCTCATCACTATTGCCATTAGTATGTTCCATCATTCCCTCATCTGGTTCTGTAGGTAGTGTTTCTATGTTCACCTGTAGGGGCAGTAGGGGATCAGGATCATTCCTGAACTGTACGTAATCTTCCTCATTATCCTCAGAATCAGAAGAGGTATAACAGGGATGAATATCTTTTACATGACGTGGTACACCATTAATCAACATGGTCTGAGGACTTATGATTTTGTCTATTTTTCCTTTGCAAAGTTTTAAAGTGCACCTAGCATTTGGGGGTTTTACCCAAACACGGTCTCCCACTTGATATGGTGTATTGACAACGCTAACCACTGATGGTGTGACATCAATTCCTTTTATACGCTGTTCATCGCGGTAAATCCCATTAGCTGGTGCAGTTTCTGGTGTTGCATTGTCCTATGGTGTCACAGTATACCAGTACACAGCTTTTGGAATAGAACACTGTGTCCTGTCCGCAATTCTTTTAATGGTGCGGTGAAACCGCTCCGCTATACCGTTACCTTCTGGAAAATATGCACATCGGTTACGCATTCTAATCCCCCATTCCTGCGTAAATTTCTTAAATTCTTGACATCGAAATGTAGTGGCGTTATCAGTCAGAATTTTCAGCGGGGCACCACGTTAAAAAAAGACAGCTCTCAACTGTCGTATAATGCTATATACATCCTGTTGTGTCAACAGGCGCCATATCGTGAAACGTGTCAGACCACAATCTGTCATGGTCAAAAAATGCCTACCCTCATAATGCATTACATCCATTCCTACTCGATAGCAGTTGTCTTCCACCTCAAGCTTCCCTTTTTGCCATTGGAATGGTGCCGGATCAATTCGCTGACACTCTTCAAACGAGTGTATACCTGCCTTGATTGATGCTCTTGTAGTTGAAGTACACACTCTTCGGACAAAATATGTTGTCCTCAGAATTCCGGGATATCCACCCTGCTGATGTATTGTACGGATCTGGTCAGTTGTTAATTGATCTGTTACGGCCGCGCATGTCTGTTGTAGAGGATCAGATCCCTGCCTCATTACATCAATTCACCTCTTTGTTACTCTAGTCAAGCTATCAGCCAAATTCTGCATCGACGAACCTAAGGTGATGTCCACCTGCAAGCTGTATTCGTCAACTATACGCTTTATTATTGCCAGTTTCCTTCGTACTAACTTCTCACTTGCAGCTCTAGTCTTAACTCGAGTCTTTCCAGTCAAGGTGTCGGTCAACCAGTGGTAAACACACAACGAGTCAGTGTGGTGATACACAACCTTAGCCTGCCATTGCAATGCAAGATTAAGCCCTTTTAATGTGGCATCGAGTTCTGCCAAATTTATATGCTGGGCATCATTTTTCGGACGAAGCCAGCACGCATCTTCCACAACGGCACCCAACTGTTCCAACACGACACCTGTAGCCAGTGAACTTGCGTCAACCCATGCATTCAGTTCGTTTCCAGATACTTGCCACTCACCCTGGACAGGGTCGTTTCTATGTACTCTGGACAACATTTCAGCCATAATTTGCTGGAGAGAATCATCATCCACCATGTCGTCCCATCCTTTGGTTACTGCAGTTACTTGTCTTTTTAATACTCCTGTTGCCGTTCGGAGCCATTCACAGGCAGGTAGATGTCCTGCTTATTTACCGCAAATAGAAAACACAATGCGTCTTGTCAATACACTGGGAAACTCTGGAATTGCACTCCCTCGCTTTCATCGCAAAGTATTGCCCTTCTCATAGACATCTAGGCCTAACACGGCCACCCTGTCCTTTGGACGCTTACGGTCTTTGCTTATTAACCCAAACGATTCCAGTTTTGCTTGAACCACATCTGCAGACATTATATCCTCGTTAAGTAGATGTCGTCAATGTAAGCTGAAACAGCTTTTGCTGTGGTCTCATCCTACATCAAAACAGTTTTAATAATAATTGTCATTATTAAGGGTGCTACATTTAGGCCAACACCTAAACGTGTCAAACAATATCATTTTCCCTTGGTTATCACTGTCTGAAATGGCCATAATAACCCATGGACACGTATCTGCAGGTAGGGTCTCTTCAAATCCAGCAGTGCTACATTAATCCCTTTCTGACGCCACTCTCTTAGTTTAGCAGCGCACACATCTGCGTTTCCAGTGAAAGCATCAACATGTTGATTCAATTCTCGGTCATCCATTACGGACCGAATTTTTTTCTTTAGTAGGTTGTTCAACACCCAGGAGCGGAATTAATCCTTTGGGTGGTCCCAGACGTCCCCGTGGGTACGATATTAACCATCCGTTATCAATCCACATCTTAAGTTCTTCTTCATATGCGGCCCTATTCTTTGTGGAAACTGCATACTCTGGAATGGTGTTCCACAGCCGATCTGGTGCCTGGCTCATAGTCCATTTCCACTTTGCAGTCCACGTCTTTTCGTTGTCGTGAAACGTATCACAGAATCCTTTTCTTCAATAGACATGGCTGCACAGACTTCTCCAAGCATTACAACTTTAGTCACTGTGATTATGACGCCTCCTAGTGCTTGTATTGCGTCAATTCTAATAAACATGTCATAGCCAAGGGGTTTTTCTTACATCACCAGAAAATCAACTTTGGCTGTGTCACCCTTCTCAGTACAGATCGTGATCGTCCCTTCAGAACAACATCCTCGGGATAAACCATTGATCGTTATAATACCGACTGGTTGCTCCCGCCACATCTGACCGTAATGTGCATTAACTATAGACCGGGAACACCCCGTGTCTATGAGTGCTGAACACTGCACATCGTCAATTTTAACGCCAATGACCGGTAATCCTGTGTTTATTCGTTGGCAAGGGGCAAGAGTAGTGATAGTACCTTGCCCCCAACGTCGTTTCTCGAAGAGTTGCGAGATATGTGCCCATACTCATTGCAGCGATAGCATTGTACTGTTCTCTGTGTTCGTGGATATACACACCTCCTATCACTCCGGCAATCCTTAGCAAAATGATTGGCCTCCCCACATTTATAGCACACTGGGCCCACACGCTTATTACTACCATGCGGTTGAATACTAGTTGCTACTGCAATTGGCTCCTGTTCCTTACAGATGTTTTGAGCTCGGGCTAATAACTCGTCTGTTGTCAATTCATCAATTCGGGACGATGCCCGCAACAGTTTGTTGACCTCCTCAGGTAAGCCTACTAAAAAGGCACATCTTAATATCTTATCGTTAACCCCACCAAATGGTACCGACAACTTTCGTAGGAAGGCTAGGTACACATCAACGGTTTCCTTGGGGCGAAGTCGCCGGCTCGTGAACTGTTGCCATGCAACAAATGGATCTGTACCAAACGCTGTATACAGGCTGTGTTGGATTGTATCCCAGTTTGGTTCATCCCCGAGTTGCTGGTTTAACTGCATAGGCACCTCCGGTTAACCTCAAAGGAATGACTGTGGCTGGTTCTTTAATTCTGCACAGTGTACAGATCTTTTCAGCCTTTTCCACCAATTCGACGACAAACGGTCCAGTGGTAGATCCATCAAACTCAGGTATCAAGCGAAAGTCGAATCCGTCCATTTTCTGCCTTTCGAGTCACCGCACACCGAGAGCCGAAATAGCTTATAATTCAATAACTTGAGTGTTATTTCTTCCTCCCGACACACCAATAATTTCTTGGGTAAGGGTAACACTTTCGTCCAAACTTCCAACTTCTGTACACGTAACGCACCTTCTCTCAACTCCCAACGTACTTCTGCTAATTCAACTTGTTTCTTCGAAATCCAACTTCAAAATGAACGACCCTCTAAAAAATCAACTCTCTTTTATCTCCAACCAGGAGCATCTCATTTGCATATCGGATGGCCACATTGCAGGCATATAAAGAGATAAGGCAGCCATTTTTGTTTCTTTGTTCTTCATTCATTTCATTCCACGACCGACCCGTTGAATTATGCACACGTGTAAATTAGGTAAGTCGCACGTTTCCCTACAATATGTTTTTCGAAAAAAAATTGGCGAGGGGGGACCAGGGAGTGAAGTTCAGACGAGAACTTGCCGTGGAAATAACGATCATACAAAGACAGGCTCGCAACGTCCCTTCTGTTGGAAAGAGGTTGTAGAAAAGAGCATCCGCCACTAAGTCACGCAGTCTATTTGGTACTCTGTCAAGGCAGGATAAGCTGCTTCTTGCAGCTTATCCTGCCTAGATGTGCAAACAACACCCCATCCCTGTACGTACTTGACTTTTATATAGATAGAGAATTTTATCAGCAGCGAGATATCTACTAGAACGGTAGAAAGATCCCACCATTCTTCCGGCGACCTTGGCCACCGATTTGATGTACATGTTCCATTTCAGATCAGGAATAGAGGCCAAGCTCAGAAGCTTGTCAAAACAAGCTTATCCAAGACAAGGACCCTACATTTCAATTGATGTCGGATGGGGATAACGATGTTGATGATATAAAGATAGACGCTTGGGTTTAGATACATTAAAATAACCAGCCGAAGGGTTTTTTCACACGAATGAAAACCAACACCTATTCCCCCATTGTATCCGGCGCTAAAAATCCGATGTGATTTGGGAGATTATTGATGTAGATAAGGAAGAGAGTTGGCCCAGGATTGACCCCTGAATGACTCCAATATTAATACTGTAAGCCTCTGATTTCTCCCATAAACCATTACTCTTATGAACCTATCAGAGATAAATGAGTTAATAAGTGAGAAGCTATACCGTAGCTGAAAACATTTATGGACATAAGCTGACCAGTAATCAAATGCAATATGGTTGTCTTCAAGGGGATTGTTAAGTTTATTCCTTAAAAATGGTTTATTCCTTAGAAATCGTTTATTCCTTAAAAAATGGCATCGAGTTCTGCAATATGAATATGTCGGGGTCTTTTTCTTGACATAACCGGCAAGAACTCTGTTCTACAGTTTCATCATATACCGACGACACACCGGTAAGAAAGAAGGTTGCTCGACCCATATTCTATGGTCCTGAGCGTCCACACACCATATGCCCGCGCTAGGGCTTCTTTCTCACTCTGGGTGACCCTCTTTAATAATAATGTTGGGAGGAACGTTGTTAAGTATATCTCCTGCACAGGTGGGATGTCAAATGCTCTCTGTTTGATGAAAGCCACGGTAACATGAAACAAATCATCAACGCAAAGTGCCCAATAAGCATGCAACATAACATGCTATGACGACACAAGATATGTCTATGAATTCGTTCGCTCCTCTCTAACACAGAGCATTAAACTATCCCAGGTGCTGCAAATCAAGTACTCATGCACCATCCAGTCGCATCTTCGTTATTTTCACGAGGAGACCGGCACTCTAACGATGCTCTTTCACACGCGCCGCGGAAACAACACGCGTATGCACACACGTCATCAATATATGCAGGTGTTGATGCTGTATGTGATTTTATTTCGTCAAAATATAATCAACAATTTTTTGCATGAAAGACGGTGCTACATTGAGTCCGAACTCATCATCGCCAAGCAGACTGTTCCTAGATTATTGGGTTTATAGGGTCACAGTGAAGAGTGCAAGTGTACTTGAAGGTATGTCTTACGAAGATCTAACACCGATAATGGGAATCCTGCTCGCCGTCATTTTCTCAAATTTGCCTTGTATATCCCTGGTTCTATGCGCTCATTAAATGCTTGAGAGTCTGCACTGGCCTCACTTTTTGTTATTATGGGTGACTGCCATTAGTGGGAACAAACCTTCTGGAGTGTCAATTTCTTTTCTGAGTAAGTAATCAAGTGTGTTGCCCTTAGTTTATTCCGCACGAACTTTTGCAAGGATGCTATACTCTGGTACTCCATTGCACTATTTCTGACCTCTCATTACCGGACCAGTCCACAGCATGATTTAAGATTTTGTGCATTTATCTAACTAAGCGCGAGAGTTTAGCTGTTATAGCTCTATTGTCGCACTCAGTGCGAGAGGCGCAGATGCACGCTGTACATTTCGTCTTCGTCGATATCCAAGTCGTCAAATTTCTTGATGACATTCACCAGATCATCTCCCAATTGTTGCTGTTTAATATCAGTAAGTCAGTTTTTACGTAATCTTTTAGTCAGTGTTGTGGTCCTGTTTAGAGCGTCACAATATTACGATGAAAGAGTCCTGATGTTCACTGCGAATGGTAAAACTACGCGCGTGCGCTCAACTCGACGGTAGAAATATCTGGCTTACATAGTGGTGTTAACTATCCCAGAACACCCCCCCCGAAATTTATTTCCCTGAAATATAGTATTTTTTCTCGGGTTGACATCCAAGGGGTCCGTTAGTTTCCTTTTTCTGTTTGATCGACCTATTTAACAATCGGTTAAATTTTCATGTTCAGGTGTTTTTTTTATGCGTGGAATCTTGTTGTTCCATCATGTCGACCATCATGGTCGATCCTGTTCTTTATTGTTCTCTGCTCCCAGAAAATATTATTTTCTTTGTGCATCTGGAACATTATGTTTTTCCTAGCATGGGGTTCTTCTTGGGAACAGTTGTCTTTGCGGGTTTTACCTGTTTTAGCAAGAATTTGTGAAACGCTGGCCGTTTTTTTCTCCCGAACATCACTTTCACCGGTGACATCTGGGATTGTCTATTCTGGTTACGTGTTATGCGATACACCTAAATAGACTGTCGCAACGCTTTTTTTATGATATATTTCTTTGCCTTCTTCAAAGTCCTCTTCTAGGTGCCCACAATTATCTTGGTATGTCCGTTTGAACCGGGGTGGTAAGTCAGAGTTTTGATGTGGTCCACTTGTAAGTCCCCCATGAACTCTTTAAAGTCCCTGGATGTAAACTGATCCGTTATCTGACACAAAACAGTCGACCACTTCGAACCGTGCGATTAACTCATAAAGAGTTTGTTTTTTTTATCGTGAAGTCAGTAGTTGGGAATTTTGCACCTAACGACTTTAAACCACTTGGAGAAGCTGTCTATTAGTATAAGCGATTCTCATTTTAAAAAATGGACAACCTTACAGCCGAAACTGAAAAATAAAGAAAGACATAAATGAGTCGTTTTTTTTTTCTGGATAATCTAGGCCACTGTACAAAAATGGAGGCGAAGTTCAAGGTACAAAAAATGCCATCCCAGTTTTCAAAAAGAAATGCAGCGTATCGCTTGCCTCTTTACAAAATATTGACGCAGAATAAGCCAAACTCGTCAAAGCAAGAATTTTGACTTCATTGGACTACAGCGAGTGGACTGCCTCCACTGTGTACGTGGAGAAAAAGTCGAAACATCAGAGTCTGACCAGACTTCTCGACCAGGTTGAATGCAGCAGTTAAGGATCATCATTACGCGCTACCCAGCCGCGAGACCACTCACACTATTTAAGTTCAATAGGTTAGCTTTCGGGATCAAAGTCGCACCAGCTATCCTTCACCAGATAATTGATACGATGTTGAGAGGCCTTTACTTCTCCATCGGATAACGTGACGATATTCTAAAGAAAACATGTTTTTCATGTATTTGAAAAGATAAAGGAGTACTACTTTACACTTAAAGACATCAAATGTGAATTTTTCCTCGAACAAATAAAATACCTAGGACAGATAGTAGTTAGAAATGGTGGATGGCTTAATCCAGAAAGGTCTATAGCAATCGAAAATATGATTGAGTCACCCGACATAACGAAACTGCAAAGTTTTTTCATGCTTAGCTAATTACTATCAAGCCGCCATCCCTTATATGCACAAATTGCAAGCACTTTTAAATGCACTACTTAGGAAGGGCAGCGTTTTGAATTGCACCACGGAATGCAAGAGGGTGTTAAAAACAGAAAGATGTGCTCATATCGGAATTATTCCTGGCCAATTACAACCCAAGTTTAGACATTAAAGCCGCAAGTGACGCAAGCTGATATGAAATCGGAGTGAATATCCTGCATAAGATTTTCGACGATTCTACGAAACCGATAACAAACGCGTAGAAAACCCTACTACTTGCGGAAAGGATTTATTCCCAGATAGAGAAAGAATCAGTGAACATCATTTTCGCTTGGTTTTCCCTTCAACGTTACGTTGGTAATGACCTCACCTTTAAATCTTTAAATTCTCTCTTCGGTTATTAAACGAGCAGCTTTCTTGGTTCTCATCATCTTCAGTTTTCCGATTTTGCACCAGGAATGGTGGTTTATAATGGACAAATCCGAACCACTTTCAAGTGGAAGTCTAACATTCTTGTTTCCAATTTTTACTGTCATATACTTCCGTACATTTTCCATAGATTATTGCTTGGCATTCTTCGGTAAATTCTTGAAGAGTGATATTTTGTTTCTTTTCCCATATGTTTTATGCTCTGCATCTGAGTTAAGCGTTCATGGTCGATATAAAGCCTTGAATAAAAATCATGACCATAAAGTGGTCGGCCGTCAATGAGGATAGTCCAAAGTTTTTACACTTCTAATTAATACTGGAGCAGATGTGATTTAATCTTGTTCTTCTTTGTGTGTTAGTTTGAAGCATCTCCATCTTTATGGAATAAGCTGAATTTTGGACAGTATAGTTCTATCAAAGATTTCACTGTCTTCTCGAAAGACAATTCGCTCGTCTGTTTAGGAATAATATAGTCCACATGTTCTACAGCTCCCAATTTTTTAAATAAAAGACGAACCTTTATCTGATCATTTCATGACTTGCAATCACTCCTGAATACGTCATCAAATCTGCGAGAATAGGACGATAGTGATTTTTTTTAAATTCTGACTGGGGTTTGAAAAAGCACATTTTAGTCTGTTGTTACTTTCTTTCTTCGCTAATATTTTTTTTTAATAATTCTAATTTTTCTTTGCATGTCTGCATTTCCCATATTTTTCGCTGAATTGCACCCTTTTCTCTTCCCTTTCTCTTCTCTCTTTTTTCTTCCTTTCTTTCCGCTCCTGTTTCGCTTTTCTCTTACTTTCTTTCTCTTACATTTTTCTTTCAATTTTTATCTTTCTATTTTTCTTCTTTTATTTGTTTCTGTAATTCTGCTACAAACGTATTTCAATATATACCTTGAAAGCTCTTTCATTTTGAAAAAAATACATAGACCCACAAGAAAAATTTGGGTCTAAGAAATGGTAATCAGTGCGGGTTTATTGATTTAGAAAGTAATCGACACGCTGTATATTTTTTTCATTCCTCGAGTTATTTTACAATTAAGCCATACAAAACATTGCGCATAGCGAACTGAAAATCGTTTTGCACATTTTGCTTAATCGTTAAACGATTTCCTTACAAAATGTGACCAAAGGTCACGTGTCGACAACAGCGACACAGGCACAATATGCGTTCTTTCAATGACAGTGCCGTCACAGTTTTTCTAGCGTTGCATTCACCTGTTCGGATTTACAAAACCTTCGTCGAATAGCCGGTCCTCGCATTTCTTCTAAAACAAACGTCAATATACCGTGCTATTTAAAGAATAATATTTAATTTCGATACATGTAACTTGCATCGACGTTGACAATAAATGCTGCGTTGTTATCTCTAATAAGGGATTAGAAGAGATGACGTATATTATATATTTGTTGTATCATAAAGGGGATCGTGTGTGATCGTCTAATCAGTGTTAACGCCATGTGATCGTCTAGCTGTTCTTTCTATTAAATGATATGTTCATATGCCGTTGTGTGTGTTTGTGATACATGTATTTTCAGACATACCTTCTGCGTCTTCGATGATCGTCCATCTGGAAATCTCTCGTCTTGGAGGCGAGAGTGGTACTTGTTTTAGACGAATATTCATTCACTCCAACACGATGAATTGGTTTTATAGTTTTTATTTAACTTTCCAGATGTCTCGCTGAATGATGGAAAATGAATCTGGCATGTGTGGTTCTCTTAGTCTCGTTTCTACACACGTCAGCTTCCCTCCAGTGTAGGGGAGGAGACAACGGTGAAGCCGTCCGTCCTCTTCTAAGTATAAACCAAATCTCCACGATTCAGCTAACCTTATCACGTGACTCACACGCAATCAGATCAGCTGATCCTAACTTCCACTCAACGTGTCTAACTATAATATACACACTTCCCCCTCTCTCTCTCTTGATCCATTCTCTAACATTCCATCTATCCTTATTTCCCCAAAAAATATACGCATTTTTAAATTCTAGTTCATTTCTCTATATCTACACAACCACTTGGCTAAGAAAGATCAGACACCATAAAACAAAAAACGAAACTGTTTTTCTCAAGTCAGCCCTCATCAAACTGACGTTGTAATTTATTTTTTACGCCAAACTCTCTGATCTCCCTGGCATATTCCTTTTGGGTGTAGGGTAGTACCTCCTCTAATTCACGTCAGCTGCTTCATCTAGCCACCCTTATGCCGTAAACTGAGGTCTCATTTTACCTCTTTACGAAATCGACGACTCTTCGTCAAAATGTGTCCTTGATCCTTTCTTCCGTATGGTTCTTCTATTAATTTGAGCTTTGGTTTCGTTTTGTAAGTGACTTATCGTTTTGGGACATTCTTAAAGCTCATTTATCTTTGTGGCTGTCTTCCAAAGTTTAATATATACCTTTCATCCACTGATTAGCTCGGTTTTCCTTGCTTGGACCCTTACAACTTAACTAACTAACTAACCTCTTTGCGCCAAAATACCTATTCGCGCACTAAATTCTATCTAATGCCACGAATTTTTTTTTATTTTTCTATTTGTTTTTTCATCAGAGCCGCCAAGATCCAGCAGATATATCCCGCATTCATTCATCTCTAAAATAATATAAGGTTATATCTTCTTAGGTACATACGGTATATTTTACTTTCTCTCATCTCATTAAGCTATATGTGCTTTGCCTACGGTACTGTCTCTCATAGGTCCCTGGTACCCTTTAGGATTATCGTATCCTCTCCACGCCTGTTTCAAATTAATTAAGCCAAGTCTTACCTCCTGCTTGAAATCCTCACGTGCGACCCGCTTTTTTTTTCAAGCACTTAATTTCCACAGGGTCTATCTTATTCTTCGAACGGGGCATCTTTAATGCTTTCCCGTCAAGTTACTCTTCTTTCGAAAAATGTTTATGGACTTAAAATAAACACACAAAAAGCAAATTATTAAAAAAGAAAATCTATCTTTTGGCTCATCACATCTGTAAGCACTTCTCAAAAATACCCGTTTACGTAATTGCTATTTTGGTCCCCTCTCTAAAATTCTAATTTATTCTAAGCCAACCATTTCCAGTATCATCTTATTTTTCCTAGATCATTTCAATTCTAATGTATATACCTAATAATGACTATGAGAAAATCCCACAAAAAAGAACACAAAAAAATATACAAACATTTCGAAAATTAGAATGAATATCGACCGAACTTGCCCCTTATTCAACCAGTAGTGTGTCTTTTTTTATTAATATTTCTTAAACTGCTTAAATCTTATTTCTTTCTCATTTTCCCAATTGTATTATTATTACTATCATTATTACTTAATTAACAACATGTTCTTACTTTTTAAATTTTTCATTATTTCAATAAACCCTACAAGGCAAAAATTCACTCCTCCTCCATTCTGTGAAAAAATACATGTCGAGAACAAGAAAATCTCGCACAATACCGATTCGAAAAAACATCAATTATATAAAACAATTCTTATAAGCATTCAACAAGTCTCATCTCACCAATAATAAAACTCCAAATAACAATACATAGTTTCGTGGAAACCCAATTTTGTCCATGTCATCAATTCTGAGACCGGCTACATCACCTTTACCACCTCACAAAATATTAAAAAAAAAATTAAATCACAGTCATTTACAAAAAATACATAGACATTTACAATTAAAATACATAGTCGTTTCCAGAAACAAAAAACAACAACCACTAACTTAAAAGTTAGTTGTTGTTTTTCACGAATAGTAATTGTGCATGAGCATGGCAAATAATGGCCGGCCATGACAGTAAACGTTGTCTTCCCTAGGATCCAACTTTTGTTAGCTGGTGTTTCACTGAACAATCCTTCACAAAACAAAAGTTCAACTTGTCCACGTCACATTTTACTTATCCGAGTGATTATTATTATGGCCTCTTCTCCCATTTCCTAGAAAACATACATAGTAGCGAGAACATTTGCTTGAATCTATCGTTCTATTTTAACTTTAATATAAGGATAGATTTAACCGCGACGGGATAGGAACTTCGAATGCAGTTAAGAGATGCGGAGTTCCTATCCCGTCGCGGTTACCACATGACGAAGGTCAGAAAAATAGTTTGCTGAAACGTTGTGACACGACAACTAAGAAAGCTGAGAATAATAGTCCGCATTAAAAATAAATTAATAAATCATACTCATCTCAATGATGAATTCCAACTACATAATATAAGGATAAATTTGTTATCGAAACAAAAAACCATCGTTTAATTATTGAGGGTGTATTGTTTCCTGGATATTTTTTTTTAAATTAAACATTTTCAAAAACGAACGCGGACATATTGTCTATTGATTAAAAAATCGTTTTAAATCAGTTAATTTCCTACGACTGTTCAATATACTTTAAACTTTAGGACATTCAAGAAAAACTCTTGACTATTTAATTTGTAATTTAAGGTGACAAAGTAGAAGTACCCGTAAAGTTCAATGTGCTCTAAAGTACTAAATGAAAAATTATTATATATGTAGATGCACCTGAACAATCGGCACACTTTTACAATTTTTCCTTCAACTTATTTTTTCAAATCTGTCTTCGGATTATTGCACGTTAAGCTATCAGATTATATAAAAATTGAAAAATGTAATCAATATTTAAAGATTTGGAAGGGGGTAAAGTTTTACTTAAAATGGTACAGTAAAGCGATCCTCAATTTTCAGCATTTATTTACAGCCCTGATTTTACGTGGGCCTCTTCGCCCCCTTATTAATATTTTTTTTTTTGCGGCATTCATTTCGAGAAAAGTTCTGCCTGTTCTCCCGTAATAATTTTTTATTTATATATTTACAACTTTTAAAAAGGTGTCTTTGCATGCAACGACCATAGTACTAGTCTTTCCGTTGCCCGTTGAGTAACGTGAAAAATGTTGAAAATAAAAAAAAGTGATTTGAAGATTATATTGTCTTTTAGCGTATTGAGTAAATATTCTTGTAAATTGCTAAGTAAAGATGCAACTCAGTAAGTTTCTAGAGCACGACTACAAGCAATAATTAAAATTAAAGAGGCCCTACAAAGAGTATTACAAGTTTCTACCCCGCCCTTCTTGAAGGGAAAATATTTTTTTAGTAAGGCCCGAAAAAAAAATCGCCAGAATCCATAGAAGCGCTCGAAAAGCAATAAATATGGTTATAAATATGATTACAGTTATCTATTGAATATTCATATTTAATCATTTTTATAACTCAACGAGGTTAAATTACATTTATTTGTAAGGAAAACATGTTAAATAAGTAAAATCCAAACACATATTGTGTAAATTTTGAATAGCAACGGTAGCTTTCAATATCGAATATGAACAGGGCAGCCATGAAATAAGTAAGCAGACGAATTTTTAAAACGCCTAAGCAAGAAAGCTGATCTGATATGTATATATATATATATATATATATATATATATATATATATATATATATATATATATATATTTATATATATATATATATATATATATATATATATATATATATACATTGTAAAACTGGTAATTAGTAAATACATGAAGAGAGTGATCATTTGCAGAGCAAATATATGTTTTATTTTATATTACCGTTTTATCTTTTTGATTACATATGTTTCGGATGTTGGACCGTGTTTACGATATAACAGCCTCGTCAAACCTTACAGCGAATGTTGGACCGTGTTTACGATCTAACAGACTCGTCAGACCTTACAGAAACCAGATTTCTGTAAGGTCTGACGAGGCTGTTAGATCGTAAACACGGTCCAACATCCGCTGTAAGGTTTGACGAGGCTGTTATATCGTAAACACGGCCCAACATCCGAAACATATGTAACCAAAAAGATAAAACGGTAATATAAAATAAAACACATATATATATATATATATATCTGTATGTATATGTGTGTATATGTCTGAGTGTGTGTGTATAAAAGTAATATATATATATAACCTTCGATCAAAATAGGTGTGTGTGAGGACGTGTAACGAGTTAGAATAAAATATGATTGATGTATTCTGAGAACAACTGGAAGTTATATGTGCGTTATGATTTAGTTAATCATAATATTTTGTACTAGGTACATGTTATGATTTTAAATTTGTATATAACATATAGATACATGTTGTATACATGTTGCGCTTCGGTTTCAGGTTATTGTATATATATATATTAGTGATAGGTTTATTTCAGTATCTTTTCTGGTTCCTATACAATTACTGGTTATGTAGGAAATGCACGATTCCGATACAATCAGCAGTTATGTTTACGAATCCGATTCTTTGTAAATCTCTAAAAAATTCACTAGAGTTGATATTATTTTCGTATATCGTAAAAACACTGTTTCTATGTGTAACTACTTTCTTCGCCCTAAGAAAATACACTTTCTATTAGGAATGATTTTTAAACTTTAGTTTTACTGGTGTTTTAAATCCATAAATATTTAGTATTTTATCATGATAATTATTACCAGCAGTGGATGCTTTTGATTTAAACAAAATGAATCGGTTGTGCTACTGGAAAATACGCACAAATTTCTCCGATTCCAATTCCGATTCTTCAAATATATATATACATATATATATATATATATATATATATATATATATATATATATATATACTTGCAAATTGACCTGGCGCCGTCTGAGATTCAATGATGATCAATGAATGTTGCACACTCACACTATTTTTCATCGAATCGATTAAATCGCCTTATTTTCAATCAAGTCGATTGATTCCCGGCTCTAATTAGGGATGCATAGCGGTACATCGGGTGAAAGCTCCCATGCCTCTAGCGTTGACTTAGTAAACAAATAATTGTAATCTTACTTGCATTGTACAGCACAAATTGTTGATTTTATATTAAAAAAATATTTTCTCTATAATGGCTTCAAGTAAAGTTTATAAGCAAAAGACAAGTATCATATTTCAATTAGGCTCTAAACAAAAACCTATCCAAGAATCTACTGTAGATTTTATATGTCGAGCATTCCGGCTTGTGTGATAATAAAACTTATCAGACGCACTTGAGATATTACCCTGTTAAAAGTGTTTACTGTGGTAAAATTTGCATGTTCCTTAATTCGTCGTATTTTATCGATTATTGATTATTGATACTTATCGAAGATATTCCAATAAAAAAAAAACATACCGAAGAACATTGCCATGAACATGAAGATTTTTTTTTTGTATAGAGACACACAGACAAGACAAAGTTATATATATATATATATATATATATATATATATATATATATATATATATATATATATATCGTGATCGCATGTTACAAATTCGTCGCATATTACAAACAAGAAACATGGTTTATTTACTTCCATAGAATTGCCACCAACAGTGATATTGTGTATTGGCGTTTAGGTAAGATCATTACATGGTGCAAACCAGGACAAAAGCAATTTTTGAATTTCTACTTTTCGTTTGGGAATTTTCCAATTCCTTTCTCTATTTTGGCTATGGTTCAGAATAAGCAACATTTAACCAATATCGAAAACTAGAACTATAAACATCGACCGTCAACAACAGGGCTAATCTCATTCTAATTAGCGGTGTTGTAAACTCCCCAGCCAATGTCAATGCAACTCTGGCCAATTTAGGCTTCAGTCACGGCGGTGGAATAGCATTAAACCATGGACGGAGGAATTGAAATTGACTTTAATCGACGAACCGGAAGTTCACGAATAGAAATTGTGCATGAGCATGACAAATAATGGCCGGCCATGACAGTAAACGTTGTCTTCCCTCGGATCCAACTTTTGTTAGCTAGCGTTTCACTGAACTTAATTATCATTGGATTTGTTGGGACAACCAAGTTTGTGTATTTCTAAACTTAGCAAAATGGCACTTTTATGGAAATCCGCATTAAATTACTATTTCCACTCAATTCAAATATATACCGTTATTCTACATAATAGTTTATGTGTACGCATGCCATTTAACACAATTACACCTTTTTTTAATAAACTTCTTATAAGAGTACAAGTCACTTCACTTCACAATTTCTAAAATATAGATCAGTATAATAAAACTTAAAAGCAAAAGTTTAAGTTCCATTTGTTATAATTTCACGTGTTTTAACCGATTCACATTCTTTATGTTCTCCGTTGTTTTTATAGAGCCGTCTTCTGCCTTTTCTTCACATTTCCTGTTCTCCTATAATAATAATAATAATAATGATAATAATAATAATAATAATAATAATAACAATAATAATAATAATAATAACAACAACAATAACAACAACAATAATAACAATAATAATAACAACAACAATAATAGCACTAATAATATTAATAATAATAACATTA
>NC_136482.1:77806354-77858854 GCF_053919585.1 Euprymna scolopes | reverse complement strand
AATTATGAAAATAGCTGAAATATTAAGGAAAACCCCCGAGGGCGGAGACTAATACATATGATCCGCGGGCGCTAGTCGCTCATACAAAAACTACTCCAGAGGTAAAACACAAAGAAAAGCCACATGAATCATAACACCTGAAACTGTAGACTTGCATGATTGTAAGTTGACCCTCCATGCGTTCCTGTTCTCCATTTTTCCTCGCCATAAACTGGTGCAACACCAAATAAATAAGGAAGGTCAAGGAGGATGAGAAGGCTGAGGAGAGAAGACACTAACCTGACACCCGCTGAATGAATGCAAATAAGACTGATACCTTAGCGATGCTTTTTGCCACCCATATCTCAGCAAAGACCAATGGTTACTACCAATGAGAAATCAATGGTAGACGGCTACTTCAATAACGCAAATTAATTTTCAAAGAGTATCGAAAGATGTGGAAAGTACTGGAATTCGTGTGGAGGCTCGTTGTCACCCAGCTTCAAGGAACACCGCACGCAGGTTTTAAAGACAATTCTGGGATGATGACATGTGTGAACACTCATAGTTAATAATAATATATATATATATATATATTCTATATACAAAGACTATATATATATATATATATATATATATATATATATATATATACATATATTTCTGGAGGACATAACAATTAGAAAAATATATAGCAATGAATGGATCGACTACACGAAATCGTATCACATAATCCATCAAGCATGGATAATAGAATGCCTGAAAATGTTTACAATACGAAAATATCAATTTCCAATGAAACATAGAGACTTTAATTGACAGCTGAAAGACAATAGATTACGATACACGATTAATCGTCAAAAGAAATTCCGTACACCGTATCTGTTCATCATATTCATGATGGCTCTCAATAGTATATTAAGAAAGTTCCAAGCCGGATACAAGTTTACTAATACACATAAAAAAATGAACCGTGAACGATCTGAAATTTGTTGAAAGGAATTAGAAACCCGTAGATACACAACCTAAATCTTCAGCTAAGGGAACCAAATGTAATTCATTATGAAACAGCATGCATTGTATAAGTCATAAGTTATAAGAAAGAGGAAACTAAAGAAAAGGAAAGAAGGTGAACATAACTTTTTTGGGAGTTCTTTATGTAGACGCCACCACAACAACAGGAATGAACAATAAAATAGGAATAAAATATATTTTTAAAAATCCTAAAAAACAAACTATATAGTAGAATTCCACTGGATATGTGTGAATAAGACTGAGGCCTTCGAAAGTCTTATTGCTGTGGAAAATCCAGTGTAGACAATTGGTTGCTACCAACGAGAAATCAATGGAAAGCGGCTGGTGCAATAACGCAAATTAATTTGCAGATGTGATCTGAACAAGTGAAAAGTTCTGGAAATTAGGGGAAACTTGTCGTAACTAAGATTCCAGCTTACACTACAGGTTGTACTCAAAGATAATTCTTTGATGATGCCCTGTGCGAAACCTTTTAGTTACTTAATAATAATAATAATAATAATAATAATAATAAGAAGAAGAAGAAGAAGAATAATAACAACAACGACAATAATAATAATAATAATAATAATAATAATAACAACAACAACAATAATAATAATAATAATAATAATAATAATAATAATAATAATAATAATTGAGCTGTGCACCTTTAACGATTGGCACGATGAAAGTTTCCTTATTTCACAACCTAGCAATTTCCACCCTATGTTTCTGATAGTTGCGTAGATTCTCATTCTTTCGTGTTAAGTTAATAAAACCACATAAATAATTTGGTATCCAGCAGTCTTTTTGTTCACAACTACAATATCAGGTGTCACATGAGCTGTGCTCTCTGTAACACTGAACAATCAAATCCATAGAAAATGTTAACGTCCTCATTGTTCCACATGCTTCACAACCGTTTCTATGTGATGTAAGATCCACTTGATCATCACTTTCATCCAAACATGTGGCACAATCTCTAATGTAGATTTACACATTATTTGTCATAGCGAGTTTGTACTCTTTTGGATCAAGTGTAGAACACGCACTAACAATGTGTTACTGTTTCAAGAGTTACGCCACAGAGCCTGCACAAAACAGTCTTCCGAAAAATGTTTCTATAGATTACATTTGTATATAGTGCTTTCTCTTAAGCAGCGAATATACGATTTTCTGTTTTTTTTTTGTTTTGTTTTTTGCAATTCACTTTTTAGACAGAAAATTCCAATGACGGTCCATTTAAGTGCCATAGTATCTCATTCAAACTGACTATGAAGTTTAATTCTTATCAGCTCAGTCAACTTTTCTGCTTCGATTATTTCAGTGTACTTCTGTTTATCCCCAAAGTGATTCTTTATCTAGCCCTTCCTCTTTCACCATTGCTGCATTCATGACTGTCAGCCAGAGAATTGTGCACAAGCTCTGCCTTGGCGCATGCTTAATTCTAATCAGCCCTCTTTCTCTTTTATTACATTTTATGTACAACCTGAGCCAATTAGAATTTAGGTGAAGTGTTCCATACTTGATTAACAATTTTCGTGTGATTCAATATAACGTTTTCATTTCTTTTTGTGTCCATCCTGCAAAAGCTACACTGCACCGGATCACGGCAACCGTCAAGACATTGATGGCTGTGAACAAGTTTCTACTATTCAGTCGAGAATTCAGGAGCAGTTTGCGTCTCTTCATATACAATTCTTTCGTCGTCTTTTTATTTCATTGCAGGTATTTGAAGCCTTCTAACATTTCACCATTTGCAATTTCAACTTTTCTTGGATGTTCTCCTTCCTCCTTTTAGAGTAACTACCGCAGATGAGAAAATTCGCAAACTCCATATTTATGTCTTCACTTTACTGCTTTGTGTTTGAAACAGACTCAATTTTCTTTTCTGTTTTGCCAAACAATTCAGCTTGGCTAAATTCCGAATGATCTGGAGTAAAACTCCTTGCAGAATTCCTTGAAAATCAAGCACAACATCAAAGTATTCCAGAAGTATATTTTGTTTGGCAAAATAAACATCCTACATCAAGTGTTTTCCATCTCATTGATTTTTTGACCATGCTCATAAGCTTTGGTGTACAAACCCGCGCCTGGGGGAAGAGATTGGGTTAAAATATTGCAGCACTGTAAAGTTACTCAACATAATAATAATAATAATAATAATAATAATAATAATAATAATAATAATAATAATAATAATTATTATTATTATTATTATTATTATTATTATTATTATTATTATTGCAAGGAAAAATGGAAAAACCCCGTTACATCAAAGGACATTGTCTTGCATAAAAAAAGGCTCATTGTGCCATAACTTTAAAAAAATGGAATTGTACAACATCATCGATTTTAACGTCCCCTATAACTAAAGGCTGTAGGAGACTGAAAATTCAACATCAAAATGAACTTGCCTGAAAACTGAATGAAATGTGAATCGCGAAGAAACATAAATAATAATATTAGAAGAGAACGAACAGTTAAAACACGCATAAAAAAAGACTGGGAGAAATTAAAACAAAAGAAAAAACGAGGAGTATACAAGAGACTGCACTGGAAGAAAACCGCTGAAATGATGTAAATCTTCGAAGACGGAATAAATTAACATAAAATACGAATGCTAACCAAGCAGGAATTAAATGCCCTATAAATCCAACGAACGCACAGGAATACCATCACCAAGCGGGCCCAAGCAAAATTACACAACAAAAAAAAATTATATAGTGCGCCTCCTCCCCAAAAGGTGAATGGGTTATAGATAGACCGATCCGTTAAAAGCACTGACCAGATGTGTTATTGAAAACTGAAATTCAAATGAACATCATTGTCGAATTTGGAATTATTAGTTGTGCTTCCTGAACAGTTTTATATTAATGAAAAGCATTGGGTAAATTTGTACAAACAATATTTACTCTTTTCTAAACCACAAAAATATGTTTAAGGTGAACACTAATTTCAATACGGTTCTTTATCGCAACACTTACTTCGTTTTCATTATTCGCTGTATAAATAGTTGTTCATTAATAACTTATTTTGTTGATTTAATGTAAGAAACATACGTAAATACATGTAACACAATAGCTTTTTGACTGACAACAAAATTATCTTATCTGCAATTTCCAAATTCGCACAAATAAATGTAATTGTCTTACTGTTCTTTTAATAAGTATGTTTTAATGCGTTTGGTACTCTACTTCATGTACTTAGCACATTACACCCATTCAAAATCGAGGGTTCCATTCAGCCAATACAATTAAGACTCTGCGACCTTTTTTTCTGTAAAGAGTAAATAGATGTCAAATTTATTATAATCATTTCCAATGAAAGTCTCTTCGACGTATAAAAACATTATCAATACAAAGACAGAGGAACACGATAAAAATTATAAGAGAAGAAACGACGGTGGATAGAAACACGCCACTTTATAAAGAAAAGAAACAAAGAAACTCAGAGCCAAAAAACGTCCACTAGATGTCAGCTACTTGGAATTTGCTCTCAACTACAAAAAAGTTCTTTGTGTGATAATAATTACAAAAGATAGACAGAAAGAAATGAAGAAAGAAAGAAAGATGGTCGGGAAGGCGTTTTACTACTTACTGCTATGATTTGAGATTTTGACCAACTTTTTTAGCAAAGTCGAAAAGTTTTCGTTTCTTTTGTTTGCTATTAAATCCTCCATTTTATAATGTCGTCTTTTTTCTAAATGAAAGTCTTCTCGAGAATATTAGTTGAAATATCTGCATACAAAGATAAATTATTATCTGAAATAATATTCTGAGAGTATTCTTTCATAGCGAGGAATTTATTTCCTCATTTTCCTGAAGGAATAACCTGTAAGAAAATACGCAATACTTCGTATTTGAAAGTACCCTGAAGAGGCTAGATGCCCGGTAAAAAATTTCCTGAAGGAATAACCTGTAAGAAAATACGCAATACTTCGTATTTGAAAGTACCCTGAAGAGGCTAAATGCCCGGTAAAAAATTATCGTGCTTTCATTGTGTCCGGTTAGAATAGAAATATTCTTTTTATTTTGACTTAGGAAAACTGCAGCTTGGTACGTGTCCGTTTTTTTCAGGTCTTAGAAGAAAAAATCTTGTAATAGACACTTTTTACTTCAACTTTTCCTAGTATGAAGATTTTCCACCTGTGCCTTCTCTTCTCCAACATTTTACCAACATATATATGTGCCAAGTAATCGACAGATTTCTTGGATTTGAAGCAGGTTCTTCAACATTATAAACTTCGCCAGGTAACTTAGACGAGTGAACTTCAACATTTAATGTCTTGTTTAGGCGAAGAGAAGATAGCATGTTAACACATTTAAAATTTAATTCCTAACTGCCAACTTCAACTTGAATTTTATTACAGAACGGGGAACGTGAAACTCAATCAGCAGACAAAAATAGTCACATAACCAACGATATCAGCAGCAGTACAGCTAACTTATATGAAATATATAAGAGGAAAAAAAAGAGGAGGAGAAAAAAGAGGAAGAAGCAATATATCTAAAGAAATCTTTTCTACGCTCACCTAACAAAAAAAGGAACAAAATCTTCCAAAACCAACTCAGTACTAAAGAAAATCAAGATCTATTTCGCTTTAAGATCTTTCAGATCTTCCAGGTCTGTATGTGAAATAGTCGATATCTACACTACTTCTCTCTTTTAGATAATCACTAGTTTCTTCATCAGAAGAGGGGGACTTAAAAGAATGTGTAATAAACCGTTCTAAAGTATGTAGATGTTTCCAATGCTCCTGAGAGTCACCATCACTTTTCTTGACCATAGCGGATCTAATGAAATTATCAGTACTGGTAAGAGATTGATCACTCTTCCTAGACACAAATACGGAGGTGGCTTTACCGAAATTTTTTACTAAAACCACACAATATTGATTTTATTATATAATTTGGCTCTATACAAAAATCATAAGAGATAATTATCAAACCACATATGCTTAAATTGAAGCAAAAAATCAATCTCGCCACTGCAAACTTCTCACGAGTTCTTCCCTGCTAGGAGGATAACTCAAAAAAACATCATCTTCTCAATCTTAAAATAAAGAAAATTAGTAGAAGGCACGAACAAATGTATGATGCGAACTTGAATCTCCAGAACAACGATAAGTTGAAGGTCTGTTCTTAATAGACACTTGAAAGTAAGGAAAGACCAATAAAAAATCGAAATAATTCCACTTCTTTCGTCCAATTTTCTTAAAAAGACAGTTCTTAACCACCTTATTTAAAAAATATCCCACACAGCCCCATACCAAGCCGAATACATATAAGTATGATGCAATAAGTATCATATTCTTTAAACTCATCCGACAAATAAACTTGCTCTATCAAGCCACAATTAGCTACAAAGAACGAACGTTGTCAGAATAAATCTTTAAAGAGGCTCCAAACATATCAAAAAATCTCAAAAATGGGAATACCACCGCGCGAACAGACATGTCAGGCACAATCGTCAGATGAATGGCTCTGACATTAAAACATATGAATATCAATATATGCATTTTTATAGTTTCGTCAGCTCCCTACATCCGCAATTGGCCCGTAATGTATTGGCTTTACTAGTATGCAAGAAAGGGCTAACCAAGCTGACCCGATGCTTGGTCAAGTGAGCAATCTTGGTGTATTTAAAGGACAAAGAGTTGTACGTTTTGCAGTCAGTACACGCAGAGACTACCGTTTTGATGGCATATCTGGCCCTAGGAAACCAAAATCTTGAGAGGCGCAGCTTGGAACGAGTTGCACCTATTCCCAAATGTTTACACCTAACATAGTAATTCATCACAATTAAACGACTTACGTGACATGACTTAGGCAACAAAATCGAATGAATTATATCTTAGGAAAAATAGGTAGAATTGTCAATTCGTTACCGAGAACATATCACCCCTTCTTCATCCAGATATAGATATAATTATGATATTAATAAAGGGAATAAGAGGATTTACCCAAATATTTTTCCCTGGCCAGAAAGTCACCAGAAGTAAGTCTAATGAAAAAATGTGGCCTTAAGAATAAAATCACAATTAACACTTTCTGTTTTAAATATAAATTTAAAAACTAAAGTCAATATTCTTATCAAATATATAGAGCAACATTTTTCTACATTAACACCGGAAAGATCATGCAACTCATTCTCACATCTAGTCTATGCGTTAGTGAGTATTCTGTTATTCTAGCTAACGAACTCCAATCCAAAATAAAACCAGTTGATGTTATCTCCCTTGAACCAGACAGGGCTTCTCAACCAAAATTCCATTTCCCTTCTAAATTTATTTTTAGAGATGCTTCTCGTAACAAAGTCTGTATTATTATCTTCGGTGTTGATATCTTTGAAGTTAACCTTATATACCCTGTTACGTAAATCAACAATCATTGTTTTAATATGCTTTAAACGATTTCTGGTAAATTGACACAGTTAATAGTATCGGACAGAAGCCAGGTAAACACGACTTCAGCATCAATGACTATAATGATTTCACTCAACATTTGGAGAAGAACATATTAACTAGCACAGAAAAGTGTTTGACACACATATAAGCAGCTAATAATTCCAATGTGTGTAAGGTCGTCTTAACAGAAAGAGCTAATTTTTATTTGGCAAAAAGTAAATTAGCTTAACCAGGCTGATACAAATATTCAGCAATACGGTAAGCCTGATTTGAAGAGTCGCAAAATAATATCAAAACCGCAACATAATCTGTAATAATAGAGTATCTATGAAACTCAAGGTTTCCCATATCCATTAGCTCTTCTAAGGGACCAAAATATAATTTGGAACATTCTAGTCACAGGAAATCCCCAATTTCCAGAGACTGCTCAGAAATATTTTACTTTTAAACAGAAAGACTGAAGAATTCACGGAGTGATGTCCAACTATGCAAGAATTTCATCTAGTCATATAAAGGGTCGTAAAATAATCCAAAACCTTTTCGTACGTATTTCCATGATAGGAGTAATTGTCAGGAGTAATTATCATCAAGTTTCATGCGCTGCGCAACCAGTTCACTTTTACTGCAGCACATTTTCAAATAAATTTAAAAGCATAACTGCTACAGCGTCTTAAACAACTGTAGAAGATAGGCGGGAGTCTGGTGCGTCTTCACTAAGTTGTCAACGTAAAAACGTTCAAGTCATGTATCCTTACACAAGCCCGGAAGATATTTCTCCACGTGGTACTTCACAATGTAATTTAAAATAAATGGGCTTGATACAAACCCAATATGAGAGTCGTGTATGTGAAACATACTAAACTATTTTTAAGCGTAAAAACAGAATTGTTTTTATCGAATTCATTTTTAAGCTTAATTATAAGAAAGGCTTTTCTGATGTCTGCCAAAAGTACGAACCAATTATCCTGAATTTGAGTATCAAGTTTAGCATACCCGAGTACAAATTTACTCCGGCATAAACGCAGTCAGTAAGACACGGTTTTCCGACTGTTCTCCAAGAACAACTGAAATTAGGACTGATCTTTGTACATTGTACATTGTGCATTGTACATCTTGTTTAAACACCAGGCGATGCGGAATCGAAGTATACCTACTAAAATTAGAAGACTCAACATTTATCACTTCGATTATATCTTCCTTCTCTTGTTCCAAAAACACCTGACAATATTCAAAGTAAAGATCGCTTTCAGATAATTTACGAGAAACACGATAAAACTGACAAGGCTACTTGTTAGTTAGAGAGTGCTGTACTTAGTTTATGTTCGTCCCAAGGTAAACTTATGCAACAGCTGTCGACAAAGCTAATAGTATGACGAAAGGTTTAAATTTTCTTCTTATAGTAGTCACTGAACACATTTTCTACGATATCCATCGTCTCTATGCTATGCAACCTATCAATGGTTCTATCAACAGACGACTTTTCATAGATGTTCTAAATTTCAGCGTATTCGGATTTAGAGTCTAACACAAAGTAAACATGATTAACATCGCAGGAGAGTATTTGTCGACAACCTGAGCATAATTCAAAACCAATTTTTCAGTTTTAGGAGATCTGAATTCAGTTGTACTTCTGAACAAAAGCTGGCTCCGAAAGAACTCTCAAACGTATCCCCCTCTAAATCGACTTAAAGTCATAGTTCATAGGAATTTAATAACATCAACTCCCAAAAGGCCATGGACGGGCAACGTATCATCGTTCAACTTAAAATGATCAGTAGCTAGGTAAACTTTGTTTCATAAAATTTTGAATTACAGAAGCCAATTCATTAATACGGAAAGTAAGATCTAAATTCTAACCAATAAAGAAAGACATAGAAGGAATTCCTGGAGGACACTTCACGTTAAGCCCAATTTATTTCAAATTTTTGATGCTCTTTCCCCCAAAAAGTTTTAATTAAAAAGGTACGATCATTTAAGGGAAAAATTGAACCCGGAAACTTATCCAACAAGCTAAAAGATAACAAAGCTTTCTCATTACCAGCAAACAATTGAAGGATTCTTGTTTGTCACACCCTATATCGACAGAGATTGTAAAACTGGTAGAATTGATGAACTATTATTAAGTCAGTAGTCATTAGCCATTGTAAGGGAACTTACATGATTGAGGTAACAACATTCTGCAATGTCTTTCTCTATTGCAAGTCAAACAAGTACCAACTCGTTCCTATCACAGAAAGATTTTTCTCGCTATGGAGATGACTCGAAGATTAAGAGCAGAACCCATACTCTTTGCAACTTTTATACCTTACGGAATAAGTAGAATAAGAATTGCAAGAATAACCCTGATGACCATTTGCTCTGCAAAAATTACAACTGTCTTGGTATTAAAATTCTCTAAGGTGGAAGTTTTTTTTTATATCAGAGGTATATTTAAGTTTATGAGAAAAAGATGACTCACAACCTTAAGAGGGCAAGGATCTTGCTTAAAGAGTCAAGTACGTGAAATTTCAGAACAATTGACTTTCCAACTTTGTGAAATCATTTTGTCTCAAGAAAGCCAGTAACTTGCCAAAAAATATGTGGGTAAGCAATTTATTCCCAGGAGATTCAATCTTCAAAATATTCACTACAAACGAATTTTTAAGCTCATATATCTGAGCCTTCAAAATATGCAGAAACTTCCTGACGGCAGAAACATTCCTTAGTCCGTCAGTACGTAATATATGAGAAAAACCGAGTCAATTATATCCTTTTCGCCCAAAGATTATGTAGCGATTATGTTTAGAACTACCTTATAGTTTTAATTAGATACTGCCAAAGCTTAATTATCTGGAAGGCGTAACAAGTTATGTGATTTTCTAACACGAATATCTTAAAAGCGTCGAAGTCAGGATTAGCTACGCCATTCATAAATTCTCTACTAAAATTAAGAAAAGGCAAATGATCAGTCTGCAGATCCTTATCATTCGACTTAGAGCACTTAATCTTAGGAACCAAGTTAGGACTCTTGGTTTTCACAGTGGAGTCCCGACGTTCAATGAAATCATCATCCTTAGAAGGCCGTGTTAGACATATTTTCTAACATTTGTATTCGGAACAAGGTATATTTTTATTAAAGGATTCTATGATAATCACATAATCTTTTCCAAAATATTCTAAAAGATTTACAAATTTAAATTAATCACAAATTTGATTTACAAGTAATACTAGGCTGCATACTACAACCTTTTCTACGACCCTAAAAAGTATATATATGACGTAATCTGTTTGTTGACGTTCAAGTAATGCCCGCCAAAATTAATCCAAGGAGAAAATATGGCAGCCAAAACTGGCAAAGAATATAAAAAAGGACCAGAGAGCACATGCGACTATACCACGAAATACTAAGTCGTGATGCAGGATCTTATTTCTATAGTAACAGAAAAGGGAAAATAAGTAGATTTTTTTTTTTATTATCAGGTTGCACAAAAGCTTAGCAAAGTGTCGAAATTACTATCATCATTTCCAATGAAGGTCATTTCGATGCATAAAAACGTTACAAACACAAGGAAGAAGAAAAGCAACCAAAAAGTTATGAGAGAAAAAAAGACTTGATGGAGAGAAATAATCAAAACTTTTATTAGGTAAAGAAACAAAAAACGTAAGTCCAAAAAACGTTCACTAGCTGTCTGCTGCTAAGATTTTGTCTCTCACCTATAAAGAAATTTCTTTGTGTGATAACAATTTCGAAAGAAGAAAGAAAGAAGGAGGGGCGGGGAAGGCCTTTGTTACTACTTGCTCCTGTAATATGATATTTCGACCAAAGTAGTACTTTTTCCTCATTTTCCTGAAAGAATAGCATGTAAAAAAACACACACAGTTCTGTATATTTTGACGTTCCCTGAAGAGGCTAGAAGTCCGGTAAAAAAAGAAACTTCCGCGTTCTTTCTGTGTCGGATTAGAATGTTTTGTTTACTTTGACTTAGAAAAACGTCAGCTTGAGATGTGCCTGTTTTCATCATGCTTTAGAAGACGATATCTAGTGATAGACACTTTTCAATCCTTCCTATTGGGAATATTTTCCACGTGTGTTTTCTCTCTTCCAAACTGATATTTTCCGATATATTTATGTGCCAAGTCTTTGACAAAGTCTATTCCGAACAGCTAACTTAAACTGAATGCGCAGAAACTAGTCACATTATCAACAATAGTATCAGCTAATCAACTAACTCGAGCGAAAGGACGAAGAGAAAAAAGAGAAGATGAGGAAAAAATGAAGAAGAAGAAATATACCTAACCCAAATTCTACATATAGGCTTACAATCTAATTGCAAATATCGAGGTGTGCATACAAACTACTAAAACTTACATAGCGATGCTTAAGTTGTTGATAAAGCAACATGTCACAAAATGCCTCGATCTTTGTGAGAGGAATCGACTAAAATATCACTTAATATAAAAATGGTTTTCTGTTATCTTTTTTATTTTTAATATATTTTTTTATAATTACCATTAACATAAATAATGTGCAAGGATTATTCTAGAATTGTGAACAAATAATAAGAACAGATAAACAAATCAATAATCAACAACATCAAGCATTATATTTTTATGAAAAAGCTTCTGTCCGGAAGCAATGACTATGTAGTCTCGAGGAACAAAAACACCGTTGGGTAAGAGACAAGTAAATGAATGAAATCATGACGATTTCAATCATTTTCAATAATCAAATATTTTCTTACTCAGATAATGTGGTTACAAGGATGATAATGATGTTTTAAATTCTCAAATTCCCGAGGCATACTTACTCATCAGGGAAGAGAAAAAAAGGAAAACGTGCATTCATTCACCAGAGGCGTGTTTATGCTGAAGCCGTAAAAAGCAGTTTCGCTATCAGGCAGCTTCGCATGCTTGATAAATTATTTCTGAAATATGGTTGGACAAGTGTGAGAGTTATTGTTAAATATTATTATAACACTAATTAGTAATATTTATATTATTATCATGTGATTTGTGTTATTATCACGTGTTTTGTGATATTAAAATTGATACAAACCTGTTTTGTACAGCGTAGTGTCCCGTATGAACAAAAATAATAGTGAAAATGAAATAAATGGCGCCTGCTTCAATTAATATTCTTGGAATTTTTTCACTTCGTATCCAAATGAGAGTTTTCGTGTTTAAATTAAAAAAAAATCTGATTTTGGAGACTCATTTGAGTTATTTCTGAACGTTGAAGTAGCAAGCTTTTAGAGCAGTCTTTCGAGTTTTTGGAGTAGCTTGATTTGACGGCCGAAAAATGTCGAGGGTCAGTGTAGAGTAGCTATAACTGTTCATTTTGTGTTTGATATTTATGCTCAAATAGTACTCATTATATATTTACTTCTGTATTGTTTGAGAATAATATATAAGGGACATAACGACTGCAGCAAATTTCGGACTAAAGTAGTATTAGTTCCCTGGTTAGTATTTTATAAGTGTCCTTATTTTTTCGCTTATATATTTAGAATGCACTATTGCTTATATAATATAATTGATATTATTTAATATTGTTTAGTAATCTAATATATATGGGGATTACTACTTTCGCACATTTCAGAGTAAATAGGATTATGTCTTCTGAGTTGTATTTTATACGTGTTTTGTTACTTGATTTTTGTAACAAATATAATTAATTAATTTATTCATTTATATATTTGATTACGTATTTAATGGTTTGTAAGTGGGGTACTAGTAGTAATTATATTATGGATTATTTGCGTGTGTAGATATTTATTTACATTATGCTATTGGATATTAATTATCTGAGATAGAAGGAGCTTAGAACTGCATGCTAGCATTCCGTACGGATGTCAGATGCAATACCTTATTTCCTCTGATATATATAATTATACTTGCGCATCAAGTTTTGTAGTGTACGATAAATATTTCTTATTATTCTTAAGTAATTCATGTTTGTTAATATTACTGTTTATGTAGTTTTATCATAAATCTGCGATTAACGTTCTCTCTGTTCCTTACTTTGATGTAGAATTTCTCTATATATAGCTATGCCTTAATTTAACCTTACCTGGGCTCTTTATCAGTGTATAGTATTTTGTTTAAATGTATTTGGTGATGCATATCATATATATATATATATATATATATATATATATATATATATAAATATATAAATATATATATATATATATATATATAGTCATCCACATACAGTACTGTTTCGCTGTTTACATTTATATATGAATAATGTGTATTCTTTGCATGCAAAGTGCTTGCTATGTTGTTTAAATGATATGCACGTAACAAGATAAGCTAAAATTATTAGAATATCAGGATCTACCTTATACATTAGAATCAGTAAAGAAGGCCCCGTTGATACATGTTTTTAGATTACATTGACTATATTTTTATGGAGACTTGAAAATGTAACATCTGGATGTAGTTTTGCTGGACCTATAAATTTCAATCCCATACATTATTTCAAAGTCACTAGTCCTAATGAACGATGTATCTGACCATCAGTTTTATTTAAGCTGCTGCATTAATTTGGAGCTTAAGTAATTTTATTTTTTTATTTTTGTTAACCTGCCATTAAAAATAAGCTTAGAAGTAAATGTTCAATTTTGACTTATTATATACGCTTAATTATCCAACTCGCAGGGGAACTATCCACAAGAGCAGTTATGACAATATTGAGAATAACACCTGGTTTATGTTATAGTTTCTTGTGGGCTTCTCGATAGAACATTATTTAGGGCCATCAAGTGTAAATTGACCGTGTGTCGTTCAATCGGTTGAAAAGGATTAGGGGAATTTATATATTGTGCAAAATTAAAAAAAAACACACACAGCAACTTGCCGACCCTAATAAATACACCAACAACTTGGGAATGAACCGGCGTGTGATGAAACTAAACATGGCCTATATACACATATTTGATATAAATCAGTTTATTACATGCCGAGAATTACTTTGTCCGGAGACTTTACCTAAGAAAAATGGTCAAGAATCACTTAGCGGATTTACAGAAAATATCTGTATCGTTTGCTGGTGTCGATTAAACCACCAAACTATACAGATAAATGAGATGTGTCTTTCTGGTAGGTTCACAGAAACATATAATCAGAATTTTGCAAGCGTCATCTTCTGTGTCTTAAGTTTCTTGCCAATAATTGTGTGTACAGTTCCAACACTGACATCAAACGATGCACTTATTGTCTTTATAGACACACGCTGATCCTTCCCCATGAAGTTCTTTATTTAGCCAATAAACTTTAGAGTTCTTACTTACTTAATTTATCACACCTCTCATCATTCCTCACAGATTAATCCCTTTATTTGAATCTCTTTGCCACTAACACACTGATGTTTGTTTCACGCAAGATAACCCAAAAGCAATTCATGAAGCAATTTTTCAAGTTTAAAACATAATTTTATTGTACATAGTTCTTTTAAAGCGTCATTAAATCCAATTGCATTTTTGAGAATCACCAGCTTAAGTAGGGTGTATTTAAATTCCTGCTGTACCCGTTCATTTAAAAATGAAACCATGTAAATTGGCCAGTCATCACGTAACTTGTATAGCAATAACATACTAAATTATCAAGAGTCTACATAATTTGTAATGGTAAGGCTCCAGCTTGCGGGCGTTTAGGAGTGTGATGTTGCCCCTTAATTGCCACTGCTCCCAGGTCCACTCTGACCCGGAGTGGTGGTACATATTAGGGTCCCAACTATGAATTAAGTAGAAACCGACTTGAAATAAATATTCTATTAAAAATCTTTTCTTCCGAATCACTGGAGTCGGCATTAAATAACCTGAAAAGGGTTGATATGCCGTAAAACAAAAACAACCAACCAAACAACAATTTGAAATGTATGTACAAAATGTCTGGAAAGATATTGATTTAATTGATCTAATTGATCTAAATAATTGATCTAATTTATCTAATTAATTGATTGATCTAATGGAAATTTATTGATCTCGTATGTAACACCTGTTTTAGAAAGGAATCTGTGCAAAAGATTTCGTTGCTAGCCTTGCTTCTTCTCATACAATGAAAGCAGTATTTCCTGCTGTTGCATCGAAAATCAATGATGCACAGTGTTTAGCAATTGTAGACACGGATGTTCTTGTTCTATAGTAGCACTAATTACTGTCAGGAGGAAACAATCAGGGAATTGTGACCATCAATGACTTATCTCAAGGATGGTGTTGATGTATATACTCTCATGATCTGTGCGGACAAAGATGAAAGAGCTGCAGTTGATGTGATGCTGATGCAGTAAACCACCTTTGCCCACAACTTATTAATCGGAATTTACGCAATAAGAGCTTTAGAGGGGACCATAATCACAGCGGTTGTTGGTGTAACACTAGTTAGGGGGACATTCGTCTGCGGAGTTATTCCTATTAATGAAAATGTCATGTCTAATGGCAAAGAATGGGGTTTGACTGCAGGATTGAAATGACCTATACGCTAAGCACTAGATCAGCTGACCTATACAATTTCAGGGTATGATGTTTTACTAAGAATCGAGCAGAATATGAAGAAACACTGTAGATGTATATTGATAACTGTTGATTGATACTAACATGGACGTCCGAGATCATCTAAAGTAATCCTGCTCATGACTATTGAACAACCTACTAAAGACTAAGTTTGACCTGCAATGGATGACCGCCAACAAAATCAACATGTTGATGCTTTCACCGTAAATGTTTATATGCTCGCCAAAAAAAAAAAAAAAAAAAAAACTATGTCAGTAGCGTCAGAAGTGTATTAATGTAGCTGCATGTAAAGAGAGCCTGCCAGCAATATGGACCCAAGAGTCTCTCGGCCATTTAAGACATTAATGATTAAAAGATAAAATATCTTTCAAACGCGTGGGGTTTACCCTAAACGTAGCGCCCTTTTTAATAACAGTTACGATTATAAATGTTTTAATGCAAGATAAGTTTACTATGAAAGCTATTTAAGCTTACGTTCATGATATATACGTACATGTAATATTTTCAGATGCACTTCGAATGATAGTAAATCTGTCGGTTTATTAAGAAAGGACAGGCGTTTAACGGATAGAGGATAGTACTATTCCCATGATCAGGGAGAGTATAACAATTTAGGATGGAAGCGAGGGAGCCGTGTTCCAGAGTTACCTAATATTTTGACATAATAATCACATTTTCTATTTGCTGAAAATTAGCAGGCCATAAACCTGTTTGCGGATGTCTCCGATTAGCAACAATAGAGAAAAACGAGCGACTGCGATAAGAAAAAGATGGGATGCAAGGTAAATGGTCATTTTCTCACGCAAATGATGGCCGAAACATTGACTAGCGTATGTAGGAATGACCCTGTCCAGGATGTGGCATGTATCCGGACAGGAATTGAATGCATAGGATGATGCCAGTTTTTGGCAACAGGCATGATATTGAAAGGATTTAGTACTGTTTATGGAAGATGCAGGATGGCTTCGTTCGACAAATGATGCTCAACATATCAATAAGGCGGTACTTGATGGGGCGTGAAAAATCTTGCATATTAAACTGCATGGGCAGGCCAAAATTGTACAACTCCACACCTACTCATTGTGCGTTTACCACTTGTTGACCAACCTTAACAGAAAAGGCACGAGTTAAGACTAAAGTCGCAAGTGAAATGTTAATACGAAAGAGAATGGCGATAGCAAAACGTCTAGTTTATGAATACAACTTACCGGTAAACATTATCTCGTTGATAAGTATACTCGAGTACCAAATAGGCAGGAATTTAATCCTCAACAACTGACATGCGCAGTCTTACAAGATCAATTACCATCTGAGTAAATCTGTGTAATACATATGAAAAGAAGGCATCCTGACATTCGTCAGACTACATGTTTTCTCCAGAGATTGTGTGCAACTATGAAATCAATCTATCAAGGCAGCCATACGCTCGTGCGAAGAGTGTCAACGAATTGATCCGGCACCAGCTCGTTAGTAAAAGGAAAGTTCGAGGTCGAAAGCAACTAGTGTCGGATAGGCATAGGCGTGATCTATTATGATGGCAATCAGTTATTGAATGTAACAAATTGTGACCTAAGACGTTTCTGAATATCAAGTGTGTTCACTCGACATGATGCATCGAGCATGATGATGATGATCATCATAATGATCATCATCATGCAGTCCGTCAGTCTTTTGGGGTTATTTCCGAAATTGTATGTTTAATGATTCTGTTACAATTGTAAGACAATCTTGTTGCAAATGCTTTGCCAGTTTCATGATTGACGTTAGCTCACTGGCTCTTGTTTTCGTATCAGTTTGATGTTTATATTTTGTGAGCTCATCATATATTAACCGCTTCTCGAAATAGAATTAACTTGAAATCAAAAATCGATTATAGCACGATATCGCAGTTTAATCTGTTAGAGACCCATATCTCCTGCCCCTCACCTCAGGTAGAGCCGTGGCAGACGCTGGTTTTTGTATCTTGTTCTCTACATAGTTAACATTTTCTGCGTTCTTGTTAACTTTTTCCGGCGTTTAATGATAACCAGTAACATTAGTCGGGCAGCCAGTGTGTTTTTCCCTCGATGGAAATCAGTCTGTTTTAGTGTTTAGGTTAATAATTGTTTTGTATTTTTTTGCCCCACTTTCCAAATTTTGAGTAAACGGCAACAATTACATTTGAATAACAGTTTATTGCCGGACTCTGATTTTCTAATTTTTGTTGCCAAATATTGTGGAAACAGAAGGCCAGGAGCTCTTGTATTAAGGCTCGATGGCTGGCTTCTGTTATGTTTGGAGTGTCAGTTCAATTAACCTATAGCATTGTTTGCATTTTCTCACTTGGTGGAGTAGTTTGTAGAGTTCTTTTTCATAGCTACTGTACAGTACATGTTTTTACTTGTCCTCATATTTTTTTTAATATGATTTCTCATTTTTAACGCCTTTAGATTTTTTCTAGAATAGCCTTAAGTACTATAATGGGTGCACCCGTTCATAAGCTGGGAAACATGTTTGATTGCTTAAGGAGACGATACAGCTATTTTTTTTAAATATTTGGTTAAGATTTACTTGTAATGTAAAGTATTCTTATGTCAAAGTCTTTTAAAAGTATCTCTAGTTCAGAATCTCTGAGTACAGAGAGACAAAGACACCCAACGGTTGTGTCCAGTAGTAGTTAAAGTTTAATACATGCATATAAGAAGTATGGCTTTGTATATTACTATTTAGCAGGCATCTGTTTTCGATCAGTGATAGAAAAAATCGTGGAACATAATCCTTGTGTTTAGGTTTTTACTATTTCGTGCGGTGTTGTATTAAGCCACGATTTCCTTTCTGCTAATGACAGGTCATCCCCTGGCAATTTCAAGATTCAATAATGTGCTGGATTAAACAGCATTTATCATGCGAATCCAACGCACTGACAAGATTTTAATCGAAATTGAAGACACATATGCATTGGTTGTTTGAGTATACCGGGAAAAGAAGAACAGGTTTTCGTTATTGATTAATCGGTTACTCGGATCCCAGTGTTAGTTTTATCTCTCTCTTTTTTTTCTTTATCTACTTTCAAATTTCCTATAAGGCTCCACCTCTTTTATATCACTCGATCTATTTACTCTTTTACGGTCATATTGAATTTAAAACATTCATTGCTTTCTAATAAGCATTCTAGATTAGGAAATAGGAAATTGAAAAAGAAAGATGAACAAAATGAAATTCACATACATATGTAGTTGAATATATATATACATATATATATATATATACATATATATAAAGGGATTGGGATATAATTTTCAATGTAAATAAGTTGTACCATTTAGTTGTGTTTATATACAAATATTCTTACTTATAAACCTACTTCCAAATCATCCGATGAAAATTAACATTAGCTTACTTTTCCAATAAACAACATTATCAACATTATATGTCTATATTTTGATATATTTTAATTTCAATAAATTCTATAATAAACGAAGGCTTTGTTTGCCCATGGGTAACTCCCTCATTAAGGCCTATTTGCTTTTAAGAATATATGGAAACTGAGCCCTCCAAATATAGACTACCTAAAGATATGTCTTACTTTATATACATAGTTTACATCTTTCCTAAATTATTATCTTTCCTAAATCCTATAAATAGAAAACATTACTAATTAACGCAGCAAAATGAAACCATTTAATATAATCTAAGAAAAGAAAACACTAATCGCATATATATTTTAGATATTCATCTCATAAACAACTATAATATACTAAGTTATAAGCTTCACTGTCAACAATGTAATAAAAATAACCATCGTACTTTTCTCTTCGTATCACAAAAAATATAAATTACTCAGGTGTCTTAACTGATTTTTTGCCTAAAGTATATGTAGCAGCGAAAACTTAAACAAATAATTCGACTATGTCGAATGCACTTTCCAAATTTTACAATATCCTTCATTTTTCATATTAAAATAAAAAAATAAAATATTGCTCATACCAAAAGCAAGACACTTCTCAAATAAAAGCGATATTTTACAGAAATTTTGCCCCAAACGCTAATATTAATAAAAATCACATCCACACGAGGTCAAACTAAATAGGCATCTAAATATCCCAACAGATCTCATTTACAATTTTGGATATTGTGCTGAAATCTAAATTTGACTCCACATCTAAAGTCACTGCTAGTGTATCCTTTATTTTCTTACTTTATTCTCATAACATTTACATTAGCGAAACTGAATGAAATCTGGACAGACCACTTTTTGAACACATTTATGACAAAAAACAAATAAGACGATCAACACAATTTTCTTTCACATTATAGAGTATGCTCCTCACTTTCTCTCTAAAAATGCAAATCTTATAAAACGAAAACATCTTTTAATTAAAACCGCTATTATTTCCGACCCCATTTATACAATAAAACAAAAGAAGGGCTTCTATCATATCCTTTCCTACCTAACAAAAACTATAGTTAAGGAAAATAATTTGGATAGAAGTGTAATAACTAACCACTGAAAACACAAAAGCCATTGAACACCACCCTTTCGTTGAGGAAGTATTACATACCATAGTTGAATTCCACCGCGATTTGCTTGATTTGTGATAGGAAATGAACATATCCTGTGGGTGGCGTTGTTGATCAGGTGTCAGTGTGCTCACTTCGAGAGCATGTTTACGACCAAGAGTTCGAATGTGTTCAGCTGATGAGCCTAAATGAGGGCGACACTCGGACTTAAACTTTCAGTTTGTTGATTTTTATCACATGGCCTGAGTTGCGACGTTTTTTGACTATTAAAACAGAGAAAGATTTGCGTTCCTTTCGGTCGCATACTTTTTAGCTTAGGAATATATTAAGTTGAAGGAAGATATTAATTACCGGATTACACCATAAAGGGATCTCGAAACCAGTAGGTATTAATCCCAAGGGGGATGATATAAACGGAAAAGTTAATAAACTTCCATTACAAAACGGCAAATATATTCATACAAGCATGGAAGCATGAGGAATGAATGTATAATATACAAGCATTTTTATATAAATAGCAGATAATACATTGTTAGATTAATATTGTATGTACTATTATTTCCCGCTCTGTTAACATTATACGTGTTATTAAAGATAAAGCCTATTATATACACATGAGAAAATAAGCTGAAGAGAGTTCGACATAAGCGCCCAGATATTGGTCTTTACATCGAGAATAAACCCTCATCACACACATACACATACACACACGCGCGAGCGCACACACACACACTCGCGCATATATATATATACTGACAAAAGTATCATATATATATATATATATATATATATATATATATACACATGTATATAACGAGTTTCGGGACAAGATCAAAGTGTAGTATCTGTTCTTCAGATGCTGCACTTCAATTTCTTGTTCTCTGTCAGTGGAGGAGAAATCCTTCACGACTGAGACAATTTTTTTATCTTTGTTCCTTTTCTCCACGTTAAAAAATGACCCTGGTGTCTAACTCTGTCCTGTGGGGAGGCATTGTAAATAGGAGTATAACGAGTATACACACAAATATATATATATATATATATATATATATATATATATATATATATATATATTATTCAATTTTCACCCTAAACAAGGCACATTTCCACTTTGAAGCAGGGGCTACTATCAGGGACTTAATTAGCGGGGTCATTATGAAGGGAGATGAGTAGAAAGATGTTTGTTGACATTACACTTGAACTTCTGCATATCGTTGCAGTTGGGAAAGCAGAATCCCGGAAGGGAGTTCCAAAGACCCGCAGTTCTGGGGAAGAAACTATTGGAGTAAAAGGCTTTCTTGCACCTAGGGATCTCTACTGTAAAGGGATGAGACTTAGTAGCTTATCGGGTTTGTCGGGGGTAGTTACGTCGGGGAGGTACAAGTGTTTGCAATTCGTCAGAGCATTCACCATTGAAGTATTTGTAGAACAGGCAGAGGGATGCAACATCTCGTCGATGGGACAGAGGCTGAAGCCTAGATGACAGTTCAGGACCTATCAGGTTGGCGACTCTCTTTTGAACCCTGTCCAGGAGCGAGAGATAAGAAGCAGATGCACCAGCCCAGATGTGACAACAGTATTCCATACAGAGGCGAATGGTTGCCTTATAGAGGTATAGGATACTGTCAGGCGTAAGTAGTTTTCTAGCACGGTAGATGGAGCCAACCTTCCTTGCAGCAGCCTTGGCACTGCTCTCAATGTATCTATTCCAGTTCATATTCCCTGTAAACGTTAGGCCGAGGAGTTTAAAAGAAGTACTTTCAGGTAATGTGTTCTTAGCCATTGCTATTGGTGGTAGAGAAGGTTTCTTGTAGTTATTGAAGGAGAAAAGCTTAGTCTTAGCAGCATTGAATGTGACCAACCATTTTTGTCCCCATTCCACTACGGATTGGAGATCATCCTCTAGTGTTTCTACCATTTCCTTGGATATGTGTTCATTTGTTTTCCCCTCATATCTGTTATAGAGAGTGGTGTCATCGGCAAATATACCCATCTCCGAAACAATTTTATCAGGGAGGTCGTTTATGAATATCAGGAATAATAGAGGTCCAAGGATAGACCCCTGAGGTACTCCCGCATTTATGTCGTATTGTTTGGATGTACGACCGTCGAGGACAACTTTGATTTTTCTATTACTTAAGAAGGATTTAATTACATTATGAATTCTTCCAGCGATTCCATATGATCTAATTTTCCTTAGAAGACCATCGTGCCATACCCTGTCAAAAGCCTTAGATATATCGAGGGCCACCGCTCTACCCTCCCCTGTTTTATCTAATGAACGGTATATACGTTCAGAAACTACAGTTAAGATATCTGCTGTTGAACGGGCTTGCCTGAATCCATATTGTTTGTCAGTCAGGAGTTTAGCAGCTGTTAGGTGCTGGACTAGGGCTTGATTAACTAAGGACTCAAATATTTTGGCGAAAAGCGGGAGGAGGCTAATGGGGCGATAATTTAGTGGGTCACCAGAATCCTTGAAGACTGGTATCACAGAGGCGGTTTTCCAGCAGTCGGGAAAACAAGATTCATTTATATATATATATATATATATATATATATATATATATATATATATATATATATATATATATATATATATATATAACGAACTCTCTGGTCTCATCTTGACGTCGGCAATTCAGACGAATTAGTAATCTTTAATTCACATAATTTACACAGTTTATTTGTTTATAGTGGTAAATGTTTCTAAAACACATCCCACTTTTCGGAATCATTTATGATGCATATGATTGCAACAGGTAGAGCTGGCAGTAGATATTTTTTTACATCACAATTTTCCTGCTATATGTCTTTCCAAGGGCTGAGGGTTAATCTCCCGAAATGCCCCCCCCCCCAGATATTAAAAATCTTTATTTACGTCCCGGCGAACGCATATACACAGCATGATAACCTTAACACACACGCTTCCGTTCGATCATCGAATTTAAGAAACGATGAGCAGTGGGTGTACTACATGTTTGACATTCTGAGAATACTAGGCACTATCTATTATTCTATCCGTATATATATATATATATATATATATATATATATATATATATATATATATATATATATTTATTTATTTATACAAATTCACTAATGTGTATATATTTGTACATGCAAGATTCGAGAATTGATATTCGGAAAATACCTATTCTTACACTGTTGTAGAACAGTTATCAAATACTTTTGTGATAATTCAAGTTTTTCTGATTTTAATTAGGATTTTTATACGAGAAAACTTCCCTTAAAAATTAAGATCTAGAGGATAAAAATTACTACCGGAACAGAAGTAGAAACTCGCTATGAAGCAAGCGAACAACAGAAAATGTTGTATTTGAGAGAAACATCTTACCTTATAGGCTTGTATATACTGATGTGTGTTAGCTGTTTTCTTTTCTGATAAGGTCAATGTCAAGGGAGAGATAAAGCGCCTTCATAGGGCTCGTCTGAGTTTTATAGGATGGTGCTTTTGGGAGGTATTTCATAGCATGTCTTTTAAAACTTTATATAGTCATGTTTGGGGGGTATTTCGTCTTATAGTTAATATTAGGTCATCAGGAGAGAATAGGCACCGTTTCGGGGCCTTCCACTCTACGGCTTGTTCGCGTATCGCCCCCCCCTCACTGATGTGAGGCCCAATTATCTGCTCAATACAGTTAAAGGAAAAGACGTTTGATAATTAAACGGCTCTTGTTACGAGCAACGGCTTTGCGCATGTCGGTCAATGTTCAAAGGCTACGTCTGACATATTGTTGGGACGTGCACATACGTAAGAAAATAATTATAATATTAACAATAATCAACAATAATAATAACAACAATAATAATAAACTAATATTTCTTTGTTTATATGTTTTTTCTCGAAAACTATACAATCGATCTTGCTGCAGTTATTATAGATTTTTGTTATAGTAAGGTCTGGAGAACTGTTCATTACACCTAGCATTCAGTGTAATATCTATCTATATATCTATAACAGTGAACGTGTGTTTGTGCCTCTGTGTTTGTCTGTCAGTCTCTGTGCCTATGTACATTTCCCGCAATAACTAGGTATAGGTTCTGTTGACATGAATCTAACTTAATTACCTCTATTTGAACCAAAAACAATTAATGCTAAGGGGTCATAATAGGGGTCAAATTAAAAAAAAAATAAACACCGTTTTTTTTTTCTCAGCATACACCACCAAACACCCGAGCAACGACAGGCCCCCATGCTAGTCTATCTATCTATCTATCTATCTATTACTCCTATAAATTCGATGTTCTGTTGTGTGTATCGATATTCATAATAAAACCCCTTTTTTCTATTTATTTTAAAATAAAATACAATTCCTTTACATCTTGGTTGTGGAATTGCATTCACTTGCAAATGATCTAGCTAATTTGCATATTCTTTTAAACATTCATTTTAGTTAATTCCCTAGTAGTTGCTTCGGTTTTTTTAATGGGATAATCATCTTTAGTTAACCATTATCTATAATTATATGCATGCAGATATTCTATATGATTTATACTTGCATAATATTTGCGAAGAAAGTTTATAGTAAACACAAAATTCTTTCCATATATATTTATGTATACCTATATATTTTTGTTAAACAAATCTATCTATCTATCTATCGATATATCTATAAAGGTTAACGTGACTGTGTATCTGTCTGTGTTTCTGTTGTTCTGTGCGTCTGTGTACATTTCCCTACGCAATAACTCAGTCAATGTTTAGTTTACAGACTCAAAATTTGATATAAAGGATACTGAGATTTGGGAAAATTGATGTGATCGGCTTTCGGCCAGAAATTTTGCTGTTAAGAGGTCAAAGTTCAAGAAGAAAATTTTGGGTCTAAACACTTGAAATTTAAGCTATAGGTTTCTTGCGGAGGGATCTAATAAATAACTTTATTAGAGCCCTAAAAATATATGTTAATAGGTTCCAAATAGGGGTCAAAGTTGAAATAATTGACATTTTTTTTTTTTTTTGCTCAGCAAAACACCTGGGCAACGCTGGGCACCCATAGTAGTATATCTATAAAAGTGAACGTATCTGTGTGTCTTAGTTTCTGTATGTGTACATTTCCCTATGCTATAACTCTGGCAATGTTTAGTCTACAGACTCGAAATTTGATATACAGGGTACTGAAAGTTGAGAAAATCTATTTGATCAGTTTTCCGCCAAAGATTTGGCTGTAAAGGGGTCACAGTGCAACAATTTGACTTTTGAGAACCCTACCGATATCCTCCGACAATTTTGGGTCTAAACACTTGAAATTTTAGATATAGATTGCTTGGATATGGATAAAACTTAATAACTTGATTTGAACCCGAAACAAAACATTTTAAGGGGTCAAAAATGGGTCAAAATGTAAAAAATAATTGGACCTCTGCGGTCTCTAGCAAATTACTCAGACACTTTCTGGTCTAAGCATTTGAAATTTTACATAAAGGGCATTCAGAGATAAGGCAAGCTGTTTCATGGGTTTGGGTCGAAAATTTTTATTCATCAATATATAAATGTATGTATGTATGTGTGCATGTCTGCCCAACACTTTAGACAGAGGCGACGGATTTTCTCAAGATTAATATAGGTTTGAAGTCCGACCTTTCAGACGACAAATATCGAAAAATTGGCTAAAAACATTAATATCTTCGACTTAAACTAGGTAATTTTCTACAGGTTGGTCGCTTTTTTCGCCGATATTTTTGAAAGTCATCCTCTCATTCCGATTGTCTAGTCTTAATTTAAAAAAAAATGTCTCTTCCGTGTTGGCGGTGGTCGTAACAGCGTAGAGGTCAGGTTTTTTCCTGTACTTTTCCTCCTTTGCGGACGGGTTTGAGCCTGCCTTCCTACTACCACATTTTTTGCTCAGCATACACATCCAAAGATCCGGGAAACGCTGTCTGTGCGTCTAGGTACATTTCCCTACGCAATAACTCTGTCAATTTTTAGACTACAGACTCGAAATTTGATATATAGGGAAGTGAGATTTGGGAAAATACATGTGATCGGTTTTCAACCAGAAATTTGACTTTAAGGGGTTAAAGTTCAACGATTTGACCTTTGAGAACTCTACCAAACTCCTCCGACAATTTGGAGTCCAAACACTTGATATTTTAAATATAAGTTCCTTGGACATGGAACTAACTTAATGACTTGATTTAAGCCCAAAACAACAAATGTTAATGGGTCATAGTAGGGGTCAAAGTTTAAAAAGCTGACTTTATTTTTTGCTCAGCATACACCACCAAACACCCGGCCAACACCGGACACCCATGCTAGTATATCTAAAAAAAGTGAATCTGTCTGACTGCCTGTCTGTGTGGCTGTGTACGTTTTCTTTCGTAATAATACAGACTCGAAATTTGATATACAGAGTACTGAGATTTGGGAAAATCGATGTGATAGGTTTTCGGCCAGAAATTTGGCTGTGAAGGAGTCAAAGTTAAACGATTTTACCTTTGAGAATTCTACCAAACTTCTCCGAAAATTTTGGCTCCAAACACTTGACATTTTAGATATAGGTTTCTTGGACATCGATCTAACTTGATAACTTTTTTTGAGATTAAAACAATAAATGTTAAGGGGTCATAATAAGGGTCAGATTAAAAATATTGACCGTTTTTTTTTGTTTTTTTTTGTTCAGCATACACCTCTAAACACCCGGGCAACGCTGGGCACCTATACTATTATATCTATAAAAGTGAACATATCAGTTTATCTGTGTGTTGTCTTTGTACGTGTATGTGTGTCTGTGTACATTTCCCTTCGCAATAACTCTGTCAATTTAAAGTCTACAGACTTGAAATTTGATATACAGTGTACTGAGATTTGGGAAAATCTATGTGATCGGGGTTCGGACAGAAATTTTGCTGTTAAGATCAAAGTTCAACGATTTTAACTTTTGAGAACTCTACCAAACTCTTCCGACAATTTTGGGTCTACACACTTGAAATTTTAGACACGGATTCCTTTGACATGGATCTAACTTAATAACTTGATTTGAGCCCAAAAAATACATGTTAAGGGATCATAATAGCGGTCAAAGTTAAAAAAATTGACCTTTGAGATCTCTACCAATTTAATCATACAATTTCTGGTCTGAACATTTGAAATTTGACATAAATGGTATTCAGATATAAGGTAAGCTTTTTAATCCGTTTGGGTCGACCATTTTTAGTTACCAATATATAAATGTATACACATTTGCATGTCTGCCTAAACATTCGACAGATGCGACGGATTTTCACAAGATCAGTATCGTTTTGAATACGTCCGTTCAGACGACAAATATCGAAATATTGGCTAAAAACATCAATATCTTCAGCTTCAACTGGGCACTTTTCTACAGGGGGGTCGCTTTTTTCGCCTATATTTTCGATAGTTATCCTCTCCTTTCGATTGTCTAGCCTTAATTTAAACGTAAGTCACTCCCGGTTTGGCGTGGTCGTAACAGCAACGACGTCAGGTTTTTCCCGTTCTCTTCCTCCTTCGCGGTACGGGTTCGAGCCTGCCTTCCTACTACCACTTTTTTTTTGCTTAACACACACATCAAACAACCGGGCAACGCCGGGCTGAAATTTTCGTTTATAAAAAATGATTTTATAACATTTTCTGGTTTTCAAATATTTACATTTAAATTTATATATATATATATATATATATATATATATATATATATATATATATATATATATATATTTATATAAATTTTCTAAAAGGTATGCCGCTCCATTTCTTAAATTTCGAGCTTAAACCGAGCGACTACACATACGGATTTGAAACAGCACCGACACAAGACGTCTTTTACTCGAGAGGCTTCGATCTCCTCATGACAATGTTATGAAAAAAAAAAGAAAAAAAGAAAACTTAATCGGAAGAATCCTCTCCTTGATTAAGCCAGGTTATTGGCGAAACTTCGGACTTTAGCAACCAAAAAAAGTAAATTAAAATGATTCTATCATTTGCTAACACTTTCAAGTTTTCAAATGTTCTCATTTAAATTACAGTTTGATATTGACGAAATCAAGTTTAGTATTTTATTTTTAGTAATTAGCGATTTTTGTATTTCAAGTTAATTCTTAACTGATAGAACCAATTAACGATTGGAAGAAACTTCCGTTGCTTTTATGCTCATTAAAAGAAATTGCTTTTTATTTTCTAATTTGTTCTTTTATTACTGCATTTAATGAATATAAAGTATAATATGATTCACGAATCACATACCAGCATTTTGTAAGTATTATATTAATACGATATTTTATTTAAAGCAAACAAGCTTAATTGGAACATTTATCATATTATTTTAGAACTTTAAATCTTTTATTATTTAAGAACACGCTTGCAGTAATATCATTCGACATCTACTCGTGCAATTTACCTTTGCCTATATTCAAGTTACATTTGCAATCATGATGTACTGATGTACGATAACGCTGACTATTCGCAATTGTATTGATGTATATAGATAGGTTTTTACAAATGTCATTGTTTATACTAAAATGTTCATTTCGGTTAGAATATAACCCGCATCTACAGTACATCGTTGATTTTTTTTATTGCACTGTACAAGTGCCGTTTTAAGATTTTTATTAAATTAGGCATGTTGTAAGACAATAAAATATTCTATGTTGCAAGTTGTGGTGGTGGGAATGCTTGTCTACTTTTATGTAGTAATCTGGTATTAACTTATTTATTGCGGGCTATTATCCCCATCTTTCTTATTTGTTGTTTCACGACGTTTCGGCCAACTATGCCGGCTTTGGGTAGGATTGAAACCTTTATCTTCACACAATTCCTACTTGGAACCGTAGAGATTCAACGTATCTATCCAATGCGCCTCGGAACTCGAAGGTAGTTTGCGTGATAAAAAAGAGAACCTACCGAACTGCACATTTTTTATGAAAGGAAAATGATTAAAATTTTGAAACGTGTTAAAATCTAGTTATTGTTGTCATGGTGTCTGTATTTTCTCATAGAATATCATAATATAAGTAACCGTGATTTTCCTATATACATATATATATATATATATATATATATATATATATATATGCACACACACTCGCACACACAGACGCACACACACATATATATGATTGTATGTGTGCGTGTTTATTTTTCAACCTCGGTGATTTTTACTTAAATCATTACAAATTGTGAGGATAGACAGGACAATAAAAAATCTTGTCCATCTCATAAGACAATTCAATAATGTTTTTAGCGTGAATTGTCTGATGAGATAGAAAAGATTGTACGCTGTCCTGTCTATCGAAACAATTTGTAATGATTTAAGTAAAAAAAAAACCCGAGGTTGAAAAATAAAAACATATTTACCTCTACTCACGTATAGAGCACTTTTCCCTGTTTTTTTACCAAATATACCTTCATATATATATATATATATATATATATATATATATATATATATATATATATATATATATATACACACACACACATATATATATATATATATATATATATATATATATATATATATATATATATATATATATATATATCCTGAATGCAAAGGATCTGCCATGCAACTAATATACTTTTTAACTGCGGCTTGGCGGTAACCTAAAAGTGAATAACCTATTTGTTTATTCAATCGTTATTAAATGAAAAAATTTAAATCGCTATCGATCGTGAGCAAAGTTTTTGATTAGGTCATTGATCATTCAACTGATATTTTATTGTTTTCAAATAAAAGATGATCGATAATAGAGACCTCCTTTGATCTTTATCTCTAGGGAAGCATGACTACAATTTGATCACATGGAAAAATGAGAATACTCAGCTGACTGTCCTTTATAAATTTTGCGAAAGAGATGAAAGTCGTTGGACAGATAATCAGTTTACAAAAACAAAAAAAAAAAAACTTATAATCAAAATTAACTCTTTATTTCGAAGAATCAGAGCATGTCTCCGCATAATGCATCTTCTTGAAATTATCAATGCATTCACATTGTGGTGAATGTTGATTCTTAATCAAAAAGCCTTTTATTAAATGTTATGCAACTTTTAAAGTACACGATGCCCTTATTGATTAGCCTCTCCCTGATACTCCTCCTAATGAGGTACTCCTTAATAGGACAATAACAAATATGGTTTCAGTCAAGAAGGCTACGTTATCATTGATAGAAGATATTATAATATGCGACTAGATACGAGGTTTTGCTTATTATAAAAGTATACTGCTATACACAGATAAATGCTAACATGACAGAAATTTTAGACAAACAATAAAATGCAGATACAAATAGAGACCTGTAAATGTAATATAATAATGAGCAAAAAATAGAAGATACAATCATAAAACGTTGGGGGAAAATTAACGGCTCTCTCAGGTAATTGAAAGTATGAGGTGTTGATAAATGAGTAGTAATTATGATCTAACATTATTTTTCTATTATAAGGTTTTTTAGTCTATTCTTCCAGGTAAACATATATTACTCCGCTTTTATTTCTGTTAATCACACACACACACACACACACACACACACACACACACACACACATATATATATATATATATATATATATATATATATATATATATATATATATATATATAAAGTGAAATTGTCTGTCTGCCTGTGTGTCTGTGTGTCGGTCTGGGTACATTTCCCAACGCAATAATTCTGTCAATTTTCAGTCTACCGACTCGAAATTTGATATACAGGGTATGGAGATTTGGGAAAATCTTTATAATTCGTTTGCGCCCTGAAATTTTGTTATTATGATCAAAGTTCAACGATTTGACCTTTAAGAACTCTACCAAAATCCTCCGCTAATTTTGGGTATAAACAATTGAAATTTTAGATATAGGTTCATTGGACATGGATCTAACTTAAGAACTTGATTTGAGCCCAAAACAATAAATGTTAAAAGGTAATAATAGGGGTCAAAGTTAAAAAAAATATTGACCGCCTCGGTCTCCACCAAATTACTCATATAATTTGTTGTCTAAACATTTGAAATTTGACAAAAAGAGTATTCAGACATAGGGCAAGCTTTTTCATCGGTTTGGGTCGAAAATTTGAGCTTCCAATATATAAATCTAACTATGTATCTTTGCATGTCTGCGTAAACATTTCGACAAAGGCGACGGATTTCCACAAGATCAGAATCGTTTTGAAGCTCGATCTTTCAGAACACAAATACCGAAAAATTGGCTGATAACATTGATTTATTCGCCCTCAACTTGGCACTTATCTATAGGTCGCTTTTTCAACCGATATTTTCGAAAGTCTTCCCATCTTATCGATTGTCTTGCCTTAATTTAAACCTACGTCACTTTCCGTTTGGCGGTGGTCGAAACAGCAAAGACGTCACGTTTTCCCCCGTTCTTATACTCCTTTGCGGACGGGTTCGAGATGCCTTCCTACTACCACACACCTTCAAAAACCCGGGCAAATACTAGTATATATATATATATATATATATATATATATACATATATATATATATATATATATATATATATATATATATCTACTTCATTTACTCACATAAAATTAATATACGAAGGTATAGATTTATGCGTAAACTTTAAGTATTTACTTCAAAAGTGCTCAATAAGTAGTTAGAGCTAGTTAGTAATTTATAAAATATATATGGCGATTAAGCTACACTGAATATTCGGCGTTTCATCCACTCTAGGATTCGTCAGGCTGACGAATCCTAGAGTGGATGAAACGCCGAATATTCAGTGTAGCTTAATCGCCATATATATTTTATAAATTACTATATATATATATATATATATATATATATATATATATATATATATATATATATATATATATATGAAAAAGAACACGCATCAAGTGCTCTTGAACGGCAAATCACAACGCAATATTATGAACAATGAACAAATATTTTAATATTTTACTTGCTTCACATTTATAATTTAAATATATTTCGGAGTAAATCACCATTCACAGTATGTTGTACTTTTTTTTTCTTTCTTGCCATGTTGTAAAGTTGGAGAAGGTAAATATCCGCGCGTTTCTCTCAGCGCTTGTATTTTTAAATGCCGGAACGTGCGTGTGCACGGTTAACGTCCAGGGGTTGAGTTCCCTTATAGGAGCGTTGATTTAATTTGAAAAAAAAAATAGAACACTCAAAAACACTTGAAAGCAAAATGACAACAGAATATTATGAAAATAAACAAATATTTTACTTGCTTGAAATTTATAATTTAAATATATTTCGGAGTCAGATTCCATCCACAGTATGTTGTACATTTTTCTTTTTTTTTCTCTTTTTTCTTCTTCTTTCTTGCCATGTTGTTAAGTTAGAGTAAGGAAAATTAATTGGTATATACATATATATATATATATATATATATATATATATATATATATATATATATATACATGTTTTTTTTGTCCAACGCTTTGACGAATTTCTTCATCACACCAAGCTTGGTGTGAAGAGGAGGAAGAATCACACTATTCATGTCCATCAGAGGATTCTCCCGGAGTCTGTGTACGCCAGGAAGAAAAGTGCTTCTAGATCCCTAGTCTTTCAGCTTGTAATGCTGGGATACAGCTCGACTATCCCAGAGACAGAGAAAATAACAGTACTTTGTGAGACCTCCTTGCATACTCATAAGAAGAAGAATGACCTTGAGGTCCCCACACAGACTCCACGGGTACTCTCTGTACTTCATAGCTTCTAAAAGAAGCTCTATATTGTAATAGTGCTCCTTTAAATCGATAGAGTGTGCAATGGAAATACTGGGATATTTATTGCCGTTGTACAGAGGAACACCCTTGAGATTTCACTTGGAAGAGTCTATGAAAAGATGGAAATCTGGAGCAATATGTGGCAAACCAAGTGACGTAAACAAGCCAGCTATGTTTTTGCAACATCCCAACTTGTGTTCCATGTCGAAAAAGGACGCAAGGTCTTTCTTCCAATTCCTTAAACCGGTGATCCTTACATCTTCCTGAACTAGGTTTCACTGGTTAAGACTGTTTTGACGGATACAAATCACGAGCAAGATGATTCGGGTCTTCTTGCGTGATCAAATGAGGCTTGTTTCCACTTGTTTCTCAATATGTAGACTCAATATCTTCCAAAGATATTGAGTCGACAGAATCTTCCCAGAAAGTATCCATCATCTCATGAGGAAAGAAGACCCTTATTCACTGGAGGTGTGCGTACATTAAGATCATCTGAATGGGGAACGGGTCTCATAGCAGATCGAAGTTTGGAATATTTGCTCTTTTTTTCTAGAAGATGCATTGAAACCAGTTATATTAGTTAAACAATAACAACAATCATCCGCATGGTTTCACTGCTCTCTCCATATAATTGGAACTGTTAAGTTGAAAGCCGCTTACTTGCCATTAAACCATGCAGCTAGTCCATTATAGCAGGTTTTACAACAGAGGTGTGGAGTAATAGACTTGTTCTGATCACCAATTTTACATTCAAAAGTAGGCGATTCTGATGGAGAGAAATAATGGTTCGACGATATGCAACTGTGATAAAGTCCCCACACGCGTATCAGAAAAAAAGTGGGCTTGTTGAGGCATCCACGACGTTTAAACGTGATTGATCGAGGATATGAAAATATAACAAAGCAAAACTAAATCATATGAAAGGCAATAAATTGTGCATAAGAACAATCCAAAAGATGTGTACCAGCTAAATCTGACCCCCAAGATCGCCATGGGCATGGAATATGTGCCTACATTAAGGATGGCTTCCCGTGTAGCAAGGATATCTCTAGAGAAGATCCTAATTTACCCTATATGTACTTCAGGGTTGCACTTGCTAACACCACTGCATTTATATTTGCCCTCTATCGGCCCCATAACAGCGGAGTTACTATCTTTAAGAGCATATCTGAGAAAATAGACCACATACTGTCTTCACATCCCTCAGCTAACATCCACATCTGTGGTGACTTCAACGTCCATAACGTAGAATGGCTGACCCATTCACATAGACAGACAATGAGGGGAGGTTTTGTCATGATTTTGCCATTGCTTATGACCTCACTCAGATTGTTCGACAACCCACCCGTGTGTCCGATACACCCGGTCGATATGCAATCCTCCTAGACCTTTTTCTCTCCACTTCCCCTGAGCTATGTTCATGTTCCGTTCATTCTCCTCTAGGATCCTCCGACCACTCCGTCGTATCAGTTAAGATAAAAACGAAATGTAAGAAGTCCCCAGACGTACCCCTCCACCGTAGTGTATACCGATACTCTATAGCTGACTGGGATAGCTTCCGTACATCCATATCCGATTTACCTCTGCACTCCATGTTTAAAAAGGAAGTGTCCTCTATAATATCAGATCTGACAGAATGGTAAATTGTAAGCATATACCAATTCATACCATCTAAAAAATTCAAACAAAAACCTAACAGCCAGCCATGGTTCTCCCCAGAATGTGCTGCTGCTATTGCGCACAGACATCACTTTTCCATAACTACCAACGTAACAGATGCACTGAGACTAAAGCTGCTTTCAGGACTGCCAGCAACCACTGTAAAAGAGTAATAAAAAATGCAAAGGAGCTATATGCCCAGTCTATTAAATCCAAGGTAGCTGATCAGCGGCTTGGTTTCCACCAGTTTTGGCAAATAACAAATAAGATCCTGAACAGAAGTGTGCGTTCTATCCCAACCATTATCAATGGACCAGAGGTCATCTCGTCAGCGTCAGACAAGGCCAATCTATTTGCAAATAACTTTGCAGCTAATTCTACCCTATGCGACGAAAGCCATCAACTCCCCATATTTCGTCCTATAACACAGAACAAGCTAGGTAACATACAAATATCCGTGCATGAAGTCGCCAAGCTAATCAAGAACCTAGATTCAAGTAAAGCAACTGGCCCTGATGGAATCCCAATTATAGTGTTAAAAAAGCTTCAACCAGAACTTGCTCCCATACTTACGAAACTATTTAAGCGCTGCCTTAAGGAGAAGTGCTTCCGACTCCCTGGAAGACCTCATCAGTTTGCCCTGTATTTAAGAATTCAGGTGATAAGTCATCTCCCTCTCAGCACAGACCAGTAAGTATCCTCTGTGTTATGAGTGAGTTGCTGGAATCCATATTAAATAGAGAAATAGTCAACCACCTAAGCAGGAATAACCTTCTTAGTGACACACAATATGGTTTCAGCTCTGCAAGATCTACCGCAGATTTGCTGACGGTTATGTCCCACAGGATTAGTGAATCTCTTGACAAAAGGCTTCATTTCTAGGGCAATTGCTCTTGACATATCAAAGGCCTTGGATAAGGTATGGCATAAAGGCCTACTTCACAAGATTTCCAGCTACGGTATAACTGGAAATGTTTTCTCAATCATTAAATCATTTCTCTCCGATAGGCTCATCAGAGTAGTGGAAGATGGACAAAAATCGGAGGCCTGCAATATAAATGCTGCAGTCCCTCAGGGCTCAATCCTGGGCCCAACTCTCTTCCTGATCTACATCAAATACCTCCCTAAACACATACTTAAATCGTTCGTTGACATCTATGCTGATGACACGACCATCTACGGCAACACATCAAAGGCTGTAAATGACAAAGTTCTCTCTGATTCTCTCTCCTCTGATCTCGAACGCGTGGTTCAGTGGGGGAAGATGCGGCTGGTTACCTTTAATGTATCCAAAACCAACCTCCTATCCTTACATCATCAACGATCTGATCCCCATCTGGCATCAATTGTGATGGATGGCTCTCGTCTGGGTGAGTCCCCGTGTTTTGACAAGCTTCTGGGTTTGACCTTTTCTCCTGATCTTAAATGGAACACGTACATCAAGTCTGTTGCCAAGGTCGCTGGAAAGATGGTAGGATCCTTCTACCGCTCCAGAAGGTATCTCACTACTGATGCAATTCTCTATCTATATAAAAGCCAAGTACGTCCAAGGATGGAATACTGTTGCCATATATGGGCAGGAGCTGCTAAAACAGCCTATCCTGCCTTGACAGAGTACAAAATAGACTTCGTGGCTTAGTGGGGGATGCCCTTTTCTCTACCCTGCAACCTCTCTCCCACAGAAGAGACGTTGCGAGCCTATCCTTATTTTATCGTTATTTCCATGGCAGGTGCTCGTCTGAACTTCAATCTCTGGTCCCCCCTCGCCAATCTTTCACGAAAAACACCCGTCTAGCTGAATCCACTGTGAAAAATTTCCCCCACTCTATATCTGTGCCTAAATCAAAACGCGGATTCCATGAACAAAGCTTCTTTATTAGAACTGCACGCCTGTGGAACTCTGTTCCGTCTGCCTGCTTCCCACCGGACTACAACTTGTATGTGTTCAAATCCAACGTTAGCAAATTCCTATAAAACCGCCCCCTTAAGTAAACACTTCATCAAATCTCCACACTAACGTAATGTACTTGCAATAACCCTTATCCCTGAGTGGCATCCGGGCCTTGATAAATGGTGATCACTGTGTAAAAAAAAAATAGTTTAGGGACACCAACCTCCAGCGCCGTCTGCGAACGAGACAAAATGTTCCAATGACTGCTAAAGCACTACTGAGTGTGGATTGAGACCTGCGGCCTTAACTGCTATTATATATATATATATATATATATATATATATATATATATATATATATATATATATATATAATGGTATCACTTACATGTAGTGTATAATAACTAAAAAATAAGCAAGAAGTCTCAAAATATCCAAAGTAACCCTGAATTCATGCACAGTATATGCACAAAATGCATATCTAAAAAAAGTGGAGGTGATGAGAAAAAACAGATGTCAAATGTGAATTCAGCACCCCAAATTAGGCAAAAACGGTATTTTGTGCTTTCCTAAATTTCTTTTTAAACTAGTGAATCAAAGATATTAGCATAGAAAAAAGCAGTTAATACACGCGAAGACAACAAACAAACTAAAACAAATGTATGTCATATAATAAAACCTTAAGAATTACCAATTCGGCAAAATTTTTAAATAGTTGAATGATTGATGGTTACTTTAGTGAAATGATGATTTTGACTTTTTGACTAATAAAGAGAAGTAGAAGTTTTGTGGTTTCGTTTTATTGGAAATCAAGTTAGCACAAAAGGTTTCGTTTTATTGGAAATCAAGTTAGCACAAAAGGTACTACACTTTGCAAACCAAATCGAGAGTAGCTGGTAATAGAATTGAATATCATAAGTTCGCTCTGGGTCTTTTTTTCGGTTTGAGTCAAGTATACAATTATTGTATAGTTCAAGAAAATTATGTCTATTAATGTTTTTAATGAAATAAAATTTCTATCCAAATACAAAATATTTATCTAGCAATATAGTCGAGAGGGATACACATAGTTTTACGCAAGAATCAAAGAGCATGCTCCTGAAATGCCATTACAACTTTACACATATTACAGAAGGAAGCAATCCTGAAAATATAAAATGAGAAGCATTCGTACGTATAAACATATCATAATCAGAAGCTATAGCATACAACCAGAATAGGAAGCGCATCTTTAATAAATCAACGAAAAAACAGACATGAACAATCACAAATGTTAAAAAAGCAAAATGTGATATCTGTTCGGTACTACACTTCCCCGTCCTCGGTCAGTGACAAAAACTTATTCTAGAGTTTTTTTTCTCATCATCAGTTAACTGACGAGCTGAACACATGAATATAATTTATTTCTCATGTCGTGTGTGACTATGAAAAATAGCCTCCTTGCTTAGGGCGTCTGGAATTGAGTTTAATATCACCTTTGTTCCAATGTTTCGAAGGTAATCAGCTCGATTTGTCCCATATTACACATCGACGTTCTATCACACTCTACCTTCATGGGACGGTAAATTAATATGGACCACAGAATCCAACAGAGACAATAACTAGAAAAAACAAACATTGTAATAGGAAATCAAACGGTCGCAAAAATAAACGAACACGTAGATGGGTTTCTGAGAAAAAAAACAATGAACAGAGACATAATCTGCAAACTTAAATGCAGCCATAGGACACACAAAAACATCAATGAAGGCAGCAAGAAACGACAGGAACACGTTGACAGATAAACAACGGATAGCAAATAAAATTTAATCGACATGAATAAATCGCATTTAAAATAAACTTCCATTAGTACATTGCATCTTAACAAGTGTTTGTTTCCTGATAATATCGAACTAGTTGTTATTAAATAATGGAATGGAAAACCAAGCAACCGTCACGTGATCTCTATTTGACCCTGCTCGGTGGCTTGTGCAATTAAGACGAAAACTGAAAATAATTACTTTGGATTTAAAAAAAAATAAATCTAATTCATTTCCATTGAAAACAGAAAACATTGCTGATTTTTAAAAATGTTTTTTAATGTTTTAGTTATGGTTGTTATTGTCTCAAAAGATACTTAATTGTTTTCCATTAATTACAATGAAACCAGCTGCATGCGTGCATATGCGTGGGTACGTAAGGTTATGTTGGAGATTTGTTAATTCTTTTATAATAATTCTCTGAGTATCTCGTTTCTATCGATTAAAACACACTTTCATGCAAGTCTCATTTTTAGCGTGTACTATCATATGACAAAACCGTCGAACTAATTGTATAAGAATATGCTATTTCAAAATAAATTCGTTTTAAAGTAATGCGTAATAAATTAAATGACTACAATTTATTTACTTAATTGTACAAAGCAACTCGTTTCAGTTATACATAATCGGTGTATACCTTATTACGTAGTTAAAATAAATTTAAGACGTGTAGACCTTTTTCAGATATAAATCATTGTCACAGTAATTTAATTCTGAATACACCAAAAACTGTGGCGTGCTCCTTCTGATGTTAGATTTGTTATCCGATCGTGATAGATTAATTTAAAAAAAATCCCCAGGTTGCGTAGAAGAACGCGAGAAACAACGCACAAGCCCGTAGTTTGTTGACTTCCTCTGCCAAAAAATCATTTTAAATGAAGGTAACAATTATCTGCTCTTCTCGACTTAAAATGCGGGCGCTAGGCTTGTGGTTTTATGAAAAAATGTTAGATGAATGAATGAAAGTATTGAGCAATCATCTGTTCTATTGCTGTAAGAAATGGTAGGTGAGAAAAAATTCAGCATATATTTTTACATGAAAAGACAACGAGTTCAACATGTACATATATTTTTTGTTTATCTTTTTATTTGATATGTAATGAGCAGAATCAAAGAAAGAATAAGTAATATATACACATTTCAAAAGATGATAATATACATATAAATTCATATGTCTTTCTTCTCTTTTCCTTCTTCCTTTCTCTTTTATGATATAAGTGTGTATATATAGATATATATCTCGCATACCAAACTCCCAATAATAAAAAAGAGAAAGACAAATGAAGAAATAATTTACGGAGTTTCGCCCTTTAAATCAATATCTCCTTTTTTATACTAGAACAAGGGAGACTACTTCTGTTCATTTTCCCTTAGTTATTTTGTCTGTCTCGTGTTGTTTGTTTTATTTTTGTTTGTTTGTTTATTTCTCCTTTTTCCTTTTTTTTTTCGAGCGATATTTTTTATCAAACTCTAGCGTGATTTCTGAATGTTCGACATTTAATAGTTTTCTTAAAGTGGTCAAATATATCTTTATAACAGACAAATGAAAAGATTAAAAGACAAACCGACATTTGTTTACGTTGACTGCGGCCAAAAATGGTTTTCTTTCATATTTCTCGTTTTCTTATTTTTATCAGCGGTGTTGCTTAGACATCTTTCTTTCTTGGGATCTCTTCTGCAACTACCCGCGTCTGATTTCTGAACAATTAACTTTCTTCGGTGAGAACGCTGATCATATTTTTCTGTATTTTAAGTATATCTGCATTTTTTTTTTATCTAGTCCCTGTCGCTGTCGTGCTAATGGCGACGGTTCACTTGGTCGTTTTAATTCCTTCGCGTCTTGGAATTTTAACCATTAAATTTATTTATTTTTATTAATACGATATTGACATATCTCAATATCGTCACAAAATGTAAACGTTTTCATTAAAGTTCTAATTATCGTAAAATGTTATACATAGTATAATATGTCTGCTTAGGCGCGGAATTGGATTTCAAAACATATAGATATTTGATTTGCTAATGGATGTATGTATATTCATCTGGATGAATGGTTCAAAGATAATATCTTCTGATAAGTATGTATTCTTAAAAATATACTTTTACTTAGACATTCTATTAAATAAATAGTCGAGTCTCTGAAATATGGCACACTTCGTCTTTTTCATTTATTGAAATGGTTTTATTATAGTAAAGATTAGCATTGCCTTTTTAGAAAAAAAAACTGTCTGTGATGTGGTACTGACGATAATTTTTTGTCATTAGCTAAAGTACAAAGTGCAATAAATAAGTTTTCAGACATTTTTGTGCAGGCATTTAAAATTGTCGTAGACGTTTGGAAATTTAGTATTTTATTGCTATACATCTTATAATATATCCAACCTACATTTATGATTTTTATGATTTCACGTTGAAATGAACAGCTACAGCAGAAATTTGGAAGTTCCTTACTAACCTCTGATGGTCACAAATAGTGACTTTTAAACACGCAATCTGGACGAAGAGACACTTTAAAAAACAATATGCAATAAAAGTCTGGTTTTAACTTTAAGAAATGCCACAGAAACGTATGGAATGCTGCAGGATGCTCCTAGATCATCAGGTATGACTCGGGCTTCAATTTTTGAGTGACATAAGAAATTCTAAGAAAGACAGAAAGTTAGTGATGGCTGGTGAGAGGTGTGAGAGAAGTAAAACAAATCAGAACAACAGAATCTTTTCACAAAATAAAGACTTTCATAGATAAAAATCGTCATGTTTCTATAGAGACGATAAGCGCACAGTTTGAGGTCGGTGTGGGAGCTGTACACACAATTAACTGCGAGGAACTGAAGATGCGGAAAATTTGAGCAAAATTTGTCCTAAAAGTCCTAAGAGAAGATTCGAAAGAAAAACATAGTAATGATAGCTGGAAAATCGTCCATCTGATCAATTCAGATCCTGCAGTTCTTAGTGCTCTGGTACCATGCAATGAAAGCTTGATCTACTGCTATGGCCCACAGATCTAGAGACCGAGTTCCAAGTCCAAGCATGCTGGATTTCCCAAGAAGGTCAGATACAGCAAATCCACCCGAAAGCATATGATGATCCTCTTTTTTTTTTGACAGCACGGACATGATCTAAATATTTATTTGACTGACAGTCAGTAAAGAATTCTATGCTGAGGTCATAAGGGAGTTCAGGAATAGATTCCGTCAGAAGTGGCTAGCCCTGTCCAAATCCGGCCAATTTAATTTCAACCAGAACAATACAGCAGTTCAAAACTCCAATCTTGTCGAATAATATTTGACCAAGCTGGGCATCAAGACAGTTCCTAACCTTCCATATTGTCCAGATTTTCCTTCCTCTGATGTTTGGTTATTGTGTAACCTAAAGAAAATCCTTAGAGAGTGTTATTATGAAACAATGGAGGAGACGTAATGACCGTGGGCTGACAAGAGAGTAGTTGATCAAAAGATCAGATAATAACATGCCGAACAGTAGTAGAATGTATTCCTTAATTTGAATAGGTTCAGCAAAATTAGTGGTCTCTACTTTAGAGATATAGCCTTCTTTCACCGACTGTTTGTGTCCATGAAGCAATTGTTTTGACTCCCTTGTGAGGGAACCGCTGGTTTGCGTCTGTATCGTTCCATGTTCTTTCTCAGACTGAAAAATAATCGCATGAATACAAAAAAGGCGCCAAGTCAAATCACCTGACACATTCAAATTTAAACGAATCAAAGATCGCCTACCAAATCGTGTAGGCGGCCTAAAAGAAACATGGTGGTTGAATGTGGAATTTTTTCACATGGTGTATGACTTACTTCAAACTGTTATTTCCGATATATGCTCCGAGGGCTTGCCACTGTATTCGATAATTAACATTTATAAATCGTCTAGTGGTGACGTATAACCACTCCATTGTGTCGCATTTTGCATCAGGCTCCCCTAGCAGAACCTTACAGGTAGATGGCAGGTGACTCACACTCTCTATATCTATGTTGCAAAGCCTCCACTTCTTATCACTGCTAATATCACTCATCTTCTTAAAAATATTTGCCATTAAGTCTTGATCTTAGTCTGTCATTATAATCCTCTTTTGACCATAATGGAACCATCCACTTGTTAGCGTGTTTATAGAGCCTTACTTTTCTATATATTCCTAAGTAAATTCACCTAAAATAATTAGCACTGTGTTAGTCGGCTTATTTTTTGCTATGAATGTTATCTGTGTATTTTCAGCGAGTCCTTTAGGCTATTTCATCAGATATTTTCGGTGCTCACAATAGTGACAGGATGCGGATCGTAAATTTTCTTAGGAACTCTGGACAGGGACTGTCTTGAGAGACAGTGGTTTCTATATGTTATTCCATACAGTATCAATGTTTTTCACGTTTTGTGGCAAGCTACTTTATGGCCCTTTGCGGACAGTCAACAGTGCCAAAGCTATATGCTATAGGCATGGTTAGTTGATTAATGGCAGTAACCTTATTTATGTTTGTAAGTTCTGTTTTACACACACAGCAAACAGTATATATTCATGGCCAATTTTTCACTTATACTGAAATGCTGAATTGAATCGTGTTAATCTATGCAAATGTATATGTATTTTTCCTGCTCTTCTAGCTCCTCGATGTCAGTATTTTCATCAAGCTGTATGAATTCTGTTGTATCCTTATTCACAGTATTGACTGAGAATTTGGCACATTTGTCAAAATCGGACTTTATGTAAATATCTCTTAAAACGTAAGCTACGACATGCAAGAGTGGGACTTAAGTAAGCGTCTGTGTTCACATACAGCTTGAAATCATCCGTGAAAAGCAAGTGGTTGACTCTTCTGTTAGGACCTTATTGACGCTACTGTCTTATATTGTAGACACTCCGGTTTTCATCTAGTAGATTGTTTAACAGTGTAAATGGGAATTGGATATCTCATTAGAAGATTCCTCCTCGGATCATAACAGATCTTACAATCTCATTAACTTGCCTTATGCAGTGGTTGTTTTCCACATTTTTATATGTTAAGACATATATTTGATTACTCGCGGGATTTTATATAAGTTCACAGTAGCCACGTGTGGGGCATTCTATCATAGTTTGGCTATTGTCACAGTACTCCTACGTCACTTGTTCTTTTTCCAACTACACCTTCGAAGATAAGTATTGATAGATACTATCTGCAACCAGTCAAATAAATAACTTGTAATAGTATTAAATAGCAGATGGAGCTGTACGCACTAAGGTGGTGTGCTTTTCTCGTTTATGTGTGGCCTCTTTACTGCTGGATAGTCTGGTAAAGCAACTGCTATAACTACTATGAAGTGTTCTTGGTTGATTAAACTTATTAATTATTAGTTATTACGCATACTGATTTAGAAAGGCATCATAATTCTTATCGGAGAGATCAAGAAAAATAACCTATGCCATCCGAAAAGTGTTGTAGTATCTATTATACCAGAGAAATAAGGAGGTAGAACGACGGTGGTTAAGTGGTTAACACCACAAGATGGCACCCTGGATATTCCAAGTTCGATCTAAATCGTTTCACAAAATTATTTTCAATTGTTAGTAAGATTTTTGTGGTTCATTCCCATAATTACTTGATGGCCTGCTAGAAAGAATTCTAACTTGAAATATATCGTGAAAATCAATGCCAGCAATGGAATATTTAGGTTGATACAGTATGATGAAAATTGCGATTTATAAGGAAGAAAGTGTTATTCAAAAAAGGGGAGACAGAGGTTCTAATATCCATAGTTTTTAAATCACGAATAGGTGACTTGATTGAAGTATTACGTTTAGCGTATATTATGTTATTCAGAGATGTAGTTTGAATGAGTCACTGAGAAATCTACTGGCTACTAACGCTTCACAAAATTTGGATACATGACGTTGTCTTTAATTTTATATTTGGAAAATAAAATGGTTAAATAAAAGATTAAGCCAAATTATGCAAAATAACGCGAAGGAAAACGTAATATAACTACCATGAATAACTAATTTCGACAAGAGGATATTAACTTGACCCATAATCCGCGCACTTCGCATTTTGTACGAACATTTAAGCTGCACAAGATCATTAATAATAATTGAAGGAAAAAATAAAAATAAAATACTTTTTTAACATGAATAAAGAGAACAGAACTTACACAATTCGTACGAATTTGATTCTTATAAAATGACGCTACTCTTGTTATATGACGCGGGAATAGTGAGGCAATCACAGCAACGTGCTGAAAATTTGTCGGTTGCTGAAAATAATAAATAATCGAAAACTTGCAAAAGAAAAACGCGACGAAACTAGATTAGATGAAATTAAATGTGAGACCGAAGTCTCTGGGATAAAAAATGTAGCGATTATTTAAAATATACATATATTCATGTGAAATATATGATAATACAACGAAATAAAGATGTTTGTTCATTCGTAATTCAATATAATTTATATAAATACTGATTTGAAATAAGTTCTATTTTTATAAACATCAAGGACCACAAATGTTAGCATATGTATTTCTTGTGTCAACGTAACATGGATTAATTGATATATTATTTATGTTGTGTGTACTAATGGAACGTGTACTAAAACGAAAAATGCACAATAAAAATATTTAAAATAAAATTGGAATAAAATAAATTACGGAAATATATCGAAGCATTTTGATGTGCTCCTCAACGAGTGTGCTATTAAAATATTTCATAATAGTTAGCATAGCATTCAAATACATTGCATCCGTTCAAAATTTAAAATAAACTTGGAAACATGTGAACTGTCAAAGAGTAAATTATTTCTTGCTTTAACGTTCATATGAAATGTTTTTTTAAACAGATATAAATATAAGAAGCTATTTTATTCACTAATTTATCAGGCTGATAAAACAATATCAACATTATAATGTTATATCAATTCATTTCAATCAACTATAACAAAACAAGTCCGTTATAATCACCTTGATGTTTCAGGAGCATATTCTTAGGTTAAATAAAAAGAATAATCGAAAAAAGCAAAACAAATTAAATAAAAAAAAACTCCTACGAAACGCCAAATGGGAGCATCTGTTATTGAATTACTAAGAATAGTTGTGAATTGATTGAATAAAAATTTATGATATAAAGTATGCATAAATTGATATTTAGTTCTGTTAATTCAGATAGATAAAATATGGAAGGAGTTGCAAATTCTAGTGACGCTTAGAGACTAAAGTACTTTTGAAATAAGCACATTCATACAAGATTATGGTGGTGAAACAAAGGCTTCATATTGCCTAATTCTTGCATTCTGAAAATGGAAAATCAAGTTGTTGGTGCACTAGCTCGTCTGTGAAACAATAATTCATAAATAAGCACATGGTGGCGTTGTATATATATATATATATATATATATATATATATATATATATATATATATATATATGCGGCAATGGAAACTTGGAGTAGTTTTCTATTACAGTTAGAATGTGCAACCTTATTTTTGGCAGCATTGGCAATCTCTGCAATAAACGGATACTAATTAACTTTACATAGGAATGTAAAGCCCAAAGGATTTAATGATGGACTCTCGAGATGTGCTATAAAATATGACACTTTGTTGTTTATATTTATTTGCCTATACATGAGAGCAACATTGGACACACAAGCGTTGTTAATATGAAGAAAATCCAGCTCCCTATTAAAGAGGTACTCTAGAGATACTCAAATAAACATTGCCTTGATCTCGAACGTTTTTCCCTCCGCTGACTCAAGGCACAGTTATTGCAACACCTAATGATATTTTTCTAAAGGTTACGCCATTGTCTGACATGTCTCGAATGGAGCGTGGTTTCCTCATTCAATATAGCGGTATAAGTTTCAGGTTGTTTTTGGGAAATCTGAAATAAAAAAATATCTAGGAAGAGATTATGTTCAATATCTGTAAAATAATATTATATTTTTTTCACAAGTCATAGTCAAAAGACTTCGCTAAACCAATTATATATATATATATATATATGTGTGTGTGTGCGTTTGTGTGTGTGTTTGTGTGTGTGTCTGGGTGTGTGTGTGTGTGTTTGTGTTTGTGTGTGTGTGTATTAGTACCAATTCGTTATCAAGTCACGTTTGATTAAATACGACAGAGTTTTATCTCTTCTTTATATATATATATATATATATATATATATATATATATATATATATATATATATATATATATACTAGCATTACAACCCGGCGTTGACCTGGTGTTTGGAGGTATATGCTGAGCAAAAACAAACAAAAACGGGTTAATTTTTTTTTATTTTGACCCCTATTACGACCCCTTAAAATTTATTGTTTTGGGCTAAAATCAAGCTATTAAGTTAGATCCATGTCCAAGGAATCTATATCTAAAATTTTAAGTTTGTAGACCCAAAATTGTCGGGGGAGTTTGGTAGAGTTCTCAACAGCCAAATGTCTGCCCGAGCCCAATCACATCGCTTTCCCCAAATCTTAGTAATCTGTATCTCAAATTTCAAGTCTGTAGACTGAAAATTGACTGAGTTATTGCGTAGGGAAATGTACATAGACAGACAGACACACAGCCACACATACACGTTCACTTTTAAAGATATATAGATATATAGGGAGAGAAATAGAGAAATAGAGAGAGTGAGAGCTCCCGCCCAATCTTCTATTACTTTCACCACTGCATTCTATAGGCATTATAAAATACCACTGTATTTTATACATGGCTTATAAAATACAATTTACGTCTAGTTAGCTGAAATATATACTGATGTTCAGAATTATATTTAACATAAACAAGATGATTACTAACGTGAGAGTGGTTAGTGCCTCATGTATTTTTACTAAGAGTGGAAGGAAATTGATAGGATCATAATTTAACTTATTACTGCGTTTACTAACATCTTTGAACATTGGATACACAGAAACTGTCTAATAGCTAAGCTGTCAGTAGAGCAAGATTCGAAAATACATTAGTTGTAAAGTTTAAGAGGATAGAAAGGAGCTCTTTAGAGCATATATTAATTGTATAGTAAGGATAAGATCAGGCACACATGCTTCGGAAGCTTTTTTTTTAAATCCAGATAGATGAAGCTTGTCTTCCGTGCAAAATAAGTATTTTGGATACAATGATTTCTGCTGAGCAAGATTAAATATAAAGCTGCTGACCACATATTGCAGTATTATCACTTGTACAAAGGACATCATAAGTGGTTTAATTAAAGTATTGGCGTAGTATATTTTCTTCTGTAATCACTTCATTGCAGTATATATTATCTTATTATATAATCTTTCTTAACATGTATTATATAATATATGTTCTTTCTCGTTAGTCTTTATGCAAGACATGACTACATAATTCGTGGGGAAAGTGCAATACTTTTTTTCTGTTTGCCTAAAATGTTACTAATCATTATTACGTCCTCATCAATATGTTCGTTCGCAAATAAGCTACTTATATTATATTGACTAGCTACTATAAGCTACCAGAAAAAAACGTGTTTTTGTAGTAAATATAAAATACAATTTCCACCCGGAAAAATGTATTTGTAATGAAAAAAAACATACATCGATTTATTTTCAGAATATGAAATCAATAGAATATCGGTGGACTTGGCAAAGAATGTTTCATATTTTGACTATAAAATTTCAATATTATATATTGAATAACACTGGTCGGTGGACGAATATCTAAATTATTAGCAAGATAATTAAAATGATGAAATATAAATTAAATAAAAAATCGAAAAATAGTCCCTATATTCTGGAAGGAAGGATTATTCATTACGATAAAAAATAAATAATAACTTGAACACTGAAATGAATTAATCGATAATGTCAATATTAATACAAACTTAAACACAATAGTTTCCTCATTAAAATATCGTAATTTATCTTCAAACTTTGATGTAGGAGATAATTTGAAAATATCAATAGATCGAATGTTTTTTATGTTAAAGCAATAAGGTCACTATTTTAGAAATAGGCATAAAGCGAATGGATGAATTGATTGAGGAATAAATTGACTTCACTGTTATAATTGTGCTGAAAAATGTGGAGGATGGCACATATGGGAAGTGACTAATACACGTCCTACATATTATATGTGTATACTATTGAAAAATAGATGTTAGAACTATGACAACATGCCTAAAAATTTTCGGTTTCTATCTTATATATATATATATATATATATATATATATATATATATGTCGTGGAGGCACACATTCCTTTGCATATGTGGATATTAATTACACATAAATAGAAAAACTCAGTTAGTCTGAGTGTGTGTTCACCAGAAGCCACCGGAGGCCGCCGAGCGCAGATATGTTTCTCCAGCAAAGACGCTCTTATTTGATACTATTATGTAAATATCCTGTAAATAAACCTTTTCCTAATAAACTTCTTATTTGATCTACCTTTTTTTGTTGAGTCGTCATTTGTATTGCTTTCTACGTTACTTGTTTCAACCTGCAAACTTAACTGTGACGACGAGGATGAACGTCAAATATAACAGTTTGACGAAGAAATGGAAAGAACTCACTAAAAAAAAAGTACAACGCAACGGTTAGCCTTTCTAAGGAATACAGGTTTTGACGAACGAAATAGTCGTAAAAACTTCGACTCAAGCGGAAAAAATGAATAATTCAGCGAACATTGGAAAACTGTAAAATATTTTCTTCGCGAAGTACAACACTAAAAGAAAGAAACGGTTGTTTCCCAAATTCCAAGAACAAAAACTACATTCAGGTTAAAAAAAAGTAACCTCAGTTAATAGTATTTTATTTACTAAAATTAATAGTATTTTATTTACGGAAAGAGAGAGACAAACCAAAACCATTAATTGCAGTCTCAAAGAAAAAAAAACTCGAACGTGGCAAAAAAAAAGCGACGATTTACGCCGTTTCCCGTGGAATCTATCTTAAAAAACTAACAAACTGTAAAAGTAAATATTTGTAAAACGACAAAAAGATTCGTATTACTAAATTACGAAGAACAGATTCGTATTACTAAATTACAAGGAAGTAACATACGAAGAAAAAAAAGTTCACCAGTGGATTTCCTAAATTGCTGTAAATACTAACTAAATACTTTTTGGTAAACCAAATTTTTCTCTTCGATATTTAAAAAAAATACCACAGTTAAACTAAAATAAAGGAAATAATTTTTTTAAACTAAAGTTGTCACTGGATAACGGATATAAGACAGTAAAACGTCACGCAAAAAAATTAATTAAATGTAGTCCATAATTTTATTTTTTTCAATTGTGACTCGAGTTAAAAAAAATTTTTTTCCATGGAAAGAGTTGTACTTAAGTTCGGCTCTTATTTATTAGGAAATGTCTAAAACGGAAAAGTAAATCGTATTTTGTGGTTTCAGTAAAAGCCTCAGTTCTTAAGTTGTGGTTGGATGAGCTTGACTCGCTAGCGAAGTGAGAAAATATTATTCGAGCAGCGATATTACTATTGAAAACAGGAACTATTAACAATTTTTTTTGTAACACAAGTCATTTTATATGGTACGGATATTGTGTTGCATGTGAAATTGAACAATTTTTCTTCGTAACTGCATTACTGCTACTAAAGGATACAAAAAATGGAAGATTTATCTAGAATGTTAATTCAATTTTTGCAGACGCAAAAAAGGCGCAATTCGAGTAAAATGCACGTAGAGAGGAGAAATTATTAAAATGGCAAATGGAACAAGAAGAAAGGCAACAGAAATTACAATTTGAACAAGAAGAAAGGCAGAAGAAATTACAATTTGGATATGAAGAAAGGCAAAATTAACGTTTTGCTAAAACACTGGAACTATTTAAGACTAACGGAGACAATGTCGACAGTACTAATTTCTCGCATACAACTATATTTAATAGCATGGACACATTTAATTATGTGCCGGAGGAAGAAAAGACTTTTGAAGCATACTATACAAGATACGAGGATGTCTTTCAACTGGACTGCAAAAGTTGGCCAAGTAGCTAGAAAGTGAGCCTTTTTACTCAGGAAGTTGGGTGTAAGAGAACACAGCAAGTTCGTAGATTATATACTACCTAAAAAACTACGGAATTAGATTTCATGGAAGCTGTAAAATTACTAAAAGGATTATTTAATCCGAATATATTTCTTTTTCATAAGAGATGGTTGTGTATGAATCTAAGGAAGATGGAAAACCAAGATTATTTGACATACGCATCAGCTGTCAATAAAAACTGTGATAATTTTAAGCTAGCTGAACTAAGAGTAGAAGATTTCAAATGCCTAATATTCGCACAAGGGTAAGTCTTCACGAAAAATGCAGAACTACGCAGACGAGTGCTGTCTAAGCTGGAATCTGAGCAAGATTTAACACTTCAGAAATTAGCAGAGGATTGTGAAAGGACCATTACACTAAACATGGATTAAAAAATGATAGAAGAATCCGGAGTGGCATATGTAAGAGAGGTTAGAAAAGCATACACACCAACCAAAAAACTATACAAATAAAAACAGTCAAAACAGAACGAGATATTCCAAATATAATAATTATAGTAAAGAATATAACAAGTCTCTTCCTAGATATAACAGTAAGAGATGCGCATAAAGACATTAGGAATCGGATTACCCGTATAAGAAGAAAAATGCTACATTTGCAAGGAAGTCGGACACAAAAGCGATTGTTGCAGATATAAAGATATCGCTAGAAAGAGAGTACAGCAAACAAAATCAAATGAAAAATTAGACAAAAATCGGCGAAAATACAGAAAAGCGGAAATATTTAAAACGCCAATAAAATTACAACTGGATTCAGGATCCGATATTTCTATAATAAACTTGAATACATGGAAAAAGTTGGGTAAACCAACCATGATGAAAACAAGTAAATCAGCTCGAACGGTAACTGGTGGTGAGATAAAATTTGAAGGAGAAGTTATCCTTCCGATAAAATTAAAAGGGAATGCGAAGAAATTAAAAATGTTCGTATTGAAAAATAGCGAAAACCTGTTTGGAATAGATTTAATTGAGAAATTTGGACTCTGGGATCAGGCGATTAATACATTCTGTAAAAAAAATAGAATGTACTACTCCAACAACAGAAAATATAAAAGAGGACTTAAAAAAATATTCCCTGATGTATTTATGACTAAATTATGTCGTTGCAATAAATTTAAGGCCTCGTCCGAACTTAAAGAAAACACCATCTCGACGGAGGCAACCTTTCTAGGGCAATTGCTCTTGACATATCTAAGGCCTTTGATAGGGTATGGCATAAAGGTTTACTTCATAAGATCTCTAGCTATGGTATTGCTGGAAATGTCTTCTCAATTATTAAATCATTTCTTTCTGATAGGTTCATAAGAGTAGTAGTTGAGGGGCAAAAATCAGAAGCTCACAGTATTAATGCCGGTGTCCCTCAGGGGTCCATCCTGGGCCCAACTTTTCCTTATCTACATTAATGATCTTCCAAATCACATCCTTACATCATTTGTAGACATTTCTGCTGACGACACCACCATTTATGGTAGCACATCTAAGACACTAAACGACCAAGTTCTCTCCAATTCTCTCTCCTCTGATCTTGAGCACGTAGTACAATGGGGTAAAGAATGGCTGGTTACTTTTAATGCATCTAAAACCAAGCTTCTCTCTTTACATCATCAACATTCTGATCCACATCTGACATCAATTGAAATGAATGGCTCTCGTCTTCAGGAGGCCTCAAGTTTTGACAAACTTCTTGGCTTGACCATTACTCCTGATCTTAAATGGAACACGTACATCAAATCTGTTGCCAAGGCCACTGGAAAAATGGTGGGATCTTTCTATCGATCCGGTAGATATCTCACTGCTGATGCTATTCTCTATCTATATAAGAACCAGGTACGTCCAAGGATGGAATACTGTTGCCACATCTGGGCAGGAGCTGCTAGAAAGGACTTGGCCTGCCTTGATAGAGTTCAAAATAGACTTCGGGGCTTGGTGGGAGATGTCCTTTTCTCTTCGCTGCAACCTCTGTCTCACAGAAGAGATGTTGCGAGTTTGTCTCTGATGTATCGTTATTTTCATGGAAAGTGTTCGAATGAGCTTCAATCTATGGGCCCCCT